>NC_067123.1:20677044-20983689 GCF_021347895.1 Acanthochromis polyacanthus
TCCATTTAATGATGGTCCTGACATTTCTGCCCACAGCGTTTATAATGTCACGCTCTGCACCCCCTCACAGTTAGGGTTTGCTTCTGATGTGGCAATTAGGATGGGAGACATTTTAAAGAGTGGCTGAGCAACCTGCCCAACTATGAGGAATCTGTGACGAAGGGGGTTATGGGATGTCAAGCTCAAGTTATTATAGGATGGGGAGGATCGTAAAAATATTGCCACAAAATGTGAAGAGTGCCGTACGACACAAATTCCCTGCAGCGGTTGTACTTAGCAGCATCAGACAGGTAATCTGGTTGCCACTGTGAAATGTAGCGAGAGAAAGACAACAACATGAGCCTGTAGTGATGCTACTAATTGCCTTTTCAAAGGCAGAACTCAGTTATCCGGCTAATGTTAGGCTTTTAATCATAGCATCTTAAAGTCAGAAGTGATGAAAAGATACAAGCCGTGGCTACTGGTCAGTACAACAGTGATCGTGCTTGATAAGAGCTTAGATCCTGATTCGTGTATCTGTACTGCTAATATCCAGGGCTTCACAGGAGAGTTGTTTTATGCTCTAAATGATCAAAGGCAAGGCAGCAATGAAAATTAAAACTTGTAGCTTTCGACATTTCACATTTAAAGATGGCAAAAGGGCTGAGAGGACCAGCTATCAGCACAATAAATCCGAAGAAGTGGAAATTAGCTTGTCAGAGGCCACCTGTAGGCACGTTTCATTCTCAGCACTAAAAATGCAATAAGGGATACAGCATGGTAACCTTCAGTCTGTGCCTCTTAACATTTTTCACATGTGAAGCGTTTCCCTTTTCCAAGTTTCACATGCAAAAGGAAGACTAGAAAGGATCTAATTTGACATGTAGATATTTCCAAGTGAAACCTACAAACATGTTGCCAGTATTTTCAGCATAGATTTTTCTGCTTGCTATTTAGATTTTTTGTTCACTTGAATTTTGTCAACATTTTACCCTTTTGCATACATCATCTTTCTTTTTTGTTTCGTCATTAAATTGCCAAGCACCATCAAGAACTGCATGGTAAATTCTGTCAAACTGATTGCCCTGAGCAACAAGTCCCAGGTTTGATTCCCTGCTGGAGAGTATTTGCTGCATTCTTTAGCGCATTGAATTTGGCAGGCATACAGAAACCAAAGGCTAAAATCTGCAACACTTTGATGTGTTGACATCAAACTTGAGACCAAGTAATCTTTACTACATTACTGTTTTCTATGAACGGAGTATTCTACAAGCAGAGTGCATTTTAAACATCAATATAGCAGTCGATGATGTTCATTTAACTTTGGGAGGCTATTATCACTGTTAGATTTGTTTAATTTCACAGCCTGAGCACTGCTTTATCCAGTTTGTTGGGTGTTTCGGCCCCTTACCATAAGACACTCAGTCTACCTGTGCAGCTACTTGTGCCGACCAGAGGGGCTTAACTTACACACTCTAAAAAATGGCTGCATATGAAACCACTTTGATCAAAGTCTGCAGCCCAGAAAGACCCACACATAGTGCTATATCAGTCCTCTGATGTTTTCTGTCCATATACACAACCATTTAAAAGTTTGAAATCACCCAGACAATTTCATATTTTTCATGAAAACTCACACTTGTATTCATGTGCTAACATAACTGCACAAGTGTTTTCCAATCATCAATTAGCCTTTAAACACCATTAGCTAACAGTGTAGCATTAGAACACAGGAGTGATGGTTGCTGGAAATGTTCCTCTGTACCCCTATGGAGATATTCCATTAAAAATCAGCCGTTTCCAGCTAGAATAGTCATTTACCACATTAACAATGTCTAGACTGTATTTATGATTGATTTAATGTTATCTTCATTGGGGGAAAAAAACTGCTTTTGTTTCCAAAATGAGGACATTTCTCAGCGACCGCTAACTTCTGAACGGTAGTTAAACCTCC
The DNA here is from genome assembly GCF_021347895.1 of Acanthochromis polyacanthus. NCBI lineage: Eukaryota > Metazoa > Chordata > Actinopteri > Pomacentridae > Acanthochromis > Acanthochromis polyacanthus. The sequence continues at coordinate 20,678,978 of NC_067123.1, forward strand.
CCAGAACCACACACACAGCCTGCCTTCATGTTGTGCTGGTTTGTTTCATTTTATTAACAGATTCCCCCACATGCAGACAAGTTTAAATAGAAAAAAAATAGCTGTGAGGCAGGATAAATATTAATATCTTTTATTAATTCAGTTGACAACAGCTTTCACATTGTATGAGTTTTTTTTTTTTTTTAGCTGATTATCTCCCTTCTAAGTCACCTGAAGCTAGCAGCCTTGTGTTCCATCTACTGTCTCTAATTTGAAAGATGCTCATTGTGTAACCATGCTTACACACACCAGATCCACTGGCCAAACAGCACCAGGCACACTGCCTCGGTTATGATTCATTATTCTACGGTACACTGTTTCTCAGCTTCTGCCGTGTAAAATCAACACAAGTGGTGGAGACAGTGACATCCTCAGGACGCATGGGACACACAGTTCCATGAAAAATCAGAAGCCAATTAAAGCTTCCCTCCCCTCTTTAGCTCACTGAAACCCTTCAGCAGTGTCCGTTCCCACAAATCCTATCTCCATGCATCCTTATCCAACAGCACCATGTTACCGAGGAAACGGCTGCATGCAGCTTGTGCAAATATTTAAAACCACAGCTCCCAGGTTGATTACAACACCAGGGTCATCACAATCATACAAGATCAGAGTCTTGCACTCCTATTGATGTGCAACCTTTGCACACATTTCAATCTACATACAGGAATAATGAAACCTGAATCTAGTCATCGCTAAAGTAAAGAATTTTACTGGCAAAACATATAACAATATGCAACATTGACATCGTTTTAATACCTTCTCAGCCATCAGTCATATTGCAGAGGCAGTTACACGCTTTATTGGTAGTATTTATCATTCATATAATCTTATTCTTTAATAAAACAACTACAACTTGATTGAATTTGTTGACAGGAAATTTGAGTGGTCTAATACACTCCCACACTTTGCCAACTGCTTAATAATGAAAGATGGAGCTAAAAGCTAATGATCACAAGACATATTGGCTGCAAATGCTATAAAGCCACATTCTCAAGCTGACAAAGAAAATTAAAGCCATATTTTTATTCTGCTACTCGATTTGCATCAAGGACTTACCATCACTTTTCTGTATGAAGGAACATCTTGAGCTGATCCTTATAATCTGTTTAAATCCATCTCAAGTCCAAAATTTGGAAAATTAAATAAACAAAATCTGAGCCAGTTCCAACAATTTATTCAATGCAATGTCATCTTTAGTTGGAGACTTCTCTGTCTGGTCCGCACCCCTCAAAATCCTCACTTTCAATTTGTGATCCATGAGGACTTCCTAGTAAGTCCATCTGCTAATTGCTAATTTAGAAAAAGAAGAATTATGACCTATTAGGTTTATGCATACATCAGTCAGTCAAGCTACAGCTTACATCCATGTCCATCAAGACTTATAGTATATAATGTACACTACCATTCAAAAGTTTGGGGTCACTTTGAAATGTCCTCATTTTGGAAAGAGAAGCAATTTTTGCTCATAATGAAGATAACATTAAATGAATCAAATGCAGCCTAGACATTGTTCCTGTGGTAAATGACTCTTTTAGCAGGAAACGGCTGATTTTTAATGGAATATCTACATAGGAGTACTGAGGAATATTTCCAGCAACCATCACTCCTGTGTTCTAATGCTACATTGTGTTATGTTGAAAGGCCAATTGATGATTAGAAAACCACTGTGCAATTCTGTTAGCACATGAATAAAAGTGTGAGTTTTCATGGAAAACATGAAATTGTCTGGGTGATTCCAAACTTTTGAATGGTAGTGTATATGGACAGAAAACATCAGAGGACTGATCAACTTTTGAACTGTACTGTAAGTTGTAAAGATTTTGAAGTGTGTAAGTCAAATTCCATGGCCAATAAAGCTGATTCTGATAGAACACAAATTTGTCACAATGAATGACTAAAATATGGACGCAACTGTAAAGAGCATGGATGCTTCACACACATTTCCAGCCAAACAGCACATAAGAGCTACAATCAATTTCACACTGGTCACCCAAGACTAGACCAATTCAGTACTCTGATTCACTGGATATAGAGTTGGGATACAAACCTGCCATTTACACTGCCTTCTACTTCCTGTTTGGTGCCTGCATGTTTCTGTTTTCCAAATCACCTTTTCTATAGGATAGAACAACAACGTTCAAGTAGTAGAAAACAACACACTGAAAACTAAAGTTTTGTTGAAGATTTGGATCATGCAATAAACGCAGACCTACTTAGTTCTTTCACTAAAATAGTCACTTTAATGATGGTACTTGCCTTCCTGCGTGCAAATGCCCCACCAAAGCAACTCCACCATCTCTACTTTGCAGGTCACCATCACTGCATTCTTCACTTAGGCCTGCCCTAGAGATAGTAAGAGTTGCGACACTCCCATAGGGTGCCGTTGTACGCTTTCTTTCGGTCTACTTCCGGGTTGTGGAGGCTTGTTTAGCTCCAAGCACCGCTTCGACAGTGATAGACACCGTTCATTTGCACTGCAGGTTGTTGAATATATGTGGAGGTAAGTTGATGAAATGCCTACCTCTTTTGAATTGTCAACTGCCTATATTTTATCAGAGGCTCTTTATGATGCATATGCTGAGCTTTATTTGTATTTGCACAGCGTAATTATATATATTTTTTATCTTGGTAGACGACCGAATTTCTGCTACTTTTTTTTAGCTCGACTCTGCTGTTAGCTGTGAAGTTATCTCCAGGGATATATTGACGGATTAATTGTTGATGAGTCGCTACCTCTTTTTAATTTTAACGTCTTTATATTATATCAGAAGCCCTTTGTGGTGCATACATTTATCTGTATTTGTGAATATTGGCAGATGACCGACTTTCAGGCATTGCCTTGTGCTTGTTAGCTCTTCTTTGAAAGCTACCTAGCTACATCGCTACCTCTTTTTAATTGTCAAGACTACGTCCTTTATATGAGACCCTTTATAATGCATAAACTTATACTTGTAAGTATTTAACAAATATACTTATTAATATCTATCGTATCTATCTATCCACCAGTATCCCGAGAGCCCTCACTGAAGACACGAAGACCCTCATTGTTTCTCCCACTGTCAATAAAACATACTATTTCATTCATCAAAGCATAATGAGTTGTTATTCTTGAATATATATTTTGTGTATGTCTTAAAATGGTTATAGTGAGTCAACTCCTGCCTCATCAGAAGTGGCTGTACACTATCTGTTGAATGGACTGTTGTTACTCTGCTTTTCAATAACTCCCAGACTACGGGTAAGTGAATCAGAGAAATATAGACATTGTCTGGAAATACAATAATCCAGCTGGGCAATAATTAACATCTTCAATCATCTTATATTTCTGTGTAAAAGTCGATTTCCCATGCTAACACGAATGTAAAACATTCCCTCCAAAATCCCAAAAGTGTCTTTAATATGTCACCTTATGGCTCAAAATGTAAAACTGACATTTACATACATACTCCAATGAATTAATAATCAAACAAGTACTTGGAGGTGTGATTTTATTCCTTTTTTACCATGAAATCGCCGCTCTCAGTCCCATAGAAGGAAATGACAGCGCTGCCTGTTTGGAACTATTCAGGCTTACATGAACCACGTGACCGCCCCGCTGCGAGAGCATGAGTGTCGCAACTCTTACTATCTCTAAGGCTCTGGGCCTGCCTAAGACAGCTGTGACTGGTTTAAAGTAATACAAACAATCCAGAGCTTTGTTTTTTCCCCCTATAGCAGAATGATAATAAGGTGTAGCCAGACTATTCTCCGGTGCTGACCCAGCAGTGTGGAGATAAGGGTGCCTATGGGAGTTTAGTAAAATCAGTATTTAACCAAATGTGAAGTATCGTCACAACCCCTGCTTCTGTTTATGAACTGTGGAATTTAAAAATGCTGCTGAATAACACTGTTTTTCTACAACATTATGAAGCTGACTTTTGACCTTTGGGATATAAAATGTCATTTCATCATTTATCCCAATTAGACGTTTGTAGGTCATAGTTATCGTATTAATCCTTGGTTTGTGGCCAAAAATGTGCTTTGTGAGGTTACAGTGACCTTTAACCATCAAAGTGTAAACAGTTCAAAGGGGACGTTTAGGCCAAATTTGGAAGAAAAAAAATTCCCTCAAGGTTTTATTAAGATAACGTATTCCCAAAAGAAGAGACGGGCAGCTGTTGCTGGCTGGAAAGCATAAAGAGGAAACTTAATAAGGACATGTATACTGCGCATGTCTGCTCTCTGCTATCAACAGGTGTTTTTTGCAAGACAACTTTAAAACTTCTACTACTGTTGTTGCAATGTGACCAGATGTCACTATAATTGCTGCTAATATAGAAAATATACTAATCTATGGCTGTTGTGGTAAGTGTTTGGCGATTCATAGCTCGCCGGTTACAAGATATACTGAAAACCCAGGTGTGTCTGCTTAATGCATATAAGTGCTTCCTGTAAATTCTCACGATAAAAGGCCCATTTCATCCACAGTAATTTGATTTCTTTTCTGAGTGTTGACTAATTCACTTACATATGGTTCAATCTGATTATACGTTGTGAGTCATCAGGGGGAAGGAAAGAGGATGAACAGCAGCACTAAATTTTGTCAGGGTAGAGTTGCATCTGTCCGATGAAGACTGGCTACCACACGCAAACACTGTTTTCTCTGTTCGTGTATGAGCAGGGGTAAACAGAGGACCAATGGCTGCCTCAAACGGCTGCTCTTTTATGTAACCCTCTGGTCCAGTGCAGGTGTCACACCATTTACCAGCTGGAGCAACTGGAGGGAGAAACCTCATCACCCCTTGGACCTGCTGCTCTTCTTATACTATATCAACAGCCAGCCAACCACAGAGGGAAGTCAGCCTGAAAGATGGAACAAGCTGAGCTGAAAGCCAGAAGCTCCAGAGCCTGAAAAAATGATAAATTGCATGGTATTGCAAGAGCAAGTACACGCCCGTATTTGCATTACCACATTAAAGCACACAAAACTCCAACAATAACTTGTCAAATAAATAAAAAAGCAGGTGCACCTGATGGTAAAGCACGCTGGTACACAAGCATCCTTTCGAGAGTGATTGTGTTGCAGCCAAAGGTGATCTGATCAACACCGGTTCAGCCATCGAGCGCGGCAGCATATGGAGCCACGCTTGGCCTGGCTCGCTGGATTTCACACATGGATTCAAGTCCAGTAAGCATGATGAAATGCTTGATTCTCTACTAATTTCACCCGCTGGGCTTGCATACACCAGCAATTTCACAGACACACACACACACACACACACACACACACACACACACACACACACACACACACACACACACACACACACACACAGAAGCCAACAAACAGAACTTCATCATGACCTTCTGGGGGTGGAACTGAATGTTACACTCAGGGTAATTTATCACTGCAAGTTCTTTGATGATTTTGGACTTCTACAGATAAACGTTAGCCTCTGAGCAGAGACAGCGCAAAATAGCTCTAATTACAGAAGGAAATCATTTTTCCTTTCTAAATTGCTTACTGTTAAAGCAGTAACGTAGCTTAAAAGTACATTTTTCAGCTTTTCATTGTGACTATTTGTGGAATCCCTTTTCCTTTCAGGGCTCATTTACAGAAAATACAGCAGGTAATATTCAAATTTACCTGCAACTGAAACTGAAAGATGGAAACTCTTTAAAATCATTATTGAACTACCAGGACACCAGAGTTTGGATGGCCTTAGCTTCAATGAGGAAAAAAACGGAAGTCTTGGTGACTGTGATGTCCCTCAAATGGAGCTGTGTTCCCTGGAATCAAATGTAAAGGAACACTACCAGTCAAAAGTTTGGGTCACTTAGAAATGCCCTTGTTTTTGTTTTTTTCAGTGAGGATAACATTATTAAATTAATCAGAAATACAGTGTAGACATTGTTTATGTGGTGGAAACAGCTGATTTTTAATGGAATATCTACATAGGGATACAGAGGAACATTTCCAGCACCAATCACTCCTGTGGTCTAATGCTACACTGTGTTAGCTAATGGTGTTGAAAGGCTAATTCATGATTTTAAAACCCTTGTGCAATTATGTTAGCATATGAATAAAAGTGCGAATTTAAATGGAAAACATGAAATTGCCTGGGTGACCCCAAACTTTTCAATGGTAGTGTATAAAAAACCTTGGCGAGATACTGGACCGTGATTTTAAATTGAACAAACAAATAAACTCAATGATCAAAGGAATGGCCAGGAAATTACATCCCAAACTATTCCTCAACATTAAATCACATTCAGAGAATTAAAGGGGGCACAAGTAAATGTAAAAATCTGCCTGGCTCAGTCCAACAGTGTATTCCTGGTGAGGTGAAAACAAACAATTGTTCTATCAAACATCAGCTAACGATGACAACGTGTGTAATAATTCAGTGCAATTTAATATTTCCATAGCCCAAGGTGAAGTTTTCAATTTACTTGTTGTCTCCCAACAACAGTCTAAAAAAGATAGTTTATTGAGAATCCAAGGCTATCTAAATTACAGAGAAAAGCTGCAAATCCCCACATTTGGGAAGCTGTAATCAGAGAATGCTTGGCATTTTGCTTGGTATTTGACCTAATGGTTCATCAAATTGGCCATGGCTAGATTAATTGTCTAATCATTTCATTTCTAATTACTGGGGCATTAACTTAAAACCATGTACTCAAGCTTGTTCTGAGTGTGTATTTACAAAGGAAGGGAGCCTGTGGCAATGCAGCATTTTGCGACATTAAGTCCTCCTGCAATACACATTTTTAAATCATTAAACTACAAACATGTTCGAGTCATATACTTTATGAACATTAAATGTATGACTCTGCTTTGCTGAACCATGTCAGTGGGTTTTGGGATTTTTCAGCTTCTTCACAATGAAATAAGGTTATCTAAGTTTGTTCTTTGAAAAGTTCAGCCTCACCAAGCAAGTATGAGATAATAAAATATTTACAATTATTGAATTATATGAAACAATCATTTTCATCCCAAAATCTATCTTTTATGAACAAGAAAATCTCTCTAAAGTAATATTTCTGAATTCTAAAAAGGCCAAAAGGCAAACCAGTCAATCAACTGTTGCTTTGCCGATTGCTGCAGCTAATAAAAAGTTGCCTGGGAGCTCAGACAGAGTTGTGCATTTTACATGATTAGGAAGATGAATACAAAACTGAGATGTCCCTGAGGGATGGCATCTTAATGGACCAGATCATCTGGCCATCAGTTAGTGGCAGGAGGCCTGCGGTGCCACATCGAAGCGTTAGCAGTGACGGAGCCGCGACAGGTCATCAGGGACAAGATGTACGGCGCCTGCTTGTCTTCTACAGGATGCTGCAGCTAAATGCTAAATAAGAGGGCTCATGTTGTTACTGCCAAGATGAGGTGTCCCCCCAGTCTGCTGCAACTACAGGCTAAAAATCTGCTATTAAGTTGCATGCTCACTTGCTGTCAAAACTAAAAAAGTGCTTCCAAGTTTGCTGACTGAAATCAAGCGCATGCTTTAATTCTAAACTTTTCACAAGAGGAAATCTTATCGTCCCTCTCTGGTCATTGATGTAACCCAGAGGAAGTCATCCCTACATAATAATATATGTAATAATATATTTAGGGGTTTCTACATGAAAATAATCCCATCCTGCCTTAAAACGGCTTAGATGGATCTTTACACCATTGCTTCCTGTAGAATGTGCGGATCTGTGTAGTTGTAGCCTCCCTCCCATCTCATGGCAGCTCAGCACACCAGCTCACTTATGACTGTAAAACTACTCTACACTGGACAATGGCAAGGTGTAAAATTAGAGTAATTCAGTCACAAATGCTTTAACTAGAAATCGATTCTGTAGAAAAATGTCACACAACGCCCCACGCTGCAGATTTCAGGATTCTATACTTAAGTTTGCAGATATAAATCCCCAGAAGTGAAATGAATCCCACTTTTTGAGACAGACATCGATACACTGTAGCTTTTAGGTGGAAATGTTTAGTCATGGAGGTGAATGCTTATTTCGATACTGATAGACATAGCGTAGCATATTAATAAATAAAACACCATACAGACATGGTAACACTGCAATAAACTGAATTTCCCTTCAGGAATGAATAAAGTGATTCTATTCTAAACTGGATTTTGACCAGAAGGAGTCTTTAAAGGTTTAATTTGAAGAGTTAGGTATACTCTTAACCCAGCTCCTAGAGGAAATTCTGAAATTAAATTTAAATGCAATTAATCAAAAGCAAGATAACTCCTACGCAAATCCTGTCACTCAACATTTGCAATAGTTTGTCAGGAAGAAATTAAGTAAATTACACACCCCCAGTGTGAACAGTGAGGCCAATTCCTTTGTTTCTGCTGGAGACTGAAAACATTTGATATCAAATGACCATGAGACAAGAAATCAACATTTCAGCTTTTATTTCCTGGTATTTACATCTGGATCTGATAGACAACTTAGAAGACAGCATTATTTGTAATGGAATACCAAATTTTTAGATGAGCAAAAGTATTGGAACAGTTAGAGTTAAAATAGATTGAAGTGAATAAGACTTAATATTTAGTTGCAAATCCTTTTCTTACAGTAACTGCAACAAGGTTTTGTGATGCTTTTCCTGGCTTTCACCAGAGCCTCTTTCCAGTTGTTTTTTTTGGGGGGGTTACTTCCTTCAGTCTCTTCTTTAGCAGGTAAAGTGCATCTCTATAGGGTTTAGGTCTGGAGATTGACTTGGCCAGTCTAAAACCTGCCACTTCTTGCCCCTGATGAACTCCTTTATTGTTTTGGCAGTGTGTGTTGGGTCATTATCTTGCTGCACAATAAACAAACTCCCAATCAGTTTGGTTGCATCTTTCTGTAAATTGGCAAACAAAATGTTTCTGTAGACTTCTGAGTTCATTTTGCAGCTGCCATCGTGTGTTCCATCATCAGTGAAGATTAATGAGCCCATCTCAGAAGAAGCCATGCAAACCCAAGCCATGACATTACCTCCACTGTGGTTCAGAGATGAGCTTGTATGTTGGGGACCGTGAGTAGACCCTTTCTTTCTCCAAACTTTAGCCTTTTCATCGTGTTGGTGAAGGTCCATCTTTGTCTCATCAGTCGAAAATAACTTTGTTCAAGAATGGTGGCTCATTTCTGTACTTTTTTTTTTTGGCAAATTCCAGCCTGGTCTTCCTATTATTGTTGCTAATGAGTCATTTGCATCTTCTAGTTTATCCTCTGTACTTTTGTTCATGAAGTCTTCTGTAAACAGTAGGTTGTGATCCCTTCATTCCTGCCCTCTGGAGGTTGTTGCTGATGTCACTAATAGTTGTTTTAGTGTCTTTCGTTACAACTGTCACTGAATTCTGTCATCAACTCCTTCTGTTTTTGTTGGTCTACTCGTTTGAAGTCTGTTACTGAGTACACCAGTGGATTCTTTCTTCTTCAGGACATTCCAAATGTTTGTGCTGGCTATGGCAAATGTTTGTACAATGGCCCTGATTGATTTTCCATCTTCTCTCAGCCATAGACAGCTCCCTGGTTTTCATGTCGGTTACACCTCTAACTATAGATGCAGTCTGCGCAGGCAAAACCCAAATATAAAACTGAACGTAGACATTGAGCGCTACTTGTTGTTTGAATAATCAATGTAATAGGACACACCAGGGCAATAAAACACACCTGTCACTCACACGTTCCAGTACTTTTACTCACATAAAAAATGGGTGGGTTCAAACAAAAGGCGCTATATTCTAAGTTGTCTATCAGATCCAGATGTAAATACCTGGAAATAAAAGCTGAAATGATGATCTCTTATCTCATATTCATCTTTCGATGTCAAACCCAAATGTTTTTAGTCTACAGCAAAACAAAAACAAAAAAAGGAATTGGCCTGACTGTTTCAGTACTTTTAGAAGGAAGTGCAAATTCCATTATCATTCTTGCAATGACAATACGTTTTGAGGAAGAGGAACATTACTGCATTCAGGCTTATCAAACTACTATCTGCAGCATTAAAGAGCCTCCAGAAGGTCTTGCTGCATCTCTGTGAGAGAGTGGATCAAAAACAATGGAAACGACCCATAGCTGCTCATGTGTCACAGACCAGCGATTTTTTTTTGCTCAAAAAAATGTGCCTGAGAGTTTTCATACCACAGTCTGATTCTCCCACCCCAACCCTCATCTATCTTCTTATTTCTCCTCACTCATGTTTCCTACTATCATCTATCACCAAGGCATGAGGGATGTGCTTCACATTGTTGTAGCCGGGAGACAAGAGGCAGCCATATACTGATAAAGCAGGAAAAAGTGAAAGTATGAGAGGCGCAGCTGTGGTTTGCAGCTGCATCTTCAAACCCCAATCAGCGACGGCCGTGCATTACGAACAGGTAAATTAAGCACTCTGAGATTAAACGGCTTGAATGAATAAAAATGTTGCCAAACAGCCAGCAACTGTGGTAGTGTGGGGGTGAGTGCATGTGTGTACTTCATGGTGATTATGCCTTTTGATTAGTCTTAATTATTTCAAATTCCCCAATCTCCCATCTCTCCCTTCCTTCCTCACAGCGACAGCAAGGCACACATAGCTATAAAACTTTCCAAAACCTGACACCAAAATCTAAAAATAGACAGATTGACGGACAGCCACATGCTACACAGCCCAGAGAGGATGGACAGGATACTTAGTTCATTTGTTGTCCCCCCCCCCGTGGCGTCAGTGGAGACAGTTATGTTAAATATGACCATATCTTTCACAGAGGGAGCTGCTTGTCAGAAAGGAGGTTTCAAACAGCACAGAGGAAAAGCAGCTCTGTGATACATACCTGCACGGAGGTGACCTCGGTGACGCATTGAAACTTTTAGACAGGCTTCATTTCTTTCAGTAAGGTCTGGGTAGATGCCTGGCAGGTGGTAGCAAGTCATGCCACATTGCTGGATTCTTCCGTATGGTGTTGTTAAGAATGGAGATCATAGGTGTAACAGCCTGTCCACAAAAGTCCGTCAAGTGTTTTCGTTGTTTGTTGCCCTGAAGCTTAGTTCAGCTTCGAGGGACTGATACTTTCCATCAAGATGCACCAGTCAGAAGCAAAATGTGTGGCTCCACGAGAAGCCCAATCACGGGTCGACTGAATTATTGCTTTTCATCTCAACCTGTCTCGCTCTGTATCTCTCTCTGGAGTCAAAGCTGAAAAAAACTGCAATAAAACACTATTGACCTGTTTACATCCATAGTGAGCTTTGCCATCAATAGTCAACCTAATAAACAACACCCACAACACAGCAAGGTCTAACAAAGTGGAGGCTGATCCCTGTTTCCGCCCGGTGTCTGATCTGTAGAGGAAATCAAAGCTAATTGGGTGGTATGTAATGACAAACTAAAATATGGCAGCTGGAGTTCAGCCTTCTGTCGACGAAATCCTTGCTTTAGAAAATATAGCTTCTGTGACTTTGACAATGACTCATGAAATGGTTTAAAAGATTAAACTGGCATATATTCTAGCTGTGCTCTGTGGAGAGATTCTACATCCATTTCCCATTTGATTCTTGGAGTCATAATTGGATTCAAAATCAGTGTTGCGTTCAGGAGTGACTGTCTATTCACTAAAGCTGCTATCGCGTTTATCTGTGCCGATGTTCACATTCATTACATAAACATCATTTTATCCTTGTTTTATCCATTTTGTAAATCTGTTTATACTATCCATGTATATGGTGGGATCTACATCGATTTGATTTGATTTCAAAAAGCCATTATCATTGCATTTTGTCTCTGTTGGGCACATACAAAGCTGAATTCACAAGCACACTTACAAATATGAAGAGATCAGAAAAGGATAGCGCTCTAAGATGAGCACAGGTTACGGGAACAAGATACTAATGGAACAACACAGATGCATCTCCACAGAAAATGGTCTAAAGAATGGTAAAAAAAAAATGCTTTAGCTTGTTTGTTTTTCTTTAAACCGTCTTGTGTGGTGCTTAGCCCGGGGTGTAGCAACGGTGCCCCTGCAAAATAGTGACATAGGAAGTGATTTGCTGGAACATTTGGATGCAGCGAGACCAGACCTGCATTTAATATAATGTAATATATTAATAAAGCTTATTTACCACAACAGCCACATACAGTTGGCTGACTGTATGCTCTAAACTGTCAGTAAAGCTTGTTTTTTTTCAGTGTGTAAATTTCTGCTCGGAGCCTGTTGGTGTTTTTTCTCATAGTAAAGCTCATTTTGAAAATGTTAAAGGGGAGGAGAATGCGAGTGACCTGTGCCCTGAAGGCTGTAGGCTTATTACGAGTAGTCTTCATCAGGTGCGTCAGATTAACAATTGTAATGATTATCAATATGCTGAAATAATTGAAATTAACAAGTGAGTTTTATCACTTGTTCAGGTTGTCCATGACTGATAGAGATAAGATGAAGGTCACACTTCTATCAGACAACGATGAGTGACAGAAGTGGCTTCTGCAGCTCAACCATCAAAGACGCTTCATAAATAAATACATCTGAAGTTACATAACAGCAAACATAAAGTTGGTGGTGAACAAGCCAAAGGGGAGAGAGAAGGAGGAACAGTTTTAATCCTGAGCCAAGAAAAAGAAAATCATTTGGTTGTTCAGCTGGAGTTTCACACTTGGGCAGACAGCTGTGGCAGTTATAAATATCTGTATCACGAGCTGGGATCTGTGTCTGTGAAGAGAGCTGAACTGCCATCGGCAGGGCTGAGCTTCTAAAAATAGCAGGCAGGCTGGCTGGCAGGCAGGCAGCCGACTCTGCTTCTGTCTCCACTGGATTTGATTAGCCCCCCAAGAAGCTCTGCCCACCCACCCCCAACAGCCCCCTCGACTGCACTCACCCAACACTCTGCATGTGTGTGTGTGCACACAACCACAGACGCACTCTCCATTGTTAGGAAAATGCTTACATTGGCTTTTTTGAAGTGTGATCCAATTCTCCTTCTCACCAGCATGTTTAAGATTAATATCTTGGCATATATATTGTGGCTTATGCTTACAGGAAATCTAAAAACAAATAAAACCTTGTTCATGTTATGACACAGCAACTTTGTGTTGCACTATTTAACACAAAGGGTAACAAGAAGAGATTTGATTCTGGACTAAACCCAAAGGATGCAAGAATCCTTCCTGATTCTTTAAGGTTACTTCAAAAGGAAGCTGTTAAGATCATCATGACAGGTGAAGCAGCTTTCCATCATAAAACAGTGTAAGCCTGTAAATAAAGCCAAACAAATCAATAATTCTACACTAATGGATGAGATGACTATGATTAAAGCAAAGGTCTGCATCATAGTGACAAAGAAGCATCACCAAACTAGTTGCAGCATCTTTTAGCTAAATGCTGAGAGGCAGTCTCATAGCAACTCGTGTCCTGTGAGGTTCATGTTTTCCCTCAGCTCCAAAATTATCACTCTATAACAGTAATAAAGTTAGGATGACTAGCAGCTCTAAATTGGTCATAGGTGTTAATATGAGCGTGAATAATTGTTTATCTCATTGTGACTGGCTGTTGACCTCATCGCAGTGAGGACACTGGGACAGATACCAGCCCTCCTGCAACTCTCAAACAATAAGTGGGTATAGCTAATGGATGTCTGTAAGAATAGATTTTTGTGTATATATATTATGCAGTCACTTGCCAGGTCACTTGGGCTAAATTAATGCATATTTTATCTGTTCTACTAAACAGTTGAAGGCTGTGTTTCTGATTTTATGCAATGCTGATACTTCTTTCATGCATTTATTATCCATAGCCTATTTATAACATGCATTATTCTTCCATATATCAGGCAGCTGGCACCATCAAATGTTGATAGCTTTTGAGGATTTTTGGCACAATATTGTTTTATGTAACCGTTTTTTTTTTTCTTCTTTACTTAAGAGCTCATTTTGCTGGTTTACTGTTTACTGTAGTATCAAAATTGGTACAGAGAGTTAGACTGGTAATTTGTATCATAGAATTTCAGTGCGATTGGTATTAACAACCAAATTTCTGATATTGTGACATCCCTAGTCAGTGTGATGCATATTAACATTTTCAGCATGGCAGAACAGATTCTAATTATTAATTTACCAGGGATCCGTCAAAACCAACTGAAAACCTCTACACATCAAATCCCCTTTGAGAGCCACTGTCAGAGACATTACTGCAGTCCACTGCAGTAATATCTTACAAATGACCACCTGAAATGAGACCATTTCATTTCATATTTGGCTGGGTGAAGAGGTGCAAGTCATAGAGAAAATTGTGCACTCTAAGACCCCTGATGCTGGCAGGAGGAAGCCCCGTAAAAACCTCCTCTCTCTCAGACTATTTGCCTCAAAGAAACACCTACATCTACATTCTAACCGCTATCTCCATATTGCAATAATGTTGCATTATGAACACGAAAGCAAAATTGCACAGGTTGCAGCTTCACAGCACCTGGGACATTTGGTGTTCAGAAGATAATCACTGGGCGTGTCTGAAGGGTCTGCCAATTTCAGTATCATAGCTTCCCTTGAAATGCCCCCATTGACATCCAGTGAAGATAGGTTCACAGGAGGGCTAAGTGAAGGAGCAGGGCTGCACACCGCTCAGCAATACAGCGAGTCGGTCACAAAAGTGGGATTACTGTATCAACTCCTCTTCTGTTACTACCAGTCTGTCCCTCTTCACAAAAAGCCCCAGCAGATGGAGTTGGGGGTCCAAATCCGCAATAAACTCTGTCGCTGCTGCTGCCGCTTCAAGCAAGTGCACATACACTCTGATTGGGAGTTTTACGGCAGAAATCTGTGGATGTAACAAAGCTACTGCTGACATAATCAAACCATAACAGAGCCTCAGAAGGTGATGCTCCTAGAGGCAGGTGGAATGAGACATCAAGCTGAGGTGATGAGGTGAGCGGAGTAATTGACAGTGTCAGACAAACCAAGTTGTGGAAGTGCCCTCACTCTCCGAGGAGATGAGTCATTGAAAATGTGTAAATAATCCGAAAAACCAACACATCCGAGCAGCCAGATCTCCTTCCCATGCGGTGGATCCATCCCACCCCGACAGGATACACATTTTTCAAGCCTGCAGGCATTCGCAGTTCAGTGGGAGGATTGAAAACCGAGTGCTACGATTGAGCGTTGAAAGGTCAGTGAGATAAACATGTTGACTCCTCCTGTGCTGATTACACATCAGTCATGATTGATTGCACTTACTCATAGTCTGCAAGTATACATGCCAAGAGATGCCAGTGCCAAATAACTCTGAACACATTTAAAAACCACGAGGAAAAACATAGCTAGAAAAGAAGCATATGCCCGTCCAATAATAATGGACTTTTTTGTTTGAGGAGGGGTGAAAATAAATTCCAGCTTAATTGGCCTACCTAAGATTAAGATATGCAGGGAACACCAGGCTGTACTGTCAGCCGGTTTGGCCCGAAGGTTTTCAATTTCCTGTGCATCTGTCCGTCCATCCTCCCAGCCAAAAGTAGCTATTATCAGCTAATAGTGACTCTCTCTCATCCAATCCCTATAACACTAGTGTGCGCATTCAAAAGGCACATTTGCAGAAAGCTAGGTCAGAAAAAGTGGTGATAAGAGCGTTAGAAAAGTTCACATAGAAGTATTCAAGCAACATACCAGCACTTCCAGCCATAAACTGAATCAGGAAGATCAGCTTTTTAAGAAGGGTCTGATGATAATACAATTGCAAGGTTTTACATTAAGAAATGCCTTTCCCTCTTTGCCTCAGCACATAAATGTGGGTTTCTACCACTGCACCAACCCAAAGAGACAAAATAAACAAAAACATATGAAAGAAAGACACTGTTGGTGCTAATGTTCAAATAGCTTTCCAGAAAGAAACATGTCACCACACAGGAATATCAACATTGGCCTCTAAAAACATAGATTGCGTTCAATAGCAATTATTGTTTTTCAGTAAATGTTTTGCTTTCTACAATATCTGTGACTCGAAAGATTGGAAAAGATTGCATTTAAGGGAAAAAGAAAAAAAATCTAAGTGAAACTCTGCTCTCGTGCTGTAAAGACATGTCACACACCAAGCTCATGCCATGACCTCCATGTCCGTAGGGTGCTTTCACACTTGTACCTTCCTGTTACTGGTTAACTTGGTTCAGAGCAAAGACACGATGCATTTTTGCCCTTTCAGTCTGGTTCGTGTTCACGCTGATGATGCCACATGGAGTGACAGATTTGGACAGTTTTAGGGATGTCATCCTACATCAACACTGTCGTGAGGGAAAATCTAATTTTGTGGATGGACAGCAAGTCGTGCAGTTATGTGTCTCTTCATTTTTTTTCTGGTATCACAATGAGGTCAGCAAAAAAATAACTTAGTATAAAAGTTAATAGTCTGAGGACCAGAATTTGACTGACAGCTTTCACAGCCTAAGTGATACAAACTGAACAGGCAAGTGCACCGGAGTTTGTCGGAATCAACCAAACATACACACGTGGACAAAATTGTTGGTACCCCTCAGTTAAAGAAGGAAAAACCCACAATTCTCACTGAAATCACTTGAAACTCACAAAAGTAACAATAAATAAAATTTATTGAAAATTAAATCATCAAAATCAGCCATCACTTTTGAATTGTTGATTAACATAATTATTTAAAAAAACAAACTAATGAAACAGGCCTGGACAAAAATGATGGTACCTCTATAAAAGATTGGAAACTATTTGACCCGAGTGACATGATTAACTCAGGTGTGTCATTTAATTGACATCACAGGTGTTTCCAAACTCATAATCAGTCAGTCTGCCTATTTAAAGGGAGACAAGTAGTCACCCTGCTGTTTGGTGAAAAGGTGTGTACCACACTGAACATGGACAACAGAAAGCGAAGGAGAGAATTGTCCCAGGACATCCGAAAAAAAATTATAGACAAACATCTTTAAGGTAAAGGCTATAAGACCATCTCTAAACAGCTTGAAGTTCCTGTGACAACAGTGGCTCATATTATTCAGAAGTTCAAGACCCACGGGACAGTAGCCAACCTCCCTGGACGTGGCCGCAAGAGGAAAATTGATGACAAATTGAAGAGACGGATCGTTCGAATTGTATCCAAAGAGCCCAGAGCAACCTCCAAAGAAATTAAAGGTGAACTCCAAGGCCAAGGTACATCAGTGTCAGATCGCACCATTCGTCGTCGTTTGAGCCAAAGTGGACTTCATGGGAGACGACCAAGGAGGACACCACTGCTGAAAAAACTCATAAAAAAGCGAGAGTGGAATTTGCAAAAATGCATGTTGACAAGCCACAAAGCTTCTGGGAGAATGTCCTTTGGACAGATGAGACCAAACTGGAGCTTTTTGGTAAGGCACATCAACTCTATGTTCATAGACTCAAAAACCAAGCATACGAAGAAAAGAACACTGTCCCTACGGTGAAACATGGAGGAGGCTCAGTAATGTTTTGGGGCTGCTTTGCTGCATCTGGCACAGGGTGTCTTGAAAGTGTGCAAGGTACGATGAAATCTGAAGACTATCAAGGCATTCTGGAGAGAAATGTGCTGCCTAGTGTCAGAAAGCTTGGTCTCAGTCGCAGGTCATGGGTCTTCCAACAGGACAACGATCCAAAACACACAGCCAAAAACACCCAAGAATGGCTGAGAGAAAAGCGTTGGACTATTCTAAAGTGGCCTTCTATGAGCCCAGATCTGAATCCCATTGAACATATGTGGAAGGAGCTGAAACATGCCATTTGGAGAAGACACCCATCAAACCTGAGACAACTGGAGCTGTTTGCTCATGAGGAGTGGGCCAAAATACCTGTTGACAGCTGCAGAACGCTCATTGACAAATACAGAAATCGTTTAATTGCAGTGATTGCCTCAAAAGGTTGTGCAACAAAATATTAAGTTATGGGTACCATCATTTTTGTCCAGCCCTATTTCATTAGTTTGTTTTTTTAAATAATTATGTTAATCAACAATTCAAAAGTGATGGCTGATTTTGATTATTTAATTTTCAATAAATTTTTATTTATTGTTACTTTTGTGAGTTTCAAGTGATTTCAGTGAGAATTGTGGGTTTTCCTTCTTTAACTGAGGGGTACCAACAATTTTGTCCACGTGTGTAGTTGTGAAAGCACTAAGAGCACACTGCTTCCTGTAGGGACGCTGAATATTCACAGTTATTTCTAAAGTTCAGAATCATCCAAAATCAATGTAGTTCCTGCTTGGGGGTTAACTAATTATCTATCTGAATATCAGATTGGATTTTTTTAATTTGGATAAAAACAAGTTGACCCTCTGAACCTCAAAACTAACTAGCGAGTTTAAAGGCAAGCTCTCGTTAATTTATTTATTTTTTTAACAAGTCACACCATTTATTAGAGACAGAAACCATAAAAACAAGAAGGTCCTTGAACTTATTATGTGTGACTTTCAGTTTAGTTGGGAAACGTCATTAAATTCAAGGTTAAAATTGTGATATTTCATCAAAATCACATTATTTCACGTGTCTGCTTTAAAATTAGTCGGTGATTTAACCTGTTTCTGTAAAAAACACAGGACTCTCTGTTCCTCAACACAATCAAGAAGATGTGCGATTTCCAGAATTGCACCTTTGCTATACCCAAAACATTTTTAAGTTCCCTCTCCTTCTAGACATGTCTGTGTTGTCTCCATAGAGGTGCAGGACTTTACTGCAGTGAAACATCAGCCCACAGTAAGTTAAAATGTCACAGATGCCCAGAAAGTGCCTGGAGTTCAGAGGATAAGTAGAAAAATGCACTTGGTGGCTCCGATGTAGTTTGTTTTCTCTATCTTTAGTCAACACTCTGTGGTCTCGAGCACTGTCTTCATCACAAGGAATGGTCTTGAAAGTTAAGGATAACTGTTGAAAAGTTCACTTTTAATTTAAGATATGACCATACAATACTGGTTAAAAGTTTTAGAGCACTCCAAATTTTCCATTTTTTTAATTGAAATTCAAGTAATTCAAGTCCAATGAATCACTTGAAATGGTACAAAAGTGGTGAACTGCCAGAGGTTAAAAAAAAGGTAAGGTTACTCAAAGCTGAAAAATAATGTTTATTTGAGAATTATTCAAAAAGGCCTTTTCAGGTAAAAAGAGATGGGTTAAGAACTTAGAGCTGTTCTGCAGCAATGGAGGTTGATCAAGCCTTGAAAGTTGGTTCTACTAAATCCTACAGATGTCCCAATTTTTCTTGATTACACACAATCCCCTCATAGAAGGATGGAACACACCGTGGCACCATACCCTTGAGAGCATCATGTGAACAGTACTGTACTGCAGAAAGTAGTGTGTTGCTATAAAAATGGCGAAGAAAAGGCAATTAACAATAGAAGGGAGACAGATAGACCATCATAACACTTAAGAATGTAGGACTTTCCGAAATGGAAATTGCAAAGACAGTCAAGGTCAGTAAGAACAATTTTCTTCACCATCAAAAGACATTCGGGAACTGGGTAAAACTCTGACAGGAAGAGGTCTGGAAGACCCAAAGCCACAACAGAATCACAAGACAAGTTTCTGAGAGTCAACAGCATGGTGATAGGTGAACCACAGGACACAGCTTAACATTGGGCGTAGTAAGAAGTCTCAGCAGTAAGACTCGGAGTTGCAGGTTTGACAGGTGGAGTTTCAGGAAGAAAGTCATTGCTAAGAGGTCAGAATAAGAAAAAGAGGCTTGCCTGGACCGTGAAATGCTGCTAATGGATTACTGAAGACTGGAAGAAGGCATTATGGGCTGATGAATCAAAATTTGATAATTGTCAAAAGATACAATGTCATTTCACAGCAAGGGACTATAAAATCTTCCTAATATTAGGTAGAACTTTCTCCAAGTTTAAACTTTTCTTTATATACCAAATGAACCGAACCTCTTACATTATATAACTTTGCTTGTATTTACATTTAGCAGTGTGGACCTGTCCACCTCTTACACGTCAGCAGGCATCAAGTGTACGCTGGGCACTGTGGGTTTGAGTCAAACTGCTGAAAACAATGCAGCTTATGATGACAATGAGTCACACAGCTGGAAACCCAGAATAAACATACTACAGTATAGAGGCACATTATTGGACGAGCTTTTGTTGAGCACGCAGTGAAATGAATCACCTCGGTGTCTCAGCGCATGTTTAACAGTAGATGTACAAAACGAAAGGAGAAGCAGCTCACATCGTTACAACCTGCTTTAAGGCAGACTTGGAGCAGGACAAGAGTTCCTATGTAATTGGCTTTGCTTTAAATAAGGTTACAACATTATATTCGGCTGTGAAACACAGACATGTCAGTCAAACTCTGCCTCTAATAAGCCTAACCACTGATTAAGATGCGAAGCTCGCTTTCACAATGGCTGGTTCTTTTTCTCCTTTGCAGCACAGGTAGTGGATATCTAACAAGTTATGCAATAAATCCAAAGGGAACTGACTTTAGCGCTTTACCAGCAGTGTTGCTGTGCAGGATGAGGAGGATTTTCAGATGGTATGGTGGGTAGACAAATCTCATACAAACTGATACAAGCAGTAGTTGCTCTTTCAAGCGGTCAGAATCTCTGAAGTCTAATGCAGAACAAACTCTCCTGAATATGTCGAAAAATTACTCAGAAAAAGAGCCGTTATAACTTCAAATCTTGAAGCATAATTAACATGATAATAATTACCTAGATTTTTTGTCCATATGAACAGTAATTCAGGTGATTTTTGCTTGCCCAGAGCACAAACAAACTATAATTGCATCAACTTTTTGTGATGCTCATTTGTCACAACATAAAAGCTTCAAAAAAATTGAGGTGTCGCTTATTTTCAGCTTGGTATTCAATTATTTAGCAATGCTGGACACCGTTTTTTAGAGCTTGTTGTTTTCCAATTCCATAGGAGAACATTCTAATACCCATCTTGCACAGCTGAATAAAAAAAAAATTGTGAAAGTAAAGTTAGAATTTGGTAGCATCTCAAATTCAAATCACATTTTATGTGTGATTAACCTTGGTATATGGGTAAAATTTGATTTATCTTCATAGCACCTAATTATACAAAATATATCAAAACAGTGTAAAGTAAGAATGACTAACGTAAAAAAAATTAATTATTGCAATTGTGATATGGCTTATGCAAGATTTTTGCTGCAGTCTGTACCAAATGTTGCCATACATCGGGAGACTATGATTTACTTGGTCTCTGTAGCACCACAATGCTTCATGTATAATGGTATGTACAACTGAATTTATTGCAGCTCATGTGATATGGATAATACACCTGGCCAGATGGTGATTTTGATCATATTTAATGTAATTGTTGAGCCCTAGTGTAAAGTGCAACAAAGTACATAGAAAACAAGAAAAGCCCTCAGAGAGCAGTACTCCATCAAGGCTGATCAGTCGTTCCATTATTTTCGATGGATAAGTCCTAATAAGTCCAAAGCGATTGATTTGTAGTAGGACCGCAATCATGTGATCGTCAGCAGGCAGCTGATGTAGCATTCACTTGTCGTCATAGTTACAGTGACATCATGCCGCTATCTTCCAATGATACAGAAATCTTTAACGAATCCGTGGATCCAGACTATAAGCCATATCACTGCCAAAATCTAATCAGTTGGTCCTTGTGTCATTTCTGACCTTCCCTGAAAATTTCATCCAAATACGGACATTCCTCTGCTGCTGTTCCTTAGCGGAGTAATAAAGCAATTTGAATCCACATCTTTTGCAGACCTCATAGATAATATCTTGTGGCAATATGAAGCAGTGGGAGCATTATGCAAAACCAGCACGACTGGTGTTTGCTCATCTATGCCGATTTAACCCAGTTACTTTCAGTGGACATGCTTGAAAATTAAGTAACTATTTCTCTAAATTGCGGCAAGTCTCATAAATCATTTCTCTTTCTGTAAATCCGCCCCCCAAAAAAAGTTAGGTTGACACAGAAATATCCCCTGTTCTATTTCACCCATTAGTACCCATCCTGTCAAACTTTTCTGAGTAAAGACAGAGAAGCTGACTTTGTTTGGCAGCACATCTGAACATTCAGAATCAATGCCGTTTTCTCTCCTGATGATTCACAGAAGAGAGAAATGGCTTCCTCTGGTTTCCAAAGGTAACACAATGCAGCCACCACTCTTGCAGGGGGTGCAGCTATTGTGCTACAGGTGACCCTTAGAACCTCGACTCTGTCAGACCGCCCATTTCTACCTCTCAGACATCCACAACTCCTCAACAAACCGTATCCCCTGCTGATCAGCTCCATCCAGTACATTCTCATTCTGCACGCCTCCACCTCATCTCTCTTCCTTTCATTTCAATGTCTATGCTGGAGCTCTGATTCAAAGAGCAGAGTGCATCTGGAGACAAGGAGAGACACTGTCCAAATAAAGTCAGTGTTCCTTCTTTAGATACATACCAGAAGGTGGAGTTTGTTGGTAAATAATGCCGGAGTTCTACAGTAACTTCTGCAAAGACATGCACACACTGTGCACAGTTACGGGTGTGAAAAGCAAGATAGAGTCAGAGGGTTAGATATCCACACCCAGGATATTCATTATTTGCAGAAAAGGTGCAGTCAAATTGCACCATGGAGAAAATACACTTTTCCTAAACTATGCAACAAGACAGAAAACAAAAACAAACCAAACTCACTGCTTGCATTACGATGCAGGTCTGAGCAAAACAACAGGGCTTTCTGCTTCTTCTTTTTTTTCTCCATGCATTTTACAGAGGATTTGGTTTATTCACCTTAACATGGCTGTACTCTGCCTTGCCGGACTCGCTGCTGACGGGCTTGGTCTCAGGCCTGGGTTTGAGAACCTGACGGAGCGGACTGGAGATTGGCAGACCTGTCACACTGATCCCATCTGAAAAGACATAATCGCATCACACATTCAGCAAAAAAAAAAAAAAAAAAGAAGAAAAACAACCGAGTATAGAGACAAGACTGTCATTAAACAGCAGTTAGCAGAGTAGTGGAGCAAAAATTCTCACTCTGTTATATCAGCAGTCTGTGATGAATTATAGATTTTTATACGAGCTATTGTGTGATGAATTGATTTAATTATTTTTTTTAATGTACTCAATTTTCTTCATCGAGCTCTTGTTCATAGTGATTTCTCAAAAGAACCATGTGTCTCATAATTACCTGATGGTACCGAGGAAACAAACCATTCTCGTGTTGCGTGCGATCAAAGGTAAGAGTAGACGTATATTCATTTCATGAGCAAGCCAGTTTCAGAGTGGTTTCAAGAGTTTCTTGTGTCTGACTGTACACTGGAACAGATACCAGTATTTAAACAGTTCTTCTACATCTTGCACAGCTTGTTGACTGATACAACACAGCAAGAACAGAAGTGAATTCCAAAACAGTTCAAAATAATGTTCATAGTGTTTAAATGTCCGAAATACACTGCCTGTCCAAAAAAAGTCGCCACCTGGATTTAAACACTGTGAAGTAGCCTAATAGAACAAAAAATGTAGACGAAAGGAACGTGTAGTTAACTTGACAGCCAAGATGTTTTCTTTAGCTTTTATTAAAATGCTAAAACCATACTTGCTAGCACAGATCATCTCAGCACTGGGGCATCACATTTGTTTTTGTTTTTTTTTAAGTTAAAACAGGACTTTTGCCATTTTTGAAACTCTACAAAACAAAGTCTTGCTTTTGGTTTTGTTAAATATTCGTTGTTTGGTCGATATTTGACAGTTACATTGAAGAAGATGGTGCAATGAAGTCAAACGTTATCTTCTGCCTAATGGAAAACAGGGTGTCGGTCCTTTATGGAGCATCCTATTGTGTAAAGCTTCTGCCTCGTGAAGAGTTTGTATATTTGCCATATGGGGAAATGGTAATACTTGCTTCTATAAAACCATTTCTAGTTTAAAACTGTAAATGACTCATGACTTTATATTTGCAATAATGAATGTTGAATATAACCTGAGAACAAACTTTCCCCCTAAAATGAATCTTTATGTATTACAACTCTTCGCTTCTGAAGCTAATTTTGTTCATCTTTGCACTCACGTGTGATACTCTGAGACACAAGAGAAAAAGAGTAAAAGTACAAGTAATTGTTCAAATGTATTTCCACAGGCAAACTCACTATGCTATGATGTTATTATTACTGGTTGTGTAGCCCGAGTTGTGAAACACCCGAAGCACAGGAGTCAAGATGTTAGTGTGTCAGAGTTTATAGAAATGTTGTGCTATTAGTCTTAATCTTGATCTATACATAACTTGCTGTCACTGGCATTTGGCAACTGACTTTTAAACCAAGTCACACAGTGTTGGCATCAGCATAGCGACCAAAGTCATTTCAGCTTAGAAGATCTAAAGCAGGTGATTGGTCAAATTGTGTGCTCTAGGCTACAGCATTTAGTTCCAACATATCTACAGCACACAGTCTGACCAATGACCTGTCTGGAGACTGAGATCGGTTGATTAAATGAGTCACGTCTGGAGTGATGCTGCTTAGTTGGAACAAAAACCTGCAGCCACACCGGCCCTTTGTGGAATGAGTTTGACATCCCTGATCTAAAGTCATTAGCTAGATGTAACACGTCTGTAAAATAAGTCAAATATTTGCAGTTTTTAAAAAAAAAAAGAGAGACTGCAAATTTTGTGTGATGCTTCTGCCAGCTTGTAACCTGTATGTGCCAAAGCAGAATGAAGATTCTGACAAGTACAGCAGGAATCTAAATCTTAGCAAATGGTCTGATTAAATTCTTAAGTACATCCGACTTAAAATGAATGCGGTGCAGCTGTGTAATCAACCTTTATAAGGATTAGAATGTCTAGCCTTTGGTCACTTTACAAGCTCTAGTTTATAGTGTTGCTTAAATGTGTTGCATTTTACTGAAAGGTATTGTACAGTCTAACACATACATACAGTGCATACAGACAAGTGACAAATAGAGCAAAAACTTTCCCCTCCAACACCTAAAATGAGGGGATCCGGTGGCTCGATTATGTTCTGGAGGCATTTTGCCGGCTTGGTTTTGTTCCAGTTGTCCTCCCCAGAGGCAAGGGTCACTGCAAATGATCGCAAAGTTGCTCTATTTGACAATTAGTGCAAAGTAAAGTACTGATTCTATCACAATGCTATATCTCAATACGCTAGTCATTTTGTCTTGTTTTACGACCAACATCCCACTTAGCTTTCTCCCTCCATGGTGCAGCAAAGACTGTGCAAGAATTTCAATTTTCAAAGTTTTAAATGATTGAAAATCTGAGATAATAGGGTTCAAGGTACTATTAAAAGCATGTGAAGAATAAATGAAGGATTTTATATTCATGACCTTCACAGAAGCAGTGTGGACATAGGAGCAGCTGCACTATCAGCAGCTGTTTGAGGCACCACCACAGGGGCTGCTGCTTTCAACCCACTCAGACAATACTAAAAAAAATGACACCCACAGCCCAAGCTCTGACGTCAAAGGAATCACATCACTCTCTGACGTCAGTGGGATCCAAAGCCCTGCAATTTCCCCCTAAGAGAGGAGAAATTACCGGCCTGTGCAGCAGCTCAGCCAATTGGGTTCATGACGGACACATGTATTCAGACACTATCGAACTCTACAATCACTGCATAGAGTGAAGAATTGGGGAAACAGAGCCAGTCGATAAAGCACCTCTGTCAAAAAGAAGAAGTCAGAGTATCAGAGCGGCTCATCTGGAAAAGATTACGTTATTGTACCAATGTATTTAAAGCTGTGGAAATGTGAATTATGCTAAATTTACCGTGACGACAGGTAAACACGGAGCAAGTGTTGAATTCATATTAACAGAAAACAGCAGAAACAGACAATTAACACAGCAAGTTGTGCGTCTACAGTGAGCAGACCAGAAAACAGGAAGGCTTTTTAGTAAAATAATAAATTATAGAACAGAGAGAAATAAACACAGAGCAGTGTATTAAACAGTCAGCAAAATAAACTACATCACAAGCTCTACTTCTTCCTTTATACTAAAGCTCATCCATTTCTTTAGGGTATTAACCAGCGCACAAAATTCATACGTCAGAGCAAAGAACACTCAGATTTGCTTTTTGCTTCTTGCTTTTATGAAATAAATAACAGCAGTCTACTTCAATACATGGCTGCTTCCAGCTCTGCCTGCCTCTGTCTGAGCTGTGTAGTCTCCAACTGTAGTGCATCTGAAGTAAACCATATCTAGTTCTCTCTTCAGAATAAGTTACCACATTTCAAAAAAATTATTCAGGAACAAATTATTTATTCACAAGCCACTGGCTTCAGATAAAGGAGTTGTGTTTAGACCTAAACAGGATCTAAGCACAACTCAATAGGCCTTCTACACACTGAAAAATAACAGTGATTAGCAGGTTCATTAACACCTGCAATTACAGAGTTTTTGCCCACCTGGGGGCAACAAAAGCAAGTTAGGAACACAACATTAATATATCATCACCTTTCAAGTTGGCATATTTGTAGGGAAACAGATGCTTAGTTAGAAACCCAACAGTTGCAGAGCAGCGTGATTATTTATTTTAAGATCTTTACATTATACAACGTGCAGATCTATGAAGTCCCAGTTAAGTTCACCCACTGTAACAACTGCACCTCAATGACAAGTTGTAATATTGGGGTAATTCAGCCATACATGTTGGAATTGGAAAGCAATTCTGAAGAATAAAAATGGTAAACAAAGTTCCATCCTTCAAGCTGACAGGATTGGCTCCTTTGGTTTGCCACATATAAACCCTGGAAGTCTGAATCCGATGTAGCAGTTTCAAGGTGGAACACCCTAACCCCTGATTATTTCCCCTTTTGAGGTGTCCTCCAGAATACAACAACATTACATGAACATGTTAACTAAAAAAAGGATTTTAACCAGAGTACGTCATTAACTCAGACTTTTGTCTCCTGAGGAAAAGATCTTGGTTTTGTACAGCTAAAGGCTCTACTATGCTCACCAGCTTTAGCTAACTCTATCTGTAGACTACTCTGTTGAGTGAGGAGCTTTTACTTGCCTGGGGCCAAAAGCAACTTTTTGAGATTTGTGCTAATAAAAGAAAAGCTGCAATCTTCCAAAAGAGCACAAGTGTCAGAATTTTGGTGTGTGCCATTTTTGGCCACAGCAGCTAAAATCAGCCTTAATAAACGTACACCAAGTATCTTCCACAACTGTGAAAGTTAACAGAACACCGTGATAACACAGCATAACGGAGCTTTAAGAGTATAAAAAGTTTCAACAATTATTGTGTCACTGCGCAAAAAAACGCAATGTCCAAAGGGAATCTTTGCATTTGTTTGGCATTTCTTTATAATTAACTATTGCAGGGTGTTAAATTTACTAAGTGAAGTGCCCTGAGAAGACCAGGGGTGTCAAACATGTGGCCCGGGGGCCAAAACCAGCCCGCCAGAGGGTCCAATCTGACTCGCAGGATGACTTTGTAAAGTGTAAATATTATAGAGGACATAAGCTACAAATGGTAAACTTGTAAGTATGAATTTTAAATAATTTCCTGATAAGTTGTTTTGATTCATAAAGTAAAATACGATATTGTTCATTGTTCTTTTGTCATTGCGTGTCTCATTTTTGCAATATTTTGTCATTTTTTGATTGTGTTTTGTCTGACTTATTTTGATCATAAAGTAAAACACTAAATCATTCAGTTCCAGATACCTGAGACTAAATGTTTTGTGCCTTTACAGATACACTGTGATCTCTAAGCTGTAATGTGTTAATGATGAACTGAGGCACAACGTTGCTGAGACTGAATTTATCTTTAAGAAATTTCAGATTGTTCATAAAGTTTTGTAAAAAGAGTTACTTAAATGTGGACATTTTCAGAATGTACTTTTTTGCACTAAAACTGTTACGATCCAACCTCTAGGGGTTGGCTGGATGCAACAAAACAACCAGATGGTATTGGTTTAGGTTAAGGGATTTACTGCTTAGTAGTAAAAGGAACTTAAAAGTGACAATAAAACACAAGACTGGTGAGTGTTGCCAAAACGAAGAACAGAATAAAACATAAAGGCTAACAGAGTTTACAACTAAGCTAAACACAAAGAAAACAAATAAATTCCCTAGCCAAACCGAACTACAGAAGCAACACCCACCACCAGGAACAAAACTTAATACAAAACGTGCACAAACAAACTAAACAGAACTGGTGCCTCTGGAACGACGTACATAATGAGCATAGTTTACAACAGCTCAACATACATAGTGGTTTCTACACAGAGTTGGCAGACTACGAAGTGGAGCCTCAGTCTCCACACTAAACTAAAGCCAACAGAAGGTCGGAATTGTCTGGAGCACCCACCACAAGTGCTTCCAGACCGAATGACCACACAAACCACACAAAACCACAGAACAAAGAGAGCACCAGGGTGGACTGGTCAAAGCACCAGCCACCAAGCCTAATGGCGTGGTGGGGGTTTATAGTCCACAGGTGTGGTGCTTGGCTGCCTTCGATTGGTCCGGGGAGGAGGAGCTGCTGGAGGGTGGTCCAATCAAGATGGCCGGAGGGCGGGGAGAACCAGACGAAAGTGCAGGTTGTCATCAGCTCGGTCGTCAGCTGAAACGGCTGGCAGCTGGGGCTCCAAAAGGCTCTACAACAAGCCACAGCTGAACCTACACACAAATCTCCCCCAAACAAAAGGCCCAACAAAGCACCACCTCAGAACGAACGGCACACCAATACTGGTGGCCGTAACAAAAACAAAGTGAAACATTTAGAGTTGTCGTTATTTGTAGGTTATTATGCTCTGATTTTACTGGTCCGTCCCACTTGAGATCACACTGGGCTGAATGTGGCCCCTGATTTAAAAGTTTGACACCCTTGGCTTATATATAATATATATAACTATAATTATATATAATTGAATTGACAACAATCTCCTCTTGTTGTTCGCCCTTGGCTTATTCTCTCTACCCTGCTGTTTAACAGTTTAGATTTGCATCTGGACTCAGAGTGGCAGGAAAGGAAAGAACCTAAAACACAGACGCTCTTGGACTTTATGAACTGAATCTTCCATTATGGTATGCAGCCTGTTCCAGGAGACACACATGACTTGTCGTGTCCTGTGGCAAAGGGACTGTGTGAGTAATGGGTGGTGTGATTAACGATGGCACAGCTCACAATCATCCCCTCCTTTACACCCACCTTCCAATCAGTATCTGTCTCGTTCTCTGTCTAACAGCCTCAGGGAGACTCGGGTGAGCTCAGCATTTCTATCATAGACCACCCTGCTGCCAGCGGTTAGACAGAACAGCATAACTGGGATTGTCACTTTCGAAGTACTAGTAACGATATTAGCGCAGATCCAGGTGATCCTGGAAATCTGTGTTTTGTCAGCTGCACTCACATTTGCAAGCTTTTTTTCTGGAAGATAGATACATCTTATAAATATGGAAAATATAAAGTGTTGCAGTGCAAACATTAACACCCCATTCAATATCCTGTTCAGGGGAAAGAACCATCATGAGAACTGAAAATGAAAATGCAACACCACACGCTGCTGGACATGATTCTCATTTAGTATGTACTATATCAGCTAAAGATGAACAACTCCGTTTTCCATAACTGTGAGTAAAACCACTCAGACTGATACGGTGGACTGTTTCTTTCTTGGTATAAAATACACAATTCATCAAATTCAAACAGTAATAAAGAAAAAAAAGACATTATGGAGTTAAGTTATTTTAAAACTACTCTGTCCTGAGCTGACATGCAACACTGAAACCGTAAGAACATCATTATGCTTCTATTAGTCTTCCAGAGAGAAGGGGGAGGAATGTGGCAACGTGATGTGCATGTCTCTGTAGGGTAATATATAAAGATCTGAACACATGATTACCATAATTACTGAAAGCCATTCTAGTCAGTCTGGATGCTCCATTAAAGTCAGAGAGAAATCATCTACAAACAGCTGCTTTGTTTTTACCAGGAGTAACAAACGACTGGTATACAGCAACTCACATGGCGTTTAACTTAAGTCAACTAGATATCAGCCATTCATTTGCAGTTTATAGCTCCTATTGTGTGTTCGCCTTGAATTCAGTAAAATCCAGCTCCCGCTACTTTGACTTCATGTTTAATTGTCCTACTGAGCTATTACCTGTCAAACATGGTGTCTAGCAGTGGTTAATTTTCTTTTTTTTTTTTTGATTTTGTTAGGTTTTCTGTTGTCTGCTATGTCTAACAATGCCCACTTCTATTTGTTTCATATCATAACAGGAGGAACTCATTGGTTGCCTGACCTGGGCTTTTTTTTTTTTTTAATTATCAGATAGTATTGAGAAGATGAAATTGTAGTTTTCAACACAGACACCAAAAGAATACACTTACCTATACTTGGATGAATATAAATACATTCTCCTCCAAAATCCCTCTTTCAAATGTAAATCTCAAAGAAAAAGAAGCAATAGCAGACCAGTGCCCCGTCTAAATTCCTAATTTCAAGTGTCTCATTGTATGAAATTCAAACCCAGATGCAATTTTAGATTTGCTTTAATTCAATTCAATTCAATTCAATTCAATTTTATTTATATAGCGTCAATTCCAGTCAAACTGTCTCAAGATGCTTTACAGAACCCATATGCCTGACCCCCAGAGCAAGCCCAAAGGCGACAGTGGCAAGGAAAACACCCTTTTAACAGGGAAAAAAAAAACGAGAACCCGGCTCTATATAGGGGGGACCCATCTGCCTGCTAGCCAGGCAGGCTGAGAGGGACAGATGAGGGCAAGGGGGAGGGATGGGAGAAGAGGGAGGGGTGGGAAAGCAAGGAAAGTACAACACACATTTGGATACATGTATGACAAGATATGTGACACAAACAAAGTATAAGCTAACATGAAAACTGACTCATAGTTTACTCTGGTTTGGCTTTAAATTGAAGCCACATTTTCCAAATGATTGGTGCTCCGAGGAAATGCAAAAAAAACAGCTGAGGCGCTGTTAAAAGCGGCAAACCGACAAGTAGCATTGAAAAGCCCAACCCTAAAGCCTTGTTGGCCATTCAGAAGCCTGACAAAAAGGAAACGACTTTTATAATTAACCATTCTGACAGGCTAACAACAATGCCGCACAGAAAAGGGGGGGGAATCATGCATGTTGCTTCCTAATACAGTGAAAGAGCAAGAAGAGTGTGTATTTATGTAAAAACATGCACAAAGTTCTGTTAGCAAGGTTAGCACCAGCACCATTTTGTCCACACACACTGAAGCACAAAATTGCCCTGTGTAAACAGAGAGTTGGTACTGCAAACATATCATGGAAGAAGTTCTTAAAAGCTCTATTTGCAGTGAATTAAAACTCCATTTGTGTGGACTAAAGGCTGAGACGCATAAAAAAGAAAGCTGCATTTGCGGAAAAAAAACCCCCAAAAAAACAGGTGCTACAGCTGGTAAATCCTTGGTAAGTGACAAAAATGTCAGAAATTAGAGTCGCTTGCATGTATTTAATTGTTTAGTTAGAACTCTAACAGTTTAGCTGGTAAGCTTTAACATAAATGTACCAATGCCTCTGATGAATTGACAACATGAGTTTTTTGCCTACACAGACCCTCAAATCAGGCTGCTCCCTCAGCCATAAAGATCAGTGAGAGGGTTTTTGTTATCAAGACTTCTCCCTCAAAACCAGCTGTTTATAACAGCAAATACAGTATAAAAGCTTATAAAAGGCTACAGGTTAACTAACCGCTATGTTGTGTCACTTGACAAGAGAGTAGCAAAATAAATTAAACATGAAAACATCACAGGTCCTTCAGAAAATGTTCCTAAGGGCTAAGCCTGCTGGTCTAAGCTGAAAGTAATTTAAAGCTAACTACACAAGTAGGACAGCAGTGCATTCTCTCACTCATGTTGGCTGAGAACAAACAATGAGAAAACACTTAAGACAGCACTCTCTTTACTTCTTTCAGCAGAGCTTCTGAACGAATCTTTCGCTCTGTTCAAATTCTTTAGTTCATGTCGGTATAATGTGCTTCTTGTGTATCTTCGCTGATTCAGGTGCAGACAGCAACCGTTGTACAAGGTGCTGTCTTCAAAGACAACTGAACATTAACGTAGGCAGTAGCACTGTCATTAGATATAACACTCACACCATTTAACACAATAAAGCGTGCTGTAAGTCAAGGCCCATTAGTCCTGAGCGATGACATCACACCCATCTGATCCTGAGTTATGGTGTCTCGGTCTCGAGCTGGACTCAAAATGAGGGATAAACTTGTCGGAGGATAAATCAATGAGGCTCGTCCTGTTTTGAATGTTCCCTCTGCACTGTTTTCTGTGGCCTTGTCTGGTTCGCCCCTTCTGCCTCAGCTGAAACACAATTGGACACTGAGTGCAGTACCGCCAGGCAACATCACAGTTAAGAGTGATCGAGTGACTTTCTCCTCCACGTGCATGCAAATACAAGCCGATCAATGCACAGTGTACAATTAGTGACGTTTAAAAGTTCCATTAATGAGACGTTAAATCACTGTCAACATTCCGAGAGGTGCGAGTCACACATAGGTACCAATTCCTACCTTCAGTACAGCATGAAAAACAGTAAAAGCTAAACCTTGCTCATATGAGGGCTACTAGACGTCTGAGCTTACAGTTATATTAAATATGGAGAAGTGCTGATGTTAACACAATGCACCAGCAGCATGCACATCAGAGAGGCCCTGACACACACTGCACAAGCTGTCAGCTATCATTTATCCTCAGGCTCTGCAGCTGGAGAGACGGAGAAGGTCTGAAAGCAGGAAGAGAGAGTAGACCTTTTCACCTGGGTAAAGTGGAGGCATTCATTCATATGCAGCCACATTCATATTCAGCCACATGCTCACAGTCTGCTTCAGATTTTGTTATTGGGGGTTTTTATCAACTCCATTTTTATTCATGACTTATTGTATTGACCAACCTGGTGCTACCAAGGACAATGAATATTTATAATGGCAAAAGATGTCAATTAAATGCATCTGCAACAATGGAAGGAATGATAAGGGGAGCATTTTTAATTTTCAATATCTTCTTGAAATTCGATTTGTTGTTATAATTGCTGCAAACAAAGGCAGCAGAAACAGCTGGTCATGTGTATTTCATCAGACATCCACCTTTACTCCAGGTGTTGGCAAAGAAATAGCTCGATATTTTGGGAGAAATTGGGAGTTGTTTGCGTTTTTTGACAAAGCTACAGCTATGAAGCAGCAAGAAAGTTTATGCTAGCCGAGCATCAACACTGGGACCAGGGTGTTGAAAATCTCTGTCCAAAGTGTCAAACATCCACATAGTTAGATCATGTCATCAAACCAATGGCAAGAAAGCAATATGCATCCATCCATCCACCAGCCAGAGCACTGATCGAAAAGTTCCAAGGCTCTGTAGCACTGACCTGTCACTGCAACACAGTTCTACTGTTTTGGGCCGGAAAATCATTATCAGACATCTCTGAATGTTACTGTGGAACTCCGGCTTGACTTTCCAACCCTGGGAATTCATTCCCAGTGCATACCCATATGCATTCCGAGGGAAACCAAAAGCATGCTCCTGAACTCAAGCACCTTGTTTGGTTCTGCAGACTCCTTACATATGGGCTCTTACATATTAAAGGTTGCTGTTTGGTAACTTCATGGCAGCTGCAGACCATCATCACCAGTGGTGATCCACCACGACATTAGGCTCATTCCAGCTGCTGACCAACACAGAATGTGATGCTGGCCCTCTGCTCCAGATAATGGTCCATGGAGAACTCTCAAACGCCTACCAGTCCCTACAACAACCTGTAACAAGTACTTTTTGATTACCGATCTTAGACTTGCCTGACCTTGCAGAAGGTCATGAAGGCCTGGAGCCTACCTCAAATGTCACTGGGCGACAGGCGAGGTACACTCTGGATATTCTGCCACAGGGCCAACAAGAGAAACTCACACCTACAGACAGTGCTGATCTATTCCAATATGAGAATACAGTCACAATTTCAGTTTTTTTGATTTCACAGCACGACTTTTGCTAATCGCCCCTTTCCTTGACAGCTGATAAATCAGCTGTTAGTGTTTCCAACTTCCACTGTCAGCAGTGGAAGAAAAGTCATTTTATTGCTTTTTTTGCTGGTCAAACAGTGCTTCTTTTAACTGCAATAAAACTTTTTACAGGTGGCTGTGGCTTAGAAGGTGGAGTGAGTCATCCACTAATAGCAGGGTTGGTGGCTTCTCCTGTCCATGCGTCAAAATGTCCTTGAGCAAAACCCTGAAGCTAAAAATGGCTCCCGATGGTGAGACCAAGGGCCTTGAGAGGTAGCTTTCTACCTGATGTGCATGAGAGCGAGTCGTTAAATTGGAGAAAGAATGTACAGAACTTTGATTAAATACAGTCCATTCACCTTCCACTTCTTGATGGTGTAAAGAATTCTAAGACTTTTTCCATCAAATGGAGCCCTTCATTTCAAAATGCAACAATGTGACAGGGACTCTAAGTTTATTAATTGTATCCAGAAAAATACATTAATCCCTTAACTCATGTCAAAATGAGATGGCTATACAGACATACTGTGTGTGATGTTAAAGTTATGTCATTCAACATTTTCGCGAGCTTTTCTGTGCAGTGTAGAAAATTGAAGACCGAACAGCAACATGCATTATTCTTTGTTGTGCATTTGTCTTTGTTTAAGAGTAGTACAATTTCTCTCTCACATTACTTTGCCTTGCATGAAGGCAACTGATTAGACTCATTTTGAAAATGCCACAACATGGTTGGTGGGTAGATAATTCCACAAAGAATTACTATAAATGGCATGTAAACTATTGTTTGTGGATAGAAAACTCTGGAAAGAAAGAGCTCGAACAATCAGTACATCTACCTGCAATTTCACTACAGCAGAAAAGTGCAGTCCGTATATAAACGTTTGTCTTATACAGACATTTTTCATTAAAATTAAGCTGCATATAAATACAACTTGTAATTTTACATTCAACTTAAAATTACTGACTAATAACATAATTATTGTTTAACTTTACTTTTTGAAAGAAACATGTCATTCCAGAAATTGAGGACATTTGGGCTTCAAAATTTTTTTGAAAGATAAACCTTTTCTTTTACAGTTTTCTGCTACATATTCATCAAAAACAAGTTAAAAAAACACCAAAGGCTTGATTGCCTCACCCTACACATTAATAGTACCATTTTTATTCCATGTTCTATTTGTTTTTGCTAATCACAGTAACAGGGTTGCTAATCCATGCTAATGTTAGCTTTCTCTCAGGAGTAGAAGCTAGATATTTAGCTAGCTGTTACTGCTGACCAAGACGACAACCTTATTCATGGAATAAAAGTAAAAAAAAAAAAAAAGTAAACTGTCTTATCCTGAAAATATGGACATCCAATCAAGGCTGACGAGCTAAGAGGACATAGCTTTGCTCTACCCATTGTTTTGGAAAACTGTTTGATAATGTAAATTCCAGCGTATCATGTGATTCACTGTTTTCTTCTGCTTCTACCAGCTAAAAGGTTATGCTAACATGTTGTGGGACATGTGTTCAATGCATAATAATTATTTAAAATATTATGTTGATTTTAAAAAAAATGCTCCCACAATTACTAGAAACATCAAAGAAAAAATAATACTAACGAAAGGAGATTTAATTTTACTTTAACTGTTTTATTTGAGATTCAATTTTGGTCATCATTGGGGCAGGACAAGAGAAAAATGGCATTTTAGGGAAAACTCCAGACTTATTGGGATTTTTAAAACTATTTTCAAACATTCCTTTCTCCTAGTTTTTTGTAAGTCAGTTAATTTACACAACAACTGCATGTTTTAGTATTTTGTACATGGATTATTTGAAATTTGATGGGTGGGAAGTAAAATATCCTCTAATTCTGGATTGACCCAAAAAGCAGATTTTCCAAAGTGTCAAACTATTTCTCTGAGAAAGAACCATCACGGGGCAGCTGCTCTATGCATTTTAAAATGAGTTATATACTACAGTGTGTCGGCATTCAAATGTATATGTGACCATATGTGGTGGCTGAGGAATACAACTGATTAGCTGTCAAATGCACCAGTTGTGCCAAATCAACATTTTACAGTTTAATTAGCAAAGATGGTTGAACTTAGTAATCTCGAGGCACAAAGGAGAAAAGACAGAAAGCAAAGCCCAAGAGCCACTTTATGGAAATAAGTTTGTCAGTATATTAACACAACATTATTAATGTGACTACAATAATAAGTGCTCGATAGCATCAAATGTGTTTACAAAAGCTTCATCCCATAATGTCACCATAATAACTGCATTCAGAGCTGCTGTTTAGTGAGGAACATGTATTATCTCCTTAATTCAGGGCCTCGATTATGGCTCGGCTAATTAAAACATCGAAACAGTACCGCTTAAATGACCCCATAAGGAGAGGGGCACTGGTGCTGAGGCAAACACGCAGCATCGCATGCGTTCACTCTGGCAGTCATCGGAATTCACGTGCAAATGCACACAATCACATGCACAAAGTCACATCTCAGTGGTGCAGGAGCAGGTCCATATTGATCGCTCATTAATATTTATCAGACCATAGTCTGTAGTGAAGAGGTTCAACAGTCTGAAGGAGGAGGCAGAGCGGTCGGAAGCGAGACAGGAAAGAAAGGAGGCTGAGCATGAACTATGAGAGAGACTGGCGAAGGAACACAATGAATGAGTTGCGACGTAGGGGAGAAGGTCAGACTATTTTTTTAAAACCAGGAATAAGAATTAGAAGAGAGGAAATCCGGCAGTTGAAGTGCAGAAGCTGGGAGAGAAATGGAGGTGTACAGACCTTGAGACCTCTCTCCTATTACTGCTGAATATTAAATAAGGCAGACAGAATCCCTGGAACAAGAGTACAGCAGAACCCATTTTCTGCAACCAACATGTGCATAGCTTCACCTGGGTAGTTAAGAGGATCTGTGATTCGACTATAATCCACCACAGAGCTGTGACTCACAATTATTTTACGCAATTATTTTTATCAGCTCATTGATGTTTTGGTCTGCAATATGTTAGGAAGCAATAAAAAAATGTCAATCACAATTCTCCACAGTGCAATCAATAGAAAAGGTGGAAGCGCCTTCATTGGATGAGGTCAAACCAGCAAATGATTTTTTTCTGCCATTTGAAAAATCACTTCAAACATTAGTTTAAAAGTGACACCTATTGTTCTGTCAACTATTGAAGCATTATTCCATGAAAAAACTAGTCTCACACAGCACACCGTCTCACTGAAATCTGCTGTAGGGAAAAAATGTCATGATTTGTTTGTTCGCGATGGTGTTCACTTGAAATAGTAATGTTTTGGCGAAACATTTGTACGTAGTGAGACGAGCGCTGTGATTAAAAATTGACAATTCACAGAACAAAGTTGCAGGGCCGCCTTACTTCACAATCCAAATCCTCTGCAGAACATGAAATCTTCAGTGGAGTGGTTGCTGCACGGAGGTAGCTGTTGTTCCCCATAGTGAAGGGAATTTAAAAACTGAAACGCTGGTAGTAGAAAGCTATGTAAAACGCAATCCACATCCAGTGATTTGGACTAATAAAAGACAAAGGAAAAAGATCTCAATAAGGAAGACAAATGCATGGTTCAAGCAAGAAATTTGTAATATTGCTACAGAAACCTTGATTTAGATTTTTGAAAGAGAAGCAATTTTTGCTAATGAAGATAACATTGAATGAATCAGAAATACAGTCTAGACATTGTTAATGCAGTAAATGACTATTCTAGCTGGAAAGGACTGATTTTTCATGGAATATCTCCATAGGGGTACAGAGGAACATTTCCAGCAACCATCACTCCTGTGTTCTAATGCTACATTGTGTTAGCTAATGGTGTTGAAAGGCTAATTGATGATTAGAAAACCTTTGTGCAGTTATGTTAGCACATGAATAAAAGTCTGAGTTTTCATGGATAACATGAAGTTGCCTGGTTGACTTCAAACTTTTGAATGGTACTGTATAAATAAGTAAACATGGGCAACCTGAGACATCTAAATCATATTTTTGACAGATCAGTATTGGCTCATAAAAAATGAATTTAATCCGCCTGCCATGGTAAGTCTGCATATTCAGCGACACTGACGCTGAAAATGCATTCACCAATTCTTTCATTAGAACAAATCTTTTTCTTCTATATTGCAACATAATTGCAGCAACATGACATTAATTGTTTTTGGCTGCAGTCGTTCATGAGCTGAAGTCAGCGTTGCATTATCAAAATGCCGGTGGCAGCAGAATTCAACCTGGTTTAGTATAAAAGGCTTTGACAGTATGGGGAAAGTATGAGAACTTTTAGCAGATCACAGTAGCACATCACAACACACAAACACAGGAAGAGAAAACTAACAGGGGACACTTAACATTAGTTTGATTCTCTCCTGCTCTCTGTGCCCAGATATACTAGATTTTAATTCAGCTGATTTCTAGGGCTGGACCCGCATATCTCGAATATCCGAATATTCGTTCGCTACGGCACTATCCGGATATTAATTTGGTATCCGATCCCCCCCCCCGGCCGCCGTCGTTGGACGTCACCGGGTGGAAAGAATATCCAGCGTTACTGTCTTCCATCCGCCTTCTGCCCACATCGCCTCATCTCGTCCTGTGATCACATAAACATATACACATATGTCTATAACATATACACATATGTTGATGTGATCACCCCTTCCTCCCCCCAGACGAAAATATTCGGAGCATTTCTCTTCCCTTCGCCTTCGGCCCATTTCGGCTCATTCCGCCGTGTTCTTCGGCTCACTTCGGCTCCTCCATTCGTGTTTGTAAACACCACCCGAATGGCCAGGTGGTTGCCAACTCTGAAGTCAGGCTTCACTTCGTTGCATAAACACAAGACAAGATGCTGAAGAGCGGTGTTTGGGAATTCTTCAGTTTAACTAAAGACTAAACGAGGGCAAAATGTGGACCCGGGAGACCACACGAACGGATCCGAATATTCGGGCCATCTCCGCCGCCACCGCACGCACCCCGCCGCCGCCCCCCAGTTCACGTCCCAGCCTTCCTGGGATCTTTCTGCATGGAGTTTGCATGGTCTTTCTGTTCATGTGTGGGTTTTCTCAGGGTTCTCCAGCTTCCTCCCACAGTTCAAAAAAATGCTGAGAATAATTTGTAACTTTTAATTGTCTGTTGGTGTGAATGTGATTGTTTGTCTCTATATGTCGACAAACTGGTGACCTGTCCAGGGTGTCCCTGCTTTCACCCTAAGTCAGCTGGGATAGACTCCAGCCCTGCAACCATAATGAGGATGAAGTAGTGTATAGATAATGGATGGAAGGATGATTTTCCAATTAAGTTTTTCTCATTTACACAGTTTTCTGTTTCTGTAGTCAGACAGTAAATCGAGCATGAAATAGTGACTGAAGCACAGTTAACCAATCACCTTTAAGGTGCTGCTCTGCACCACTAAAACACTGATCTTGTAATCTCATCTGACAAACTCACCACACAGAGATGATGGCTATGCCGTGAATCCCACTGTTCAAAAATTCAAAGCTACTAGCAAAGTCAGACAATTAAAAAGAAAAAGAAAAAGAGTTGCCTTACCTGCTCTGTGCTTGTAAAATACCCACTGTTTCCACTTTAATATACAGCACAAACTTTTAATTTTGCTCAAGGGCTTAAAAAAAAAAAAACTTGGATGGACTGTGATGTATTCTACGAAGTCAGTTTGTCAAAATAAAATAAATGAGAAAAATGGTAATTCTGCTGTTTTGGAGTAAAATAATTCATTTAGATAAATTCACTGACCAACAAAACAGTTGGCAGATCAACAAACGGTACTACACTACTTTGACCGTCTCAGCTTGCTAATGCTGCAGTGAAGCTTTTCTTAACTACAAACCAATAATTCATTTACACATTCAAGTGAAAATTAGAATGTCAAAAAGAAAAACTACTGCAGTGCTGCCTCGTGACAGAGTTCTGAGAGATTCCCTGGCAAAATAAATGCTGTGCAATACTTTTTAGCCAGTGCTGATTGCTGCTTTCACCCTTTTACAAACATCAGCTGTGACATCGACGACAGGCCAAAATTAAGTCTCATTTTTCAAGGTAAACATCCATTAACATAACAGCAATAATTTCAGCTTATAAAATTCATATTTGTATCCAGGCCCTTCACTATTAAAATGTCCAATTAAGAAGCTACATGTGTTATTTTACTGTGTCAGATCCATATCAGTTTGGATATCCAAACAGGGACATGCCTATTTGTGAAACATAAGATCTGTGTGCGCAGAAATAATCATTGAGATTTTCGTAAAGTTACACTCTCTTTTACCCTTAGTGCTTACCTCTATTTATCTAACATTTATGGGATGTGTTGATGTTCTCATTTGCAGTTTTACTAGCAATTATGACTGCATAAAGTGGGAATTTTCCAAATGAATAATGATACAGCATGTGTAAACTATCACCTTACACATACAGACGTAGCATGCTGAAGGCAGACAGGCAAGGAACTGCAGTAGTATATGGGATTTATCCAGAGGGACATTCTAATATATTCCACAGTGAGTGTACATTGACAGATGGTAAAGTCACTGGGTTTTCACTTGGGTTAAAATGTTAACTTTCTGTGCACACTCACCATCATTGAGGTCCTGCAGCAGGTTTTCCTGACCAGAGAAGTCCAGCTTGACTTTGATGCTGACAGTCAGTGTCACAGCCTGGCCAGGCTTTAGAGGCAGATGTGACAAAGCGTCCTCCAGCTCCCAGCTCAGAAATTCCCCAAACACTTTCTCTGCACGCACACACACACACACACAAGAGAATAATACATATTTAAATTATAAACCAAAATAGAAAAAAAAAAAAAAAAACAAGGAAGAGTGGGATAAAAGACAGCAACATTTTCCAAATGAGCAATTTCACTGTGTTTGTATGCAAGCATTTTTGGTCAAAGAAAACAAAATGGCATTGCTGTGTTTGCAGCCACCCAAAGGCTGCTTGCACACGTAAGCACTCGGCAGAAAACTTCGCTTTCAGTGGGTGCTTATTGTCTCGTGTTGTTTCTACAAAAGGAGACGGGGCAGAAAGGAAGAGGGGCATCTGATTGTACGTGCTGCAGGTTGCACAACACAAAGGATACCAGTGTTACTATGATGTTTCTTTTGCAATGTGCTTTTAAGGGAAACAAAGCTGCTGATTGGTCTCCTACTGACGAGGCCCTGGGTGCCCGTCACTGGAGCTGATGCTCTAATGTATGCCTCCAACCTTCTTTTTTGCCTGAGACGAATGACTCAGCTGCATCTACTTCAGCCAGAAGCGCCAAATGAATGATACACCACCTGAATAAAGCATGTGCTCTGTCTGTGCAGGTGAGCCACTCCTGCTTTGCGGGATCGCAGTGACAGCAAGCAGATGCAAGCCCCGCTGAAAGAACAACAGTTTACACATCCCTTCTTGATTCATAAGCAAAGCCTGTAAAATCCTCTAAGAGGATGTGAATGCAGGCAGCATTAAATAAAGATTTTGTGAATAACGTTCCACTTTAAATATTCATAAACTCGGAGCTCCTTGCAGTGAATTAAAAGAGAAAAAAGAGAGAGGGAACAGAGACTGAGGCGTAGGGGAAATGGCTTTAAAGAAATTGGGCTTGGGATGAAAAAAATGACAAGTCATTCACTGGAATATGCGACATCAGGCCTTGTAATTCGACAGGTAGGCAGTCAGGATTGTGGCTCATCACATTACTTAATTATGAGTCACAAGAAATGGCAGCCACGGTGACTTTCGAGAAATCTTTCACGCCTTATTTTAAGTATTATCCCGAGACACTGCTATTCTTGAAAATACAATATGAGGATCATTTCAGGCGCTATTTCAGAGCAGATATGAGACTACCTCTATTTCAAACACTGTCTGTACTGTCTTTTTTTTGGCTATGATTGCATATCTTTTCTTACTCCCTTTGCAGCAGAGCTTTCAGGTCTGCAACAGACACAAATCAGAACCAGTGAGGTCCTGTAGCTGTGGAACCAGAATTGCATTCACAGTGACAGTCATGGAAAAATACATTCCCAGCAAGTCAGCAAGTAAATTATGATGTGGCCTATTATTGTTGGAAAGTCCTGCAGTGACGCTTTAGTGTTGAAATAAGATGAAAACTGACTGATTCAAATGTGGGCAGAAATTTACGAACTTACAGGCAATAAATGGAAAAGTTAGTTTCACCTTTACCAGCTGCCAAACGCATTAGTCCATCGATTATTCTAATCAAGTAATACAAAATAAAGTACCTTGAAATGGACCGTTTTGCATAATGGGGACATTTGCCGTTGCTAGCTTCAGTTAAGCAGCCTACATTTTGATGCTAATACTTGTGGATCTGATCTCTTCTGCCACTGTCAGATATTCAGAGACAAGCTACAGACTGCGGGTGCTTAAAGCGACTAATCAAAGGAGTGGCGTTATCAGCCACTATCCTGACTCCAAAGTCTCAAAAGTGAATTTTTTGAGTGAGCAAGTGTTGACCACTTGTGGCCGTGTGGTAAAGTTGAGCTTGCATTGTCACACTGCACGCTGCTTTACACGTGCACAGGTTTTGAGCTGTATTACAATGACGCTGATTATTTCAGATCTACAACCTCAGTCATTGAAAGAGTTGCTTTAAATATGTCTGATTCAGATTTATTTCACGCCACAGTGTTGGGAAGGAAGACTATAGCTATGCAAGCAGCTTGGTAATATAAGCTAAATGCTGAAAAGCAGAACGCTAAAATCCTTACATTGCCAATGCTACGGTCGGGGTATATTTTGTGTACTCTTTTCCACGTTCAGAATCTTAGTTTGTGTGCTACCAATTAGTAGTGCAGGTATTTTGTAATAAGCCCAAGTAAAGAACAAATGAAAATGTTTATCTGATGATGCCACTAAATGAAAAAATGATCACTGAAGTCATTACAATGTATCCTGAGGGAAAT
Organism: Acanthochromis polyacanthus; assembly: GCF_021347895.1. Classification (NCBI taxonomy): domain Eukaryota; kingdom Metazoa; phylum Chordata; class Actinopteri; family Pomacentridae; genus Acanthochromis; species Acanthochromis polyacanthus. The sequence goes on from NC_067123.1 coordinate 20,721,870, forward strand.
ATGAATCGTGTGCCATTCCATCGGGAGAACATCAAGATCTCTCAGTGCATATGTGAATTTGATCGTAATTTTGACCCGCTGGTGGTGCAAGATTAAGGAGGCAGGGAATCCAAAAGTCACTGAGGAATACGCTGCTGTTTAAACCCACACGAAATTTGAATAAACTGCCATTAGAAACATCTCACACAATCTGGTTGAAGTTAGTTTAAAACAGAAACATGCTGAGTTATTATGACAGGAGTTGTCATATATCACAAAATTTCTATATGTATCAATACATATGCAGCAGTTCAAACGAGATTAAAGGCGATGACTTACACAAGTTTGCATACTAAACTATATTGGAAAAATTCAATCATCAATAAATAGAACTATTAGCATATTAGTGAGACACAAGGAAAGCATTCTGTAAGACATACATAAGGTCCACATAACACAGATATTTTGCAAAACAAACATTTTTCTGTTTGTCATCTGATCCACATCCAGATCTAAGCTTAAAATTGTGACCATTCAAAAACATAATTTCTACATGTAGCATTTCAAATATAAATAGTTTACACCAGACTATGTTAAAAAAAAAAAAAGAAAAACTGAATATCTTAAACTCTTTGACAACTGAGAAACTAATTGACTCGCTCAAAGCCAAAAATCCTGTGAATTTTCAAGGGATCTACAGGCTGTGGTAGAAATAAAGTAGAGAGATTGAGAGGAAAATAAAGCAGTGTTAAAATAAATTCTGCATGATTGAAAAACTGAATACAGAGCAGCAAGTTGTTGAAAGATACATTCAGCATGGTGAATTATCTTTCTAGAGTGGATGTGCAGACTAGAAAGAAAAGACTCAGTTCATAGAGCTTTTCAAAAACATAAACAGTAAAATATATTTAGTGTATAAAGCTTTTTCTAGTACTGGTACACTGAGGAAAATGTTGAACATGTGGATTATATGTTGTTTTTTGTATCTTTGTTTTAGAAAAAGAAAAGGTAATAATGAAAGAAATTCAACTAACACATTCCCCTTTTTCTTAATAACTGACAGACTTTTGGGTCCTTTCTTTGTAACCATAGTTGCATTGTTTCCATAGAGGCACAGAACTTTATACTGCAGAGAAAACGGAGCCCACACTGAGAAAAATGTGGCAAGAGCGAAAAAAAAAACAAACTTCTTGGAGCTTAGAAGGTTAAAGTCCACAAAAAAAAGAAAATGACTAAATGTTCTTCATTCGTATTTACTGTATTGTTGGTGAAACTGCCGTCAGCATGACTATCAGAGCCTTTGCAATTGTTTTTATACCATTTGTAAAACAAGTCATGTGGACAGAATTTGTTTTGAACAAACCGCGAAAATATCAGTCTACATAAATTACCGTTTGAACATTTGGAGTGTCTGATTTTGGAAAGAAAAGCAAGTTTTTTTCAATGAAGATAACATTAAATTAATCAGAAATACAGTCCAGACCTTATCAATGTGGTAAATGACTATTCTAGCTGGAAACAGCTGATGTTTAATGGAATATCTCCATAGGGGTACAGAGGAACATTTCCAGCAACCATCACTCCTGTGTTCTAATGCTACATTGTGTTAGCTAATGGTGTTGAAAGGCTAATTGATAATCATAAAATCATTATGCAATTATCTTAGCACATGAATAAAAGTGTGAGTTTTCTTGAAAAACATGAAGTTGCCTGGGTGACCCCGAACTTTTGAACAGTGGTGTAAATATCCATATCAGTGTGGATAAGGCCCAAAACGGTTACAAAAGATGCTCAAGTATGAAAACGATAGCGTGCTACAGAAACAGGATGAGGGATTCCTGACAAACACAGAAAAACACAAATGTCTCATTCCACATCACTCAGCCCTGGTATTCCAACAGACGGTCGTAAAGATTCAGATGTAGTCCAATAAAAAGCTGACAGCCAGCTCTGCTTGCAGTAACAAAATCACTGAAGCAACATTAATCCCCTATTTTCCTTTTTATACGGGATGTGCAGAGGAAGGTGTTTTGTCCGTAGGAGACATTTGGTATGACTGTGCGTGAAAGTATTTTCGAGGACAATTGAACTGAGCTGATGGTTATATCCATAGAGTGCAATAAAGTGGCAGTGATGAACAAAACGTCTGACGGCAGCTTATTTTATCCTATTCAACGGCAGCTCACTTTATGCTTACTTTTATTTAAATCAAACACAACAGATGACTGTATTAAGAGCCTGTTTTTGTTATCTATGAAGTACAAATGAATATTTATTTGAGAAATGGAAATCCTGTCTCATATTCCAAGATGGCTGCATCTACGCTGTGGTAGAAGGAGTAATGTTTTGTTTGTTTTGCCACAGATGTCTTCCTATTGTGACTCGTCTCATCTTTTATTCATTGAGCTTCCACAGAGTGTGCAATGGGCTTCAGAGAGGCTCTCAACTGTGAGCTGTCGAAAGCCACTACTAGGTTATGACTAAGGAGGCAGCGACAGGTGGGAACAAGTAATATGATGACCAGGGAAGGAAAGTCCTGTCACCATGGTGCTACACTGTGACACTGCTGCACGTTGTCTCTGTTAGTCCTGTATCAAAGCCCTGCTCTGTGATCAGACATGCAGGCAAAGCATAGAATCATAATGCACAGTACACAGATAAGCCTATACTTAGTCATACATATGGCATATTTTGATTCAAAGGGAATTTTATTTGATTATAGTATACTTCTGGATGGAAATGACATTAGCAACTGATTGTGGACAGTAAGATGCTGTGATAGAGATGCCTCTAGAGATGTCCTGTGGCACTGGGATGGTGTCAGTGAATTCTGTGGATCCCCTGGGTTGCAGGGTGGGATCTACCTAGATCAGGCTTCTCCTGGTACATATCACAGATGCTCAACAAGATCTGCAGACTGTGGAACCCGGATGAACACCTTAGCTCTGTCATGTTTCCTGGGCCACTCCGGAGCAGTTTTTGCGGAGTTTCGGGGTGCATTGTCCTGCTGAGGGTGGCATCAAGGCCTGCTGTTGATACTCAAGGGGTTAGGGTGTTGCTTGACCAGCAATGTTTAGGTGAGTGATACACGTCAAACATCCACATGAATGTCAGGACTCAAGGTTTCCCACCAGAACATTGCATTATAACAAGATGATCTGTGTTATTCACCGCACTTGTCAGTGGTCATAATGTAGGCGACGTACATGCATATCTTCATGAAAGATGCCAGATCCCAAACAGTTTTGAGAAATGCAGCTTCTATTGCGCTCCAAATGGTCTTCGGATTTTCTGCCACATTCTGGAGCATTCAAATACATTACAATAGATAATAGCTGATGCTTTAGTTGTCCAGACAGTGCCAAGTTAATAGAAGGTTATAGACGAAACCAAAAAGTTAGGGTTAGGTGAGCTTGACATTCTGTACGTCACGGAGAAAGTGGCTGCAAACAAGACAGGAAAAGGCTACAAACTGGCCAAAGTATAAAGCATCATCACAAAGTACAAGGAGTTCCACACTGGTGGAAAATCTCAAAGATCATAGTCGGGAAAGTGACCACTGCACTCAGAAGAATGGGAGTATGAAAAACCAAGATGAATCCAAGCAGCAACACTGAGGCTATCTGGATAAGTCTGAGCAATTTAGCCACTAACATCTCAGACACTCCAACAGGCACTAAACAAGACTGGTCTCCATGGACACCAACCAAGAAGGAGGTTCTGGTCATAAATTCTGTGGTTGGCTGAGAGGAAAATGGGGCTGTTTGAGAACAGTGACGTGGCTTTTGCTTGGCAAAAAAAGTGAGCAGATTTAACCCCAAACAACACCAGCTCCACAGTCAACCATAGTGGAGAGGATGTAATGCTTTAGAGGAGTTGTTTAGCTAAGATGCCAGCCACATTTGTCAAAGTAAACAGCATCATAAGATAAGAGGATGACATTAAGAAGAGGCAGTCAGCAGAAAAAACACCTGCAAATCTCAATCAAGACACGCACAAATACTGTTAGCAATTAAAAGAACTGTTTGATATTGTGGCAAAAAAGGGCTTGGCCACTGATTACAGAGACAAGCTATCAATCATTTTGGACATGGCATTTAAAGCAAAAAAGTAAAAATATAAATTAAAAAAAAAAGAAATATGTATCCTAAGATTTATCTGTAATGACTGAAAGAATGAGACCATAGAATGTGCCCAAAATGCCCTTTTTTCCATATTGTGAGATAGGATTAGGAGCTTGGACATCTGGTTAGGAGTTGTGTTGCTGCTTCTTCGCATTAAAAGGAGCCTGCTGAGGTGGTTCAAGGATCTGATTAGGATGCCTTCTGGACACCTTCCTTTTGGGGATATTCCAGGCACGTCCAACTGGCAGAAGACCCCAGAGTAGACCCAGAAATTATATACTTCATCTGGCATGAGAACTCCTCCAGATTCCCCAGGAGGAACTGGATAGTGTGGCTAGGGAAAAGGTTGTCTGGACTGACCTGCTTAGACGGCTGACATTATGACCTGACCCCAGATAAGCAGAAGAATATATGATCTTGCTATCCATTTCTAACACAATATACCAGCATTTTGTCACTTGCCTATGTCATATTCAGAGCTAATTTTGGTCTTAACTGTATTCATGACTGAGGTGCCAAAAGTATGTATAATATTGTGAGGAAACAATCTTCAGGGGAAAAACTATGAAAAATGCAACATGTACAAGGGTTCCAAGTAAATTATACATTACTTAGATTTATGCATGAAAAATCACAGGAAGGTTATAGCCTCCTTATCACTGATAAAAACAGTTTTGATATTTCCATCTGCTGACGTCTTTTTCTCTCTTCAGTGGAATGAGATGTTTTATCCGCTTGTTCTGTTTGAACTATGCCTTTTTGCATTTAGCTCTGACTGACCATGGCAGGCGGATTTAGCTCTAGACAGATATTGTCTTTTTTAAATAATCCTACTCTGGATTTTTCTGGACTCAAAGTGAAAATCTGAATACAAAACGGTTGTACAAGTGTCTTTTTTGGATGTTTGCTTGAAAAAACTATAGTGAAAAATATTTCAGACTGTGACGCACTGCTTTCAAATGAGGGCTTTAAATGATTGAGTGGCATTCAAAGATTCTGTGAGTGAGAAATCACGATGATGGTTCACAGGTACGTGTATTGAATTAATAATAACGCCATCATAAAAAGCATCAACCATGATTAATTTTTGCACGTAGTGACAGCTGTTCTGGGTGGCATCATTGTAGAATCTCAATGAATTTGGTTAAAGTGAGGTGCGTTCTTGCTGTTTTTTTCCACTGAAGAGTGAGAAGCAGATACCAGTATTATATGCACAGCTTCACAGTAATTGACATTTGATAACAAAAAAATAAACACAAGTGTGCAATAGAAGTCTTCAAAGAGTGAAAATGATGGACACAAACTAAAACAGACCAATAAACCACTGAACCAAAACTAGCATGCATGAACTAATTCTTAGAAAAGAGAGACGGGACACAAAGAGGACCACAGAACCTGACCCAAACAGAAAATCTAATATGACTATTTAAAATCCAGTCAACCCAAGCTAAGTTTACAGTGTTTGCAAAATACCTGTCTACAGTCGAGCTTAATATCAGAATATTCTATTACTGTTAATCCCACTATGAATATTAAAATACGCCGAACCATTTGTCCTGTATCATAGCTACATGTATGACATTTGCAGCAAAAAATAAAAATAAAAACACGTGAAAATCAGTTTAATATTCAGAGTTAAGATGGATTAAATGCGCTGTCAAACAGCGCTGAGTGGAGCGGGTGACCGGACCAAGAGGGTGGCCGTATTTCTCGCTGCGCAGCAGCCCGAGCGGCGTCTACTCTTTATTATGTCTATGGTTGCAAGTACACACTACTGATCCCGTATGTTTGGTCCTGTTGTCGCGTCTCTTCCCTCTGCCGGGTGAAAAAACTGCTGGGCATTTCGTGGTTAGAGCGCTTTTCGTACAATTTCCGGGCATGATTTTTCGTTTCCATGTGGTCTATCAGCGCTTGGCATCCTCTGTCGCTGTATTTTGTCTCATCGTCGCACACCATGCACCTCGCTTTCCCAGCTACATCTAACTTTCGATAATGCTCTCCAATCGTTGTTTCCAACTCGTGCTTTTGCCAGCGCACTGTTGACAACTACGTGCGATCCAACCCTATACCCCTTACACCCTATATTTTTTTTCTCATCGAATTTAGGCGATTCACGTTGGGTCTCAAAATTGATACCTCGATGCGCGAATTTTCGCGGCTCCGCGACCAAATAACATGCCTGAAATTATACTACTTCTCCCTTGATTTGTTACCTCAATAAACAAAACCATAGTCCACAAACCAGTGGGTGACATTAACATCCTTATGTCTATTTTTTTATATACAGGAATAACCCCTACATCCACTGCAGCATTGTTCCAGCGATAAATTAATAGGCAACTATAGCCAAAAAGAGCTACATTAGTCTTACAACAGTCAGTACTACAAGCGGATAAAGGCACAGAAACTTATTTGAAAAATAATTTATTTAAAAATGAATAATTAAAAGTCCCACTGTAGTATGTTCAGTGTCTTCAACCCAAAGTCACAGAAGTAATTATCATTTAAGAGCATGTTTTGAAGAACAGATAATTATTTTCTTACAATTTGTTCTTCTGTGATTGGTACATTATGTGCACAATTATTATTATTGCTATGCTCATTTTCAGACTCCAAACCTTATAAACTTGAATGCTTTCTGGATTTAATCATTTTCAGCTGATGCGTACTGGTGTAATGGGGAAGATGTGGCATAAAGTGATTAATGTTTTTTATTACGGGGTGCTTAATTATTAGGTAGCTTTATTACTTCAGCTAAAATGGGCCAATATGTAGATTTAACCGACATTGAAAATTAAAAAGTGTAATGAAAAATGCTTTTCAAACAGATGCAATTCTCTTGGAATAATTAAAAAGCTACTGAGGTATGACTCCTAGAAAACCTGTGTTTTGTTGTGAATAATCAACAGGGCTACAAAAAAACAAAATGTACGCATTAATTGTACAAGACTTGAGAAGAATGACATGTCAAGCTGCCAGAACATCATTATCCTCCAGTGCCAGCATATCCCAATACTGTAATCTACCAAAAGTGCCCAGAAGTACTGTGTGTCAAGTGCTTGGATGCATAGTTTGCATGGTTGAAACATGATCATCACTGAAAAAAATTCACAAGTTAAAGTATCAAGACTGGACCAAGAATTACCTGAAGGCAGATTTCCTAAGGGTAGTGGACAGATGAAATGGGACTCTTGATAGGACACATGGCTGGCGCACTAATGGACAGAGGGAACCACTTCAAGTGAGGTGCTAGCAAGGTGAAGGAAGGTTACTGCTATTGGCTGCAATTATTGCGAATGAGCAAGATGGAACTTTTTGGGTTGAATGTGGGTTGAAAAATCACTGTCCAGACCAAGAGCCAGTTCCTGGAAGATACTTTCTTCAAGCAGTGGTGCAGGAAGAAGTCTGCAGCATACAAGAAGGCAATGATCTTGTAGCAGATTGAGCTTCACCGCATGTATCCATGTATTTCACAGCTTAGCTCACCAACAAAAACCTAAAACATGATCAAATAATTTCCACTCTTCTCATTTGACTTCAATCCAATCGGAAGATTGTGAGCCTCTCTGGAGTATGAGATTTACAGTCACAGAAGACGATACACCTCTTGGAATAGCACTTAAGAGGTTGTGGTTGCGTTTTCATCAAAAGTTGAACAGATGAAGTGGAGCACTACGCTGATGGAAGACTCATGAAGTCAATGAAAAGAAAGGTGGCTGTACTTGTCTGCAATTTTTTTAAGGTGCTTGCTACGCATGCTCTGAAAAATTGAGAATAAACAGGTGTGGGGGGAAAAAAAAATTCATCCAAGTTTAAGTTGACTATTACTTCTGTACACTAATATCTGCTTAGTAAGTGTGCACACTTGTTCACTTCCCCTTTGTCAAACATTCAGGCTTGAAGTTTAGCAACATTTTGGATCAATGACAAGCACTGTATTTGTTCAACAGTAACATAAATCCTGAAGAACACAATCTGTGTAATGACTGTGTACACAGTGTTTGACATGCCATCGCTCCTGCTTCAGCTTCCAGACAATGGTTTGGGATAATAGGGGGGGGCATTGTTTTCTGCTCCAGGACTAAAGTTGTTGCCAAGTTGGAGGGCAACCCCTTCACTTTACTCAGCATTTGGCAAGCAAAACGCAGCAACTTGGCTCAGGTCTTAAAGATTGCCAGCATTTATTTATCGACAAACTTAACTGAACATTTACTGCTACATTCATTGCTCCACTGACTACCATAAACTGTTCCAATGGCCAGCACCTGCCTACTGCAACCACACTGACAATCTATATATAGGTGTGTCTGCTCTGAACCACTCACATAATAAAGTACACAGGACACACTAATAGATGTAAAAAGAGACCATATTGACAAGACTTGGAACCCAGTCTAGCCAGAGTCTTCCTTTTTCAGAAACGAGTGGACCCATGAAGACCACTAGCATTCACAGCTTGACAAATTTAGTCAGGCTTCCATCCAAACGCACTACATTTGGAAGGACAACTAACCAAATTTTTGGAACAAAGAGTTATGCACATCAAGATAAACAGTTGATGATTCAGTTTACCATTAAAGTATAACGCCAAAGGAGAAGGGCATGCAATGAGATTATGTGTTTAAAAGAGCAACAGTTAAAGCTGAAGGAATGGAAAATGTAATGGAAAGCCCACAAACAAAGACCATTAGGGACAATGGAAATAGAGGCATTTATAGAGCAAATATCTCAGCCTCTGGCTTTTAGAATAGAATTACTTTTCTCATCCCCGAAGGGAAATTCAGTAGAAAGAAGAGACGTGATGACTGTCCAGTGTCAGCTTCACATAAAACGCATCATCCCTGCAGTGATGCAGAAGTTTCAGAAATACAGTATTTAGCACGTTACTTGTGCTGCGAGATTGGGCATGTATAGTTGTTGTTTGTGACTGATTGTTGCTTTATTGTTTTTTTTTGGGGGGGGGGGTTGTAATTTGTGTCATTCTACTTTGCTAATTTCAAAGCCTGCCTTTTGGAGAATTCAACTTGGTAAATAAAAGCTGACAGTTGGAGCTGCTTGTATGAGAGAAGCAAGTTAGCAGCCACTGTGAAGCGCATGTCATCGGAGGTGGATAAGTTACTGACATCAGTCAAAAAGTGTGTAGAAAAGTTCAAATTTCAGCACAACAGTTGTTCATATGTTACGTACCATTTTTACTGCCCCCAAATAGAAAAGTCTGGTTCAAGCAATGTTAAAACTGTGTCTCTCTGTCTCTCCTTATCATTAAGGAGGTGGTCCACAAAGTGAATTTGAGTTAGCAGGTACAAACCATGATAAAGTAAACACATCATCAAACCAGATGTCTCCCCGCCACTGATCTGGAAAGGTAATACAACACCTTATATGCTTAAAATAATTTAATCAAAGACTTGGGTCTGAGATTGACCTCACCGTGTTAAAAACAAATAATTTAATAATAATTCATCAGAGTTAATACTAACCATTCATGAACTCTGGATTTATTCTGATAGGTGGGAAAACACTTCCTCCTGCTCATGATTTCATACAAAATGTGCATGGAGAGGAGAGGCTGTTCAAAAATGAGTCTGTTGTCAATGTGTTTGTGAGATGAGAGAGAGAGAGAGAGCAGGGCGAAGCACCACAATAAAATCTGATTTTATCCATTTCAAACTGTAACAAAATAGAAAACCAATACATGGCAATCAGTGATGATATTGTAGCAGGCTGCAGCAACACGGATATGATGACATCAAACTCATTTTCGATATTGCCGGACACCTCCGCTAATGTATCACAATCACTGCTTTTGGACTGCCAGTGGCCAGTTGGAAAATTTCAACATATCGCTGAGCTGCACATGCAATCCCTATGACATGATGTATTTGACAAGTCCATTTCTGATGCTGTTTGATGGATGTACCAACTCCTCCCTGACAAGCGCAGCAACTGTTTAGCAATACTTAAACCCATTTTTAAAAATACCCAATCTTCTCAGACTTCTCAAGTGGCCTCAGCTTAAATCATGCTTTAAAAGGTTAAGGTGGCAGTGAAGCTGGAAAGCTTAAATAAATATTCTGGCAGCTCTTATAGTATCTTGATGTGGCACAAAAAATAAAAGTAAGATGGATAATTGGACTTAACTGTGGCCTGGCTGTCTAAATTTAGCCCATTCATCTAGTAACCACCTTTAAATATTAGAATTTCAAGTGGATGATTTCTCATCATTAACAGAATGAGGTGGTTAGACAGCAGTAAAAATTAGATCCACCAGATTAAAAATACATATTCATTAACATATGGTAATTTCTTCAAGTACTGGTTCTATTTAAAGCACTTTACCTGAAAGCACAATGGTTTCAGAAGTTACAGCAACAAAAAAAGCTGAAGCTACAAGGGAAAAATCTGGATGATCAATTGCACTGCAATGCAATTAGCAGGTCGGGTTGTGTCCTGCAGTCCACCAGGCTGTTCTTCCTCTGAGGTAATATCTGGGCTGAAATGTCACTTTCTGACAATTGAAAGCTTTAAAAAATAATAATAATAAAAAGACTTCAACAAGTAACAGTGGGACAAATCAAGATGTTGTTAGTCAAAATAAAAAACACCTAAAACACAGCAAACCTGTGCCCAACAGAAACAGAATAGCACATGCTGCAGTACAGCTGCAGTGCACAAAGAAGTGCTTTTCAATACAGCTAATAATTTACACATAGAATACGCTATAACAACTATCGCAAATTTAGTTTTATTTTAAAGACAGTGTGTAGCAGCTTGCTCGGTGTCACGGTGGTAAGCATAAACAAAAAGAGATCTGGTGCCATACTACATTAAATAGTGGACAGTAAATATATATGATGATATGAATATCTTGATGAAAGACTATCGGGTTATAGTACATAGAGAAGAAAAAACTTATGTAGCAGACAAGCTACTGTATGTCATCAAAATGATTCCAATAGTCTCAAATCACAATGAGCCACGCAGAGTATTTGAAAATGGCATGAGAAAAAGCTACATGTATGCAACATGACTTATAAATTAAGAAACAGAAATGAGCATTTCTAGATTTTTTGAAACCAACAAAGTTACTGGTTGGATCATTTTTGACATCAGTATAGGATAAATGAAGAATGTGAAAGTCAAAGATGCCACTCCATCTGCACCAACCAACAAAAACACTTTGTAAACAGTCTAAATAATAATCATACAGTATATACAGGACTTTACCACAGATACACTTTTGGGGGGTGAAGGGTTCAAAACTGTTTTCTTAACTTATGATTGGCAACATCATCAATAACTTATTAACTGGAGACAAATTAAATTTAGTGAACATAAGTCAATACACTAAAAGCTATTTCTAGCCACATACATGGGACTTTTGCATCAGAAACAGCTTGGTAACATTAGGCACTTAACTGTTGTGACCTTCTGACTCATCTTGAATAAATTAGCTCTGACTGGAATCCATTAACCACCACAGAAGTCTGTGTCATTGTGGGCTATTGCTAGCTAAACTCCCACGATGCTCTCTGTTTGTCAATGCAGAACTAGCTGTAGTTCAAGCATAGACTGTATATAAAGATAACTCTTCTTCTTCTTTTCCTTTCAGCTTTTCCCTTCAGGGGTCACCACAGCGAATTAATTGCCTCCATCTAACCCTGTCTTCTGCATCCTCTTCTCTCACACCAACTACCTTCATGTCCTCTTTAACCACATAAAGATAACTCTATAAACAGTATATCTTTACATACAGTCTGAGTTCAAGTGATCACCTCCTCAGTTCAGTACAGGATTAAAAACAAAGTGTAGTCTTCAGTCTCATTAAACACGAAGAGGCTCCACCTGCTTGCAATACTTTACAATACATTGGTCTGACTCAGTATTCTTCAATAACTCTGCCAAGGAGGCGGAGTGTCGCCAGAGTCATGTGACGATCGGCGTCTGTCTGTCTGTCAGCAACATTACTCAAAATCGGATTAACGGATTTAGATTAAAGTTTCAGGGAAGGCTGGAAATGACACAAGGACCGATTGATTAGATCTTGGCAGGGATGCGGCTTAAAGTCTGGATTCATTGATTTTTTTAAAGATTTCATTCATCGGAAACGAAAAAAGGAATGAGCAGCCTTGGCGGAGTACTGCCCTCTCTGAATGCTTTTCTTGTTTTGGCCTTTAATCAGTCACTTTATTAGCAACAATTAATCGTTGAACGATTAATCATTAATACCTCTGCTTGGAGCACTTTACTTTTGAAAATGATGCATATTGCCAGATTGCATGCCATAGAAAATCTCAGTTCACTTTAGTCCCAGGTTATATCTATTAAGACACTTTTATCTGTACAAATGGGTCACGACAACAATGGCTACTACTGTATGGGGCAGACACATTTTGTGATTTTACGGAACAATTTTTCTGGTGAGAGTGCATCTTGTATATGTCATCAATCAATAGAACTGCTTAAACAGTTCTCACAACAAACACTGCCACAGACAGCCTGTAGGAACAAAGTGAAAGCCAAATTAAATTTTTAAAAAGAAGTCCAGGGACACACTCCAGACGGAAGCTGATCTGACATTAAAATGGCCTTCAAAGGTCTCTCAGCTTAGATGTGGTGCTTAATTGACTACAAAGATTCTTTCTTTGTACTGTCATGAAGCCTGCTGCAAGAACACACCCAAGGAAATAACAGTGTTGAAAAGGAAGTAGTCTTGATGGTGGCCATCTTGCTACAATTAGATAGAATAATGAGTGGACAACCGGATATGTGCGGAAACTACTCATAAAGCATGCATTAACAAAACAAGTGAGTGAGAGTGAAGATGAGTTGACAGAATTTGTGAGGCTGATAATGTATATTACTGGCAATGTTGTTCTTTTTCAGAATAGATATTACTAAGCAGACAAACGGGAGGAGGGCAGCATATAAAGATAAGTTTAACAAGGGCAAATAAAACAACTTAGAAAAAGTGATTTTAAACATCCTGTTCACACTTGCATACACAAATGACACTGAAGACGCCAAATATGCATCAATAGTTATTATATTTGGATTGGAATATTTTTAAGATTGCTTTGTACGTGTATAAGAGGCCGAGTTAGTAGGATCCAAAAACGCCGAAACAATCCTGACAGGACTGATAACAATATTAATGCAGTTTCCACACGCTGCTGCTGAATATCCTCAAGGACATCAACAGCAGAGACACAAGGAAAAAAGTTGTTTTGATGTTAAACTTTTAACGCATACATATAGCCAATACATTAAACTGGTAACTCACAAAGAAGACAATAAAATGGAGAACATTTTCAATGAGATTACTGTATTGTACCTGCATTGCATCTGATTTCATCGATATGTCTAGCACTTATCTACATTAACGAAAATATACTACAGGAAGTGAAATTAATAATAGTAAGTACAGAATGTTGTTTAACTTATATTTCAATATCCACACAGAGATCAAGTTCATTTAGGGCTGCATAACAAATGAATGCATTTCCACTACCAAGTGTAATGTCTCCACAGCAAACACTCCTACAGACTGAATTACAGAAAGCTGGCATTTCTTTGATTCATCTGAGAAGGCTGCCTTACTCTGGTAAAAAAAGGGGCTTGAGAAAGACATGTTTCTATTCCTCAAAGTAAGGTGTCGGAAAATACTGCTTTTGTATGCATGTCCTTTTGGTAACAGACAACATAATTGCGCCCGCTAATATTTGCTTTGAAACAGGTAATTAAAATGAAATGTCACAAATTAGAAATGTAGCATTGGTTTAAGTGGGAGGAGGTACCAAAATAAGTAAAATTATAAAATATGCAGAGTCAGAAAGCAAATATCTTTCTTTTAACAGTGAAACCATCAATTATTCATGCTCATGTCAAACACTGATCTATAGTGAATATAGATTTCATCAAAAGGTTTCCTCTGGCTGGAAATGACAAGTGGCAAAAGACAGCAAGACATGGTGCTAGAGATGCTACTGCTACTAATGTCTGTTCCTTTTTTGGCATTTTTACTAAGAATTTTATGTTCAAAATGATTGATGCCCTTTTTAGTAATCAATCAATCAATCAAGTCTTTATTGGCCACCATGGGAGTCACAAGGGTCCTGGTATTAACAACCCTTCTACATGTCTCCACTGGGATTCCAGACCACTCCTCTTCTGTGATGATCTCTAGGTCACTGCGACTAAAGGCTTCCTTGCCATCACTCTGGTCAACAGGTCCTTCTACAGATCCTTCATGAGATTCAGGTTGGGACTCCTGCTCTGTCACTACAAATGTTTCCGTTTCCTGTTAACCATTTTTTGGTGGCGTTGGCTGTAGTGTTCAGACTATTGTCCTGTTTGAAGGTCCAGTGCTGCCAAGGACATGCTTTTCCTCAGACTACCTGATATTTTCCTCTAGAATCTTTAAGCAGTCCTCTTTTCTCATGAGGCTGTTTACTTTGACATGGCTGCCTGGCCAAATCAGCTAAAAAAAAAAAAAAAAAAAGAAAAAAAGCACCCTCAAAGCATCACATTGGTGCTCTTGGGGTTGAATGAACACAAGTCACGCTCTTGTGTCTAAATAACTTTATTTTCATCTCATCTGACCACAGAACTGATGACCGAAAGCGTTTTGCTATGTCCAGAGGAGCTTGTGTGTTACAGTCTTGGAGAAGTAGATCCCCCCCAGTTAGTGTCCATGGAGACCAGCCATGTTCAGTGTCTGCTGGAGTTTCTGCCTCGATATGTTGCTACCAGAGTTGCTCTGATTCATGATGGCCTTGGTAGTGAATCCCGGATATTCTAACACTGTCATTCTTGTCAGTACACTTGGGGCTTTCTAAATATATTTGGCACAATTGTGAACAAAAAGTTATTCAGCTGGTCAGCTAGTGACAAACTCCACTGAGTTAATCGATGACCTGGTCAGATGTGGCTTTAAAGGTTATTGAGCAGATAACATGACCAGTACACAAACACTCCTTTGACTAGTGGCAGCATCCTCATTAACCCTTTACGCTTCAGTGCGTAGTAGGTGTACCGCCGGCGGTACACCTACTAATTTGCATAGGAATTTGAAGAATGTCCGACGGCTGCAAACGCGATTATACAAACACTATACGCCGATGGAAAGCTTAGATTCTCATGAATCCGCCGGTATAAACCACTTTCAGATGTGATTACCACAGCGGGTGAGAAAAACACATTTGTCCGACAAAAACAAATATTCATCCATGCGTTCTCTATACACGGCTTCAACGCACACAGCGCGACTCACATTTCCGGGTTCATTATTACACACAGAAAAAAAGATTCCACAAAAAACGGCCATAATCCAACCTTTTACATCCAGACAACACAAGCCAGTAAACTATTTTGTCCAAAACATGTCCTGAAGTCGGCATAAAATCCACGAATCGGTCGTTTTCAAGGAAATGCACCTCGCGATGTGCGTCCAATATTCCCTGTATTTTTCGTCATTTTTTTAATTTAAAAATAGAATATTAGTGATTTTTTGTACTGAAAACGGCTGGAATTGACTGAAGCTTAAAGGGTTAACTATATGGGCCACAGATGTGTGACTCATTACTGAAGTGATTTCTGGTCTATGATCACACTCTTAATCTGACCTACATGGTTTTCAGTTAACTCGTACTTTGTTGTTTCATGGCGTCCATTCTGTTGTAGGGATGACGAGTGTTATAATAAATAATTATTCCTCTATGTTGCAAAGAATGGTCAGAATTTAATGAAATGTTACATGCTGCATTTATATCTTTGTTTAGCATACTTATTGATGATGTTTTACACTGTGGTAGGTCACACTTGAAATCACTTGGATATGACTTAACAGCCTTCCATCTTGTGAGCAGCCACAATGACAAACGCTAATATCAAGCTCGCTACCTTTGGTTTTAGCCATGACTTGCAGTTGACAAAGAACTGACTAAAGAACTACAGCATCAGCTGTTTTCAGTTTACAGTGTATCAGAAAGCTGTAAAACATGGTATAAATTCCCAGGACCGTTTGAAATGGTCAAGAAACTGCATTTTCACACAAATACAATTTCATGGGGTGTGAATAATTTTGCAGTGTGCGCCAATGACGTTGGACCATCGGTCAAATCCGATTTGTGTACCAAAAGTCCGGTAAAACTTACTACATTACCGGTCTCATGTCCGGTGTAATTTTTTTTCCTGTAAATCACCCTAAAGTCGCCGAGAATCACCAAGGGATAATGCAACATCGGGGGAAAGCAATTTTGTATGATGACGTTATGTCACATGATCACGTCATGATTCCCGGCGCGCACAGAGTGATTTCCGGTTACAAGTACACAGGGATGGGATCAGCAAGTTCTGATTCCAGCGGAAAGTCGTTGACGGGGGGGGGGATGTGTGCGGCAGCGGCGGCGGCGCAGCGACTTCCAATTGCTGGGCCGTTTACAATCGAACGACAGCTTGTTAACGTCGATAGCAAGCTATCGTTAACGTCGTTACCATCTCGCGGGAGTATCAGCGACAATAAAGTGTTCAAACTTGAAATGAAATCCGCGGATCGGCGGAAAATTCCCATCCCTGAGTACAAATTCAAGTTTCTGCAGGAGCGTGTGAAAGTAGTGCCAAAACAAAGCTGAGAGCTGTTTTTCTGGTCAAATTGGACGTGTATGGTGAGTAATTCAACGGTAAAAGTGGATGGTGGTATGGTAGAATGGTGTGGGAGGGTGTAGTGACGGTGACAGTGCATGTAGATGGTAATTTGCCAGGTGTATAATGAGAGAGGGTGGATGCTGAGTTAGATTTGGCTGTTGCTATGAGAGTATGGTAGGTTATTTCATGGATTATGGTATTACATACCATAATCCATGGTATGGTATGCATAAAATATTCGGTCCAGTAAAAACTGTTTCGGTCCAGTAAAAAATTACTGTTACTGGTCCACGGTCCAGTAATAAATTTTGCCCATTCGCGCAGACTGATTTTGGTTGGGTCAGTTTTAGTAAAATGTTAGCATCTTGAACAGGATATCTTTCTATCTTTTGCTCCTTGGTTAAATCTCTTCTAGCAAGAAGAAACTTAATGGCCGAATTAGAAATGTATAAATTTAAATGTGGCATGGTAATGAATAATTTTGGCCTTAACTGCATTTTTTTCTCTGACAGTGTGGACTAATTATAGCTAAATTATGAGTTAAAAGGGCTAAAAAAAATTATACAAAAAAGAAAAGAACAAGTGTTACTGGTCACTGTGTTGTTGCGATTCCTGCTTTCAACAGAGAATGACTTAAAGGAAAAGAAAAATATGGAAATTGGAGGAATACAAAGAAATGAGGAAGAAGCTATACCCTGAATCTGGAGAAGATAATCACTTGAAAGATAGAAGAAGAGAGCTTAGAAGAGTCAAGGATGATAATGATTAATTCACAAGGTGTTTGAACAATAAAGTGGCAGAAGAGCTTTGTTGGTGGTATCTCTTTTGGCAGGTCTTATCTGCTTTAACTGTAAATTCCTTTTTTGCTCTCTTTTATACTTCGACCTTTTGACATTTGGCCTTCAACCAACCATGCAGAGGAACCACGAAAAACAAAAGCTCAGGGTAAAAAAGAGGAAAGGGAAAAAACCTCATTTTTCACTATTCTTATTTGCTTTAACAACTACAAGATTTAATTCCCTTTTTAAAAAATGTTTTATTGCCATTAAATTGTGGAGGGTTGGTAATCGGTTTGTGAAATGCATACCCATTTGGTAAAACATAAAATGCTTTTTGCATTCATTGCTTTTCATGTTTATTTCTTACCTGCAAGTAGTCAATTTTGATCACCTCATGCTTGTGTTTGTATTGACAAAACAAAGTAAATGGTTGTAGCTAGAGTGAAGTCTTTAGACAACGTTTTTCCAAAGTAAAGAGTTTGAGTTTATTCATTCAAGCTGTCTGTCAAAAGTCTGAGTGAAACTACAGATGGTGTTTTTCTAATTCAGGTCTCAGGAATTCAGCTCTTTTTGCTTGTTCATCCAACTCTGAAAATAACTATCCCTAGGAGGAAAAACTATATTTGCAGACTAAATCATTTCCAACAACCACAACAACAGTTCCGTTTCAAAGAGAACTCTCGTTAACTAGAGAGACTACACTGTTCCTTGGAGTCCGGCCAGCAGGGAACAGGGTTGGTGAGGAGCAGCAAGGTTCGAAGAGGTATATACTTAGTCACTGGATGACTGTCTTCAAATTCCAGACGATACTAATTAGTCTTGTACTATTTAACATTGGCAAGCCAATTCTTTTCAACCTTCAATCAAGCACTGGACTGGCCTTCTGTTCAGAAGTCCCCAAGCAACAACACATTTGCACAGCATTTCTCGTACCACACTGTCAGTGAGTCATGAATTCTACATCAGGGTTGGCCATCAAAGGATTTTCTATCTCTACACAAAAACCCTTGACATACTTGTGAGAGAAATGCATAGAATGTGATAGAAATGTGCAATTGAGCCATGAAAGACTGACAGAAGCTGCCTGGTAAGAATAGATCTGTGAGCGTTAACCCTTGGAGAGAGGAAGCATGTAGGCTATCATCACAGAACCCTGGGGTCATTCTGGAAATGTCAGATCAATTCAATATGTACCGGCTCCCCGCTTCTCCTACTTTGCTCATCAGTGTGTGATCAAATTCCTGCTGAGACCACAGGTATAAGTGGTTAAAAATACAAAACCTTTGTTTATGTCTTGGTTTTATCCTGAATTTTTTGCCTTCCAAAGGTTGAATTGCTATTTTCCTTGTACGGTCCAGTTGGGTATGTTTAGAGAGGTTTCTGACAAGAATACAAAGCAAATACGGATTTTATAAACAACTATTCATCATCTACAGACTTTACTTGCATTTCATTGTCTGTGTATGTCTTTGGGCAGCCAAAAAAATCACTTCGTTTTAATGCCTTATTTAATTTTGAAAGTAATCTTTGGTTTCACGCCTGTTTGAGTGCACTGTGGAAACTGAGTGGAGACAAGAATGCTTCTCTGTGCCCAGCTGCCTGACTAGAATATCCTGATGTATGTGAGGAGTTTAGGGAATGTCAGTAAATTGTAGCGTCAGAAAACAGCCTAGGTTACACTGTATGCGTCTCTGCATGCACATCAGTCACGCCAAGCCACCAACCACCACAAGTAAATTCTCAACCCGTGGGAAACTCTGAGATGCCATTAAACAGCCAACATTTTGCTTTGCATTTATTGCGGAGAGAGTGCAACGGAATCATAGCTAGGAACAGAGCTGTTGCTGCTGGAGCACTGATATTCCAAATCCAACCATTTTATAAAAAAAAAAGCCCTTTGTCTCCATGAAACTCGTGCTGTGTTGCGACAAGTAAATGGCCATCAGAGCAGCCCCGCTTCCTCAAGCATTTCAGCACCAAGCAGCAGCAAACCGAAGCAGTGAGGAGTCAGAAATGACAATAGAATTTACCACTGCTTTTAATCAAACCAAACAAGCTACCTTTGACTATCGAACTACCTTGACTAATCTTTTTTGAGTCCCAAGATTACCCTTAATTAAAAAGAACAGGTTAAATACACACAAGACTTATCTGCACCTTTATTCGCTGACAATCATTTACATAATGTGTTGCAAAATTACTACCGTGTGTGTGGGAACTGACAGAGAATGTAACCCTTATAATGTATTATTCAGCACCAAAAGGCACTGTGAAAAATGTGGGTACAAATAATTCATGTCCTGATGCACCTAAAAGAAAAAGCTGTTAAAAAAAAAAAGTTAGTCTGGCGTCCTGAACATGGACTGTGAGACAATGTAGCTCTACAGAGATTTCAAGTGGAATCTGATCATAGAAATGGTGAAATATATTGCATTAGTGTATTAGCTACATTCACGAGGTCCTTTGCAAATGCAAACATTACCGTTCCACAGTTTGGGGTCACTTAGAAATGTCCTGATTTTTGAAAGCAAAGTGTTTTTTTCAATGAAAACAAGATGACATGGTCATCAATATCCCCCGCCACATGTGATGTCTATGAGTCTATATCCAAAATAGTGATCAAGGGCCATAACTCTGTTAAATATTATCGCACAGGTCTCATTTTCGAACTTGATCAAGGTGTCCATGGTGTGAAGCTACACTGTAAATTCCGTAATCCTAGCTGTAATAGTTTCCGAGAAAAGCTGTCCCCTTCATCTCGGACGGACGCCAAACCTATATCCCCCTTTTCCACTTCGTGGAGGAGGGGGATAATAATAACATTTAATGAATCAGAAATACAGTCCAGTCATTGTTAATGTAGTAAATGACTATTGTAGCTGGAAACGGCTGATTTTTAATGGAGTATCTCCATAGGGGTACAGAGGAACATTTCCAGCAACCATCACTCCTGTGTTCTAATGCTACATTGTGTTAGCTAATGGTGTTGAAAGGCTAACTGATGATTAGAAAACCCTTGTGCAGTTACATTAGCACATGAATAAAAGGGTGAGTTTTCATGGAAGCCATAAAATTGCTGACGTGACCCCCACACTTCTGAACGGTAGTGTGTATTATGTTATCGTAAAAATACCAGTTATTACTTCTGGAAGATTTAGTATTGGTGTCAGCATTCCAGACTGAAACAAGTTTTTTTTTTTGTCACAACAGATGGTAATATCTCTCCATACTTAAGACCTGTCAAGAGTGCTTGGAAATATATTTGGAAATAGGAATTTTCAGCATTTGGAGCTACATTTGGAGGGATGCAGAGCTCCCAAACTCCAAAAGTAAATCACTATGGGGAAACTTAATTGAAGAGGAAGTGTACTATCTCAATAGTACAATAATGAATCTATTGGAATTCTAAAGAGGAACGAATGCATTCTTAGTTTTAAGTGAATACGTGTTCTGTATTTTCTGCATCTCCAGGCTACACTTCTAACAACAGTCTGAGGGTAGCATTAAAAAATAAAAATAAAACAGTGATTTATCGTTTTTCACCCTATCCGTAAGACATGAAACACTGATGTAAAGCAGCAGAAATCAAACCCAGTTAACATAATCACAACAGCAAATTCTACTGGGATTTTGTGTGACGTATTCAGCTGCCGACGTGCGTCATCTACAGGCAAAGGAAACCAAGAATTACTCCAGTGCTAACAATTGTGCCATCTGTACTTATAAGGCTATCAGAACTTTATGGGGACAGGTTCCAAAAATGTACCTTTTTTTTTTTATCCACACAGACAAAGACAAAAAAGCAAGAGGGAGAAACAGACAGCCGGGGCGAGGGGGACTGCAGAGATCTGAGGACCTGAGCAGGTGTTGAACAAAGAGATGGAACACAGACTGAAAAGCCACAGGGGCATGAAAGATGTAGAACCAAAGACAACGGGGTAGTGACCTCTGTAGCACTGCAGACATGGGGACTGCAAGAGGCTGGAGAACAAACTCAGTGGGCGGTGAAGTACATCAAAAGCTGTCCCGTCCAAAGCAGCCTTGATAAAACACACTCTGCACATCGCTGTTTGAAATCTGTATATATTGCTAATCCGCATACTGTCCATTATTTCTTCTTTGCTTTGCTGCACCAACACAATTCTATGCTTATTTAGTCATTAAACTGTGAAATCCATGTTTATAAAAAGAAAAAAAAGAACAGACTTTAATCATCTTAATAGAGCCGCTCACCTTTGGTGCTGATGATCTTAGAGGTGAGTTCCAGAGTCTCGATGTCCTCAGATCCAATGTTTTCCAGGGTGATGGTCAGCTCCTGCGTCTCGCCGTTGAAAAGCTGAACGGACACAGTGCTGGACAGTTCTTCTTTGGACATGGGCTGAGCTGTGTGAGCTGACCTGTGAGAGCAAATGAACAATGTAAAGACATTGTTAACAAGTGGAATTGGGGCAATATTGCAATTTGATTTGTGATATAAATCAATAGTTAAGTATTCACTGCGCAACAGATCTCAAACATGATAGAGTATTACCTCATGAGTTATCACACAGGAGGATGGCTTTAACTTTTAAAACCATTGATACGATAATTCAATCCTTGCTTTGGACATATTGCGTAAATTATACCCTAAACTGCAGAATTTTTAGTTTGCATTGTTCCTAGTGGGGCTGCACAGTGAATGGTGGTTAGCATCGTCACCTTGCAGCTAGAGGATTCCCTGTTCACGTCCTGCCAATTTCAATAACTTACATTGATATAAAAGTGAGTTTCAAGTTAACTAATGCAGATATTTGAGTTGAAATTTATTTATAATATTAAGTTGATGCAGCGATCAACATTATTTTGTCAAGTCACCAAAAGAATGTTTGCAGCTTGAAGAGTTCAGTAAACTACTGTTATTATTTTATGGTGAGCTGCACAGTGGATAGGTGGTTGGCACTGTCATCTTGCAGTGAGAAGATTTGCGGTTCACATCCCTGCATTTCTGGGATCTTTCTGCGTGGAGTTTGCATGTTGTCCCTGTGCATGCGTGGGTTTTCCACAGTCCAAAAAAATGCTGATGTTAATTGATGATTCTAAATCTATAGGTGTGAATATGAGTGTGATTGTTTGTCTCTATATGTAGCCCTGTGATAGACTAATGACCTGTCCACTCTGCCTTCACCCTAAGTAAGCTGGGATAGACTCCAGCCCCCCCCCCCCCCCCCCCCCCCCCCCCGCAACCCTAATGAGGTTTAAGCAGTATTCAGGTAATGGATGGATGAATTGTTCCAAGTTGCGACTTTAATTTAAAATGATTAGCTGAAATAAAGGGGAAAGGGTTACTTAACAATGGCATCAAGTCTTATTTAAGAATGGTCTATGGATGCACAGCACTAACAAATTACTCAATCAGCATGCATTGTGTGAATGCAACGCAAAAACATCGCTTTGTCATGATAGAAATAAATCCTTAAGACAGTACAGAACATACAGGCTTCTATAGCAATAACTGAATCCACTCTGAATTCCATCATGAGCAATAAATTTCTCATTCACTGTGTGCTGCAACTTTAAACCATGTGTGCTGTTGTGTTTCTGGCCCCACCTGAGCCAGTGAGCTACAGCTGCAGAGCTTTAACCTCAAGACCTGCTGTCCACATATGTGGACATGTTTTTTTATTTATTTATTTTTCCAAAAGGGGCATATTGTTAATACTACTAATAATGCTAATATTACTGCTTCTACTAATAATAATAACAATAACAATGTAAATCTAGTAATATATATATATATATAATGTAAATGTAATAAACATAATAATCAATATTAGATAATATCCAGTTATTATATTTATTGGTTACTCCTTATCCCAAGTAAGTAGAAAAAAACTAAAACACAAACCAAAGCTTGGGTCTTAGGAGGTTAAAAAGCTGCCAGTGTCTGTTCTTTGTCAAATAACGCAAATACTGAAGCAAAAAGGAATGTACACCATTATGAAAGACCGTATTATTCAGGAATAAATTGAGCCCGAGCTCCCGATATTTAAACCGTGGAGAGCGTCGCCTTACATACTGTCAAGCAAACCCAAGAGAGGGACTGTGCATAATTTACATGTGGCACAACAGATGTAACTTCGTTATTTACATTTTCTGATTGCAATATGTTTCTCAACAGTTTGTGCAATATCAGTCTCAGTATTACGAGTAGCATTTCATTTTCATGTACAAGATCTCAATGGAATATTTCATTTTTTAGGTGTAATATTTCAATTGCATGTGTAAAATTTCATTATCATGTGTAATATCACTTTACTACCTCTGAGTCAGCACCAGTATTACTTCTCACCATTTTATACCAGTCCTATTTCAGCATATTTATGTATATTTTTAGTAATGCATCATACCTTTCTATTATGCACTGCTTTTTTTCAACATGAATAAAGTTTTATCTTGTGTCAAAATTGTGAAGCCAGCCATCAGTAACAAACTACCTATAATCTTTTCCTGAGCTTGAAAGCAGAAAGAAGTACATGCTTGTATCATAAAGATGGAAATCTTTTTTTTAAAGCAACACACTGAGCAATCTAAATGGTGCTGCAAATAACCAGCAAAACATAGATTGCATGCAAGCAAACACTACATTTGTTCTTAAAAGTGAAGGCACAGATGCACTCAATCTTAAAAAATGCAATGATAGATTAATGCTAATGGTTAAACTTTACAGTAGTAACGTAAATAAAAAAGGGAAGCAACAGGTACTGTAGCTTTGTGCTGTAGGCAAGAAGTCTGTGAGACACCTCTTAGAGCTTTGAAGTCAAAACTGAAGGTCTACCTGTGGACCCTGCGAGAACACCCAGGAGACCACGCATACACTTTTATTCTATTTGCTTGATGTGTCTGCTACAGTACTCTTCTAGCTCTAAAGAATAAAAGATTTTACACATCAAAAGCCACTGATGTGTTGTACTTACAGGCATGACCTAAATAGTGGATTTTGCAGCAGCTCTGCTGTCAGAATGATTTACAACACTCCAACAGGCTGCTTTACCTGTTGTTTTCTGTGAGTAAATTACCTCATGACTTCTCTCATGTTTTCTGCTTTTGCTGCGTCGAAAATTTCATCTCACCTCAAAGGACGTACATGAAAACTAATTCAGCTGCTATTCTGATGTTTTGAGACTGCAGCTACTTGACATCAGAAAAAACACTCCACAAATATTCACAGCTCAGTATTTAGTAACGCAGTCGCAATTTTCACTGAGTTTTGTTGAGGTTTTTATTGGCACATTTTTATACACAAAGTCCAAGACCGTGGGCGGTGTCAGAGTTAAATGTAAAATATTTGGCTGCACGTAATTTCTGCTGTAATGTGAACGTCAGTTGAACATAGTAGTGCTAACTGTCATGATGAGCATTAATCACCAGCGTCAGCTACAGTAATTTTCTAAATATTTATTGTATTTAATCATTCATTCTGAAAATGTCATTACGTTTTGCCACTGGCAAAATTCTGATTCCCATAACTGTGGTTTCATTCCATTTTGAGTGAGAAACACTGTGTCACATACTCATAATCTTTAGAAATCCTTTTTTTTTTATGTTAGAAAGACTGTTAGGTTAGAATCTGGTCATGAATATTTAAGTAAGCCTGGCATTGCTAGTTTATATAAAGGGCCAATAAGGGAGTTTCTGTATTCACTATAATATTACAATATATAATGTTATAGTATATAGCATAACTATTATTTCAAATAAAGCCATGTCTTTTCAGCCTGAAAGATATTTCAACATCAAACATTTCATAAGGTAATGTAATAAAAAGGCGAGGTGTGCATAAATTGTTACATGTTGGGAAGTTGATTGTCCAACACACAGAGTAAGACTCGGGTAAAAACTGCACTGAAAATTTAACCATTTGTTAATTGCCACACATTTGGGTATCAACACCATCTAAGCAGAGCACAGTCTGTGAGTAATAGTGACACTTTTCATTGTTTTGGCTCTGTGCTTCAGCAAAATGGATGTGAAATGAAACAATGACTGCGAGGCTGAAGTGCTGACTTTCAGCTTTAAGGGTGTATGAGGGTGTTCACATCAATCGTGGGTGAACAGAGAAGGACTCGCTGCCCTTTTATATTTTTATAGCTAACCAGCAGAATGTTTTTGACTGTCGAGAACACATTTCACGTGCTGAAGACCAGATTGAAGCTAAAATGGTAATTTAATATGCTCACAAAACACAATGCAAAACGTGTTGCAACTGCCAACTCATCTGGTTTTGTTCATCCATCAAAAGCAATGTGGGCACCTTCGATGTTAAATTAACCCTCTGAAGTCCAGAACCCACCGTGGAGTTGGAAAGGCATGTTTTCTTTTTAAAAACTGCCAAAATTACACCATTTATCTGGACTTATCCGTCGGCAATCATACATTGACTGAGCAGCCTTGACGGAGCACTGTGCTTCATAAGTGCTTTTCTTGTTCTACATGTTTCAGTCCAAAATTTCTGAAAAATAAACCATATTCCCTCATGTCCTGTGAAAAAGATATTCTGAGATCCTCAGCACAAGTCAAGTCATCAACTAAGCTATGAACAACAGTCAAATGACAAAAATTCAGGTACTTCTAAAGTGAACTGCAGAGCAGAAAGGAGACATCAAGAAAACAGACATACTTGATCAATCAAATAAATGCAGCGTGGATCAAAAACGGTATACAGAGGAGCGAGATATCAGCAAAACAGGCCCACAGTGAGCAAAAATTTGACTGGAGCAAAAGAAATGCAAAGTTTGGGGATCTATACGGTTAAGGAGCACATGTAGTCCTGTACAGGCAGCGTGATTGTCAGCTCATGTGTAGGTATACCGTTTGTTAAACACCCATGGCTCCTAAATTTGATTTATATGTCTAATTTTATCATTTGTTCAGTCTTAAAATGCCACAAGTCCCATCAATTCCCGCCGCCCGCTACATGTTGGTCACGCAATCCAGTCTCCATACATAACGTACACATGCCTGTGCTCATCGCAAGGTCATTTTGTTTGTGGGTACATCTATATTAAAAGGCCTCATTCTATGGTGCCGTGATTTCTGATAATCAACTAATAAACAAATGCTGCATTTCTGAAAAAAACACTTCATTTCTGACAATTCCATGTGGGGGAACAAACAGCGTTGGTGGAGTGCTTTCCTTGTTGTTTTTGTGGACCTGGGTCTAAAAATCAGACAACTCTGTGCTTTTCCATTTGGACAATAAAGCTCTTGTCATCCATGATGACACAAAATTTCTAACCAGGTGCTTACTTCTGACCTACTGAGACCCCTCACATTACCCTCATAGCAGCAACACAAGATCCTGTATAAATTGGCTATTTGCGAAAAACGGCCATCATAGTGGGAACAATGTCTGCTGGTGTAATACAGATAGATGTGACTACTCTATAGAACAAATAAAATCTGACCGTGGTAGAGATGTGCTGAGCTGGATGCGAGGAAGAGAGGGGATGACCTCCACCAGACAACCGCCAGTCTTCACTCCCATCAGGCCTTCCAGCAGGCAATCACTGGTCACACCAAACACTGACGTGTGGTAACCTGGGGTCAAATGGACAACAGTCAGACTGCTTAGATCAGTGAATGGAACTTTTTAAAGCACAATTTTAGAATGAAAACATCTGCTTTGACCAGTTCATTACTATGTGCAACATCTGTGCAATGGAATAGGTTTGAAGCTGGACTGACCGTTGACGGTGATGTTTCCAGCTGTACGTGGGACACCGACCAGAGTAACGGGGTAGAGTCCAGACTCGGCAGGCAGGGACAGCGCAGCAGGCAGAGATTCAAACTCCACTCCAGAGGTCAGCAAACCCTGAATACAGCACAGAATAGGAATGAGGAACATATACTGCTGGTGTAAAACCAAACTTTCGTCAGAAACTTAACAGACAATGCTGCGATGTCAAAGCTCATAAAAATCAAGCGCAAAACCTCCACAAAAATAATCAGATCTCACATATTTTGACACTTTCTGCATGCCACGCTAACAGAGTTTCCATTTGTTCTCCCTTTGAAAAATGGAGCACAGCTGTCTGACTCAGTGTGACGTATCTTTTGAACCCTTTCATGCGATCCATCATCTTAATCTACCCATGATGCCCTGAAGATCAAATCTCTGTCAGCATGGGATGGTCAGTTCCATTGAAGCAAATTATTCTCCGTGAGAAACCACCACTTGAGCCACATGTGTCAGAAAGGCTATTGAAACTAAGTCCTCTAGATCACAACACAGAAGGAAAACAGATCAGAAAGGTTTCAAATATAGCATTCCACATTTCCACTGGGTATTACAAAGGCCAGAATATCATGTGCCAGTTCTTTTTATGCATTACAAAGTCTTGCGTTGGTTATTCAAAAGGTAATTTTGAGCCCCTAAATGAAAGTGTCTGAAGGGAATTTAAATCAACTCAAATGCCAGTTACATAAAAGAATTGCCTAAAGGACAATTGTGGTTTATTACAACTAGAGAGTTTGCAGCTCTGCCATCATTTTTATTCGTTAGGATGACACATGTACCAAGTAATTACTAAGATCTGAAAATACAGATGGATAATCAAGGCTTAGGTCAAGGTGGACTTCATGATCAGGCGGTTTCTTGGCCTGTCTGAAATCCAAATAAATTGGGATAATTTGGAGAAGACAGTATTTTTTACAGGAAAGACACCAAAATCTTGTAAAACTTTGACGTACTGAAAACACAACTCCGAAAACAAAAGAGAATGAATAAACTGGAATTATTCTTTACATCTGACCTCAAACGGAGTGGAAAGTCCTGAAGGAGCAAAGTTAAGAGATTGACAATAATGGTTGTCTACGATAAAGTACCATATTAGGATGCAAACTCAACGCATTACCAGCACAAGCAAACTCAATAGCTTTTATGAAACTGTAATTAAATAAGAGGTCTTGTCAGAGCTCTGTGAGGCTATGCAGAAAGATAAGCATGCAATAAATTCACTATCCCAGTAAAGGCAGTAACGTCAACATCAAGTCGTTATTGTAACTTTAGTTGAATGTAGTGTGCTTACTACACTACTTACATTCTTCAACAAATCCTAATGCCATTTCTTGCACATATTAATGTTTAATAATACTAAGGCCTTAATTAATGGAGCAGTTATGCTGACGCAGGGGGTTCTGGCATTAAAACGCAGGGTTGTTCTTTAAAAATGTTGAACTTGACTCCATCTACTTAGGATGGACTGCAACATGACATTCCTTATCTAGGATAACAGTCGGCAATTCTTAGCAGATTGCTTTGAAAAGAGTATTTATACTGTTTACCCTAAGATAGATTAGACAAAAATATATAAAATAGGAGCAGTTACAATGAAAAGTTACATGATTTGGCCTTAAAATATTATAAAATACTGTTGTTGCATCTGATTAGTCCTCAAACTCCTGGATCTGTAACTCAAACTGGACTGCTTCAATCAAATTCTATGTCATATATGAAGAGTTCCTCTCATACTACATTGAGGAACAGAGGTGTTGGGGAAAAAAGCTTTGTTTCTCAGTTCTAGTTGCAATTACAGCTCAAAGGTTAGGGTGCATTATATCACTACCTCTGGGTTTAGTGTGCCATCAGCTACACTGCAGTGGTATTTCTGTGTTTTCAACTTCTGCTTTAAAAAAAAAACTCACATGCGTGTAAAATATAGACCTGAGAGCCCACCAAGCAGCTCTGTTTCATTGTCCTAAGCAACACTGCCTTTGAATAAAGACAATGTTGATGCTGATATGCAGCAACAATTAATATTCCAACTCTCAGATACAGTCAGGCTGTTACTGTTCTCCCATTTGCCCTTTGGCACTAAGCACAAACTACAGTTGAAACTGAAGGGAATGTCAATAGCTTTGGTGTTTGTTTACGAACCAAAAATATTAAAAATATCAAGATTTCGACCTAATGATGTTAATTAATCCAATTAAACTTATTCTCTAGAAACCTTGAATATCTGTAGCTTCAATCCATTCAGTTGTTGAAAAGTTTTATTGTGGGTCAAAGAGCTAAATGAGTCACCCTGAAAAAATAAAACATGGAAATCATTGTTTCTAACATGATCACTGCAAAGTCTCGTAAACGCTAAACTTCAAGTTAAGTCAAGAAAATTGAATAGTATTCTTTCCAACGAGTCAGTTTTAATTGCTGATATTCACTGCAGAATGAGGGCAGAAATTTAACTCTGAGTTTCATATTTCTTCAGTTAGTGCAGTTTTTTTTCTCTGTTTCTCCAAATTTTCTTTGATCTGACAATATAGTATGTACATGTAAGCAGGACAGACATGCTGTTTCTGCCAGTATGTGGTTGTTGTTAGAGGCTGTGACATCAACTGTGGGATCTGCAGCAGTCTATAGTACAAAAAAAAAACATTCTTTATCAATGAATTAAACAGAGCATGTGTCAAACTGGCTACAGGGGCAAAAACAAGTGATATCATCTGAGCTTCATCTGTAGTCAGAAAATCCTGCATGTGGCTTTAAAGTCCTCTTTAAACACGTAATCATGCCCCCTCAGAATAAGTGTATTTACATTCCCAGTACGCTGCCTTGTGCAACAAGGCAGACTGAGGTGACGTAATGACTGCATCAATCCCTACCAGCAGACACTACCTCACTAGAGAGAAGGCTGCCGAAGAGCTGAGCCTCTGAGGTGCCACTGCTGTGATTTAAGCGCTCCTTGCTTTCACTTTAGGACATTACATACCTTTATTGGATAGCAGAAGTATCAGCGCTAACCTATTGGAAACACTTCATTTGCATTCTGCTTTGAAAAGGTTAATTAGCTTGTTTCACTAACAGTAACGATTAAAGCACAGGCAAAGTGAATTGCATGCTATTAGATGGTGTGCATTGACTTCATTCTAGTGACAGTGTGCAGTTAACCTTTTGTTTTAGCTAATGCCATAATGGTATGATTATTATTTAGGATTTCTTTGGCACATAATTGCACAGCTGATGGAAGCAAAACAGTCGAGCAGAGAAAGCCAAACAACATTAACACAGATTCTCAAGACGGACGTTCAATCAATCCAAATTTACTGCAAATCTTGTCTGACTTAACTCGAGTGAATCAAAGGGAAAACAAAATGTATCGCATGCTATTTTGAGTAAAAAGTAAATAAATATCCAAAACATGTCTTCTGGCAAGGATGACAGAAGAGTCTGACAGTGACCCATCTGAAAATATAAGGGTAGAGGGTTGAGGTTGTAGTAAAAAGCACCACTTTAATAGAAAATCAATAAAGCGCCAAGCAAAGCTGCGTATTAGCACTGAAGTCGTGTGGTGACTGAGAAGGAGTGTCTGTCTTGCCAAACTGCAGGGTCACCTTGGTGACAGAAGAAGGAAAAGTGACCTTGTGAGTATGTGTTTGTTTCCCCGTGTGTTTCAGAGAGGTGGTTTATGTACGGCGGATAGATGGTTGCCGCGGTCTACTGGCAGTCACTTTGTCTGCGGTACAGAGCAGCTGTTGGCAGCTTGCATCATCCTGTCTGTCTCTACCTGCGTGACTCTACAACACCACCTGAGGCTCCCAGCTGCAACGAGATGTAAAGGGCTTCAGCCTCCATCTGAGACCTGATCAATTCACCTGTAGGTGGGAGGGGCTGATGGCCTCATTATTACTACTTGACCTTGTCTGCTTGATTGTTTCAGCTCACAAAAAAACTGGCAAACTGGCAACTCCATATATTACGCTGGGAACTCTTGAAAACCTTGTCCTGGGTACTGAACATTATGTTTTTTTTCAAGCCTCAATGGACCTCATGGCTCCAATAATGCTGATGCAAAAACCTATTGCCCAGGGTTTGGTGTATGCATAAAATCTTGATCCATCTACAGTCATTTCTTTTAATAATTGTATCTTTTTGGCTGTACTTTTACAATGTGATCAACATTTCTGACTCTTGCCATAATTCCAGCAAGCCCCATTGAGATACTTTGATAGAACTCATCTTTATCTTTGAAATCCGTTAATGTTTTTCACCGGGTCCTTGGTTTACGGTGTCCTTGACCTACAGCGTTTTGTGGTTACGTTGTCATCTCCCATAAATTGATTAAGAAAGTGTTGTTCATTCCAAAATACGGCGTTTGCATGTTAAAACATTTTGCATGGGATTAGTTGACAAGTAGAGTGGATGAATACATTGTCACGCGGTGCTACACGAGGAAGACGGCTTTGTTTATATTCGTAGGCTGTACACCACATACATCACAGTACGTGAGAGCCGACTTACAGCAAAAATCACATAACGTCACGACGTAGAAAGGGAATTTCGACATAAGTCAAGGACCCCTTGTACAGGGTGTCCCAAAAAATTTGATATTTCAAAGGCCAATAATTTTGGCAATTCTTGATGAAATAACCTCAACTTCTCACACAATGTATAGAAACATGAAGATTTTATATTTAATGTTTTCTTTTTATTCTGTTTTCAGGTTGAGCCATGCTGTTCACTCCCAAAGAAAAGTAATTTTGCATCTTGGAATATGCTCACACACAGTCATCAAAGACTGTGCAGCGTGCCTTCAATGCAAAATTAGGAAAAATTTCATCAACTGGCAAACAAATTTGGACTTGCTACCAGAGCGTTAAAGAGGAAGGCTGCTTATGCAGGGTTAAAGGATCTGGCAGACCATCATCAACATCAGCATACTCCAAGACGCAAAATGATTTCTTTGGGAGTGAACGGCATGGCTCAACCTGAAAACAGAACAAAAATAAAGCATTAAATTTAAAATTTTGATCTGTTTCTTTACATTCTGTGAAAATTTGAGGTCATTTCAACAAGAAATGCCAAAATTATTGGCCTGTCAAATGATGTACATTTTTTGGGACCCCTCGTATTTTGTTTTTTATTGTATTTGCAAGTCAGGCAGCACACTACAGGACTAAAATCCCAACAGATTTTGAATTCAGATTGCACCATATATACTACCGTTTACAAGTTTGGGGTCACCCAGACAATTTCATGTTTTCCATGAAAACTCACTCTTTTATTTATCTGCTAACATAATAGCACAAGGGTTTTCTAATCATCAATTATCCTTTCAACAGCATTAGCTAACACAATGTAGCATTAGAACACAGGAGTGATGGTTGCTGGAAATGTTCCTCTGTACCTCTATGGAGATATTCCATGAAAAATCAGCCGTTTCCAGCTACAATAGTCATTTACCACATTAACAATGTCTAGACTTTATTTCTGATTAATTTGATGTTAACTTCATTGTAAATAAAATTGCTTTTCTTTCAAAAATAAGGACATTTCTGATTGATCCAAACTGTTGAATGGTAGTGTACATGAGGTTAAACATCACAGGTATTCTTCTTTGCAAACTGAAACATGCAGACAAATCAATATTTCAAAATTGTTCTACATTACTCATAACAGGATATTTATTCACCACATGAGATTAAATGAGGAAGCACAGTGAAACAAAATGGAGCCTATGGAGCAACAATTTTCTGTAATGATATTTTGCTGGGAAAAAATTACACAAAAGCAGAAGGCTAAAGAAGTCTAAATAAAAAATTGCTTGAGGGAGATGTGATTAATGTGGGTTGTCTATTCTTCAGCAAGAACTCAAGGTGAGATTTTAATGATCAGCATTAATGTCTGTGGTTAATGTTAGCCTTAAGGGCTGGAATGTTGAGTGTTGGCTGGCAAAAGCACATGGTGCTGCAGGCAGTAACATGAGAATGATAGCTACCTGATTTTAACTCTGACTTTAAACATCAGACATGTTTAATAGCAATTTCTTATTTTCTGCAATCTCCCATTTCTATTTGGAAAAATTGCGTTATATTTGGAATAGTTCCCTGCAATGTCCCAACAGAATACTTCAACACTTTGTTGCACTGAGAAACAGCTATTATCATTGGAAACATGTGCTCCACTATACAATATCGAGACTTTGTGACTTATTAAACAGAGAAGCAGGAGTGTGAAAATGGGTAAAGGAATTAGTAAAGACGTTAATTTGCAGCATTTTGATCAGTTTTCATAATACGTTTACCGACACAGTGTGTACAAAAGTGTGACAAGCATCATTCTGACACTCAAGTTCCATTCTTTCTCATGGTAATTGTGAGTAATTCAAACTTAATGTTGAGTTGATAAATTAACCAACAATTCATTTTTGCACAAATGCACATGTAAGTGAAACTAGAATCGAAGACAAAACCAAAGTGACTGTGACAACAAAAACTTAATATTCATAATTTTTCGCGTTCAGAAAAGTCAGTTCCTATTGTTTTGGAAAAGGATTTTATGTTTTTTTGGTAGTCAACTGCAGCCTGATATACCTGGAGGGATGAAACACTTTTCTCTATTAAAGCCACACTTCGTCATGTTGTAATATGACATTTATCAGATAAAAATTTGTCTCACTTGAGCTTTAATACACACAAAAGCAAATTCAGAGGCAGCTGACTGGTGATTATTCCTCCAGTTTAAACACTTCCCAGATGTTCTGAACTGGAGGTCGCCAACATTTCCTGTGTCTGCAACAGCATGTGCCGTTATCAGACGATGCAGGGATGCTAAATCAACCAGCAAGACCTGTCCAAGTCTATTTGGCACCAGTTCTGAGACAGTCACCACAATTAAGAGGCCACTGTCTCTGCTCACACTCTGTCACAAAACTTTCACGGTAATTTGTTCTCGACTTTCCAAATAATTAAGGGAAACATCACTTTTGACAGGTGGCACATTGTGTGCACTTGTGTGTGTGACTGCTATCTAACGGCTAAAAGTACTGTAGGCTTTTCCCTGGTGGCCTTTTTATTTAGCCTCATGATTGCTTTGCTTTTCAAGCCTGTCCCACACCCCTGCATTTATAAACAGACACAGCAGTAAGCAGGAAGAAAAGCAATTTATTTGGTAATATTTTGCACCCTTGAACCCGATAAAGTATCTCAACTGGCGTGCATGTGTTTGAAAAGGAGTGGTAAGGGAGTGACAAAGTACATAAATTAGAAATGGATGTCTCAGAACTGCAGGTCTACGTTTCAGCTGGAGGTTCTTTAATAAGGAAATGTTCGGTTCTGAACTCAGAAAAACGACAGTCAGCTATTAAACAACATGGTTAAATTGGATTTCCTGATGTCTGATAGCTCTTTTAAAATGTTATTTCACAAAGAAAAGGAGACTGAATGGTCCTGCATTAACTCTGTACAGAATCTATCTGTCTGGCAGGATGATGTGTGAAGCACTAAAATGAATGAAATTACGAGGGCAGCTTTTGCTGGTGATGTTTTCTTACTGTCAGGAGTGTGAAGATATCGTTCTGACCAACTTATACAATCATTATAGAATTAAACTGTAAAAAAGGCTTTTAAGGTACTTTCATTAGGCAATCAGGAATGCCTACAAACCACTATCACTTGTCAAGTTGTGACTGTTCTGTGGGTGCAGAGGGACAACAAAGCCCTGGTTTCATATTTAGCCTCATCATTTAAGTCGCCTTCAAAACATGTGACACGTGAAGTTTAGGCACAATAAAACAAACCCACCATGTTCTCCACGCGAAGTTCATAAGGCATAGGGTTGTAGACCATCAGCTGCACTTCACAAACATCTCCTTGAACCCACTGGAAGTCTGAGAAAGACAAAGGCACAAATGCATGAGAATAAGACATCAGTGGTATTAAAACCCATTTGTAGTTAATGAGCTGAAGGAAATCCAGCAAAATCCTACACTGTGATGAAAGATCAAAGGAACCAGTGAGGAAGAGACTATGCACATAAAAAAAAATTAAATAAAATCCGTCCAGTTATTCATCAGTTTTGCCTGCTGTTATCCTGCAAAGGGTCATGGGGCCTCAAGCTTTACCCAACTGACACTAAGCAAGAGGCAGGGTATGCCTTGGGAAGTGAAAATGTATAAATTTTAGGGATTTTTTTTTTTAATTCATTTAGAGCCAGACCAGATAGTCACTGAATGCCTGCACCAATGCCTTATCCATTTTACACACGTGGACAAAATTGTTGGTACCCCTCAGTTAAAGAAGGAAAAACCCACAATTCTCACTGAAATCACTTGAAACTCACAAAAGTAACAATAAATAAAAATTTATTGAAAATTAAATAATCAAAAACAGCCATCACTTTTGAATTGTTGATTAACATAATTATTTAAAAAAACAAACTAATGAAACAGGCCTGGACAAAAATGATGGTACCTCTATAAAAGATTGAAAACTATTTGACCAGAGTGACATGATTAACTCAGGTGTGTCATTTAATTGACATCACAGGTGTTCCCAAACTCATAATCAGTCAGTCTGCCTATTTAAAGGGAGACAAGTAGTCACCCTTCTGTTTGGTGAAAAGGTGTGTACCACACTGAACATGGACAACAGAAAGCGAAGGAGAGAATTGTCCCAGGACATCCGAAAAAAAATTATAGACAAACATCTTAAAGGAAAAGGCTATAAGACCATCTCTAAACAGCTTGAAGTTCCTGTGACAACAGTGGCTCATATTATTCAGAAGTTCAAGACCCACGGGACAGTAGCCAACCTCCCTGGACGTGGCCGCAAGAGGAAAATTGATGACAAATTGAAGAGACGGATCGTTCGAATTGTATCCAAAGAGCCCAGAGCAACCTCCAAAGAAATTAAAGGTGAACTCCAAGGCCAAGGTACATCAGTGTCAGATCGCACCATTCGTCGTCGTTTGAGCCAAAGTGGACTTCATGGGAGACGACCAAGGAGGACACCACTGCTGAAAAAACTCATAAAAAAGCGAGAGTGGAATTTGCAAAAATGCATGTTGACAAGCCACAAAGCTTCTGGGAGAATGTCCTTTGGACAGATGAGACCAAACTGGAGCTTTTTGGTAAGGCACATCAACTCTATGTTCATAGACTCAAAAACCAAGCATACGAAGAAAAGAACACTGTCCCTACGGTGAAACATGGAGGAG
Organism: Acanthochromis polyacanthus; assembly: GCF_021347895.1. Classification (NCBI taxonomy): domain Eukaryota; kingdom Metazoa; phylum Chordata; class Actinopteri; family Pomacentridae; genus Acanthochromis; species Acanthochromis polyacanthus. The sequence continues at coordinate 20,758,367 of NC_067123.1, forward strand.
GCTCAGTAATGTTTTGGGGCTGCTTTGCTGCATCTGGCACAGGGTGTCTTGAAAGTGTGCAAGGTACGATGAAATCTGAAGACTATCAAGGCATTCTGGAGAGAAATGTGCTGCCTAGTGTCAGAAAGCTTGGTCTCAGTCGCAGGTCATGGGTCTTCCAACAGGACAACCATCCAAAACACACAGCCAAAAACACCCAAGAATGGCTGAGAGAAAAGCGTTGGACTATTCTAAAGTGGCCTTCTATGAGCCCAGATCTGAATCCCATTGAACATATGTGGAAGGAGCTGAAACATGCCATTTGGAGAAGACACCCATCAAACCTGAGACAACTGGAGCTGTTTGCTCATGAGGAGTGGGCCAAAATACCTGTTGACAGCTGCAGAACGCTCATTGACAAATACAGAAATCGTTTAATTGCAGTGATTGCCTCAAAAGGTTGTGCAACAAAATATTAAGTTATGGGTACCATCATTTTTGTCCAGCCCTATTTCATTAGTTTGTTTTTTTAAATAATTATGTTAATCAACAATTCAAAAGTGATGGCTGATTTTGATTATTTAATTTTCAATCAATTTTTATTTATTGTTACTTTTGTGAGTTTCAAGTGATTTCAGTGAGAATTGTGGGTTTTTCCTTCTTTAACTGAGGGGTACCAACAATTTTGTCCACGTGTGTATGCTACAGTTTAGATAGACTGCATCAAATGTCTTTAACTCTCTGAACTCAAAAACCTGCCGATAGGTTTGAAAGGATCCGTTTTCAATAAAATGGCCAAAATGACGGCATTTATCAGAATCAGAAAATATAAAAACATAAGAAATTATTGATTTTTTTTTTTAAACTTTCCAACGGAACTTGAACCAACCATCTGCGAGGCCCACTTCAATCTGAAAAATGAACCAAATCTAAGGTCTAAATTGTAAAACATCATCAAAATCAGTTCATTCTGCACTTTGTTCAAAAACTTGCAAAAAAAATTTCCTTGTTTGCAGCAGATCCTGTAGAAGACAATAAATTCCAAGCTCCTCGGCACAACCGAAAACCACGAGTCACATGACGAAAATACCTTGTTAGTGTTAACGTGATTGAAAAATGCCTCCTTTGTAGAGGTTTTACAAATTTAAGTAGCTAGTGATAAAGCACTGTGTAAGTCATTCTACCACAATACTTTTTCCAGTGTTGGAAACGTCTGTTAACACTTACTTTATACGTTGAACTTTTTTTATTTTTGTAAAATCAAAAATTATACAAGTTCAAATATCCCTTTTTAATCCATCGTGGAGGTGGAGCCTCGGTGGAGATATGACGATTTGCGTTTGTTTGTCTGTTTGCAAAATTACTCAAAAACGGACAAACAGATTTGGATGACATTTTTTTAGGTCAGAAATGACACAAGGACCAACTGATTAGATGTTGGATCCACGGACTCATTGAAGACTTCCGTATCATTGCAGGACAGCAGCATGGCGTCACTGTAACTACAAGTGAACGCTACATCGACTGCCTCCTGAAGATCACATGATTGTGATCCTACTACAAATCAACCGCTGCAGACTTATCTGTCCGAAATTATACAAAGAACAATTGATCAAATTTTGTGTGTGTTCCTGAATCCATCAATTCCCGAAAGGTCATTTTGTTTGTGGGTACATCTATATTCAATGGCCACATTCTATAGTGCCGTGGTTTCTGCCACAAATTTTTTCAAGATTTCAGTTGTCGGAAATGATGACTGAGCAGCTTTGGCGGAGTACTGTGCTCTGAGTGCTTTTCTTGTTTCTTTTTATGATTTTAAGTTTGTTACACTGCACAGAGGTATTTTTGAGTTCTCTCTATTCCTAGTGATACTTGTGTTGTTTCCATAGGGATAAAAGACTTCATATTGTGGTGAAAAACCCACAATGGGTACAAATGTGACAGGAACAAAAAAATACCCAGAAATGTCGCGACTAATAACTCACTACAGATAGTTCACAGGTGAGTTCAGAGGGTTTAAAAAAAAAAAAAAGAACAAAAGCATGCGACTGTGTGCCACACTATTTCTTTTACCTAATGCCATTTTATGAAGCATTTTTGCCATATTTCCCGGGGATGTTGTGGGTCATTGTGTGCATATTCGGCCATAAGCAATGGGCACCCCATATGTCAGACTACTTCTTGGCCCTGAGCAGTAACTTACTGGAGTTTCCAGGTAAACACCGGTGATTCCAGCACGTTAACACAGCCTGCCAAGATACAGACTGGCACACAAATCCACAGAAAACCACAACCTGTCATTTTTACACTGTGGTTTTTTTGTACAGATTAAAAAGGATCTCTGCATACTTTTGTGGCCCTGCACACATTCAGACAGGTTCTTGTTGCATATGCTGCTAAAAAAGGTGGGGGTTTTTTCAACAATACTTATAGTGCGTGCTCAGAACAAGCTTTGATTTTAAAGTCGAATTCCTTGGCAACTATGACAAAATTGGTAAGGCACTGAGGTCTATCACAAACTTAACCATGACAAACAGGCTACTGACAATCTCTCCCAAACACACACACACTGCTGGTACACCTGCAGCAAAAGCCCCCAAGGTGACTTTCTCAGAGGGCCATAAATGTGCTTCAAGTGACAGTCCAAGCTCCAGCGGACTTCCTGTCTTTGTCGGAGGAGTCTGACAGTAGCTTTCATGGCTGGTTAGCTCTAACGACCAGCTCTACAACTGAAGAAGTGATCAGTCCACCTCCTGTGTGTCCCCCTGACCTCCTGCATCACAGTCACCACCTCCCACATCGTTGGTCCATCATCCTTCTACTGCATTTGTTCATCGTTCTGTGAGATTCAGTTTGACTACTTTGTAAAGTTATTACCACAGTAATCATTTCATCTTTGGTTGCAGTTATCACCATGTAAATCAGTAAGTGTATCAGTTATCATATGAGTGAAACGCTCAAGTGAGAACATGCCAGGTTGTGTACGAACATTTTGGAAGAAAAAAAGTCGCTAAAGGCCTGACAGAATTTTCAATAGTTCACCATTAGTTCAGAGAATGAAATTTGTTGTGTTGAGCTAGCAGGAGAGATATTGAGATCAAATTACACTAAGATTAAATTAAGTGGTCTGCAGAGAAAAACAGCTTGAAAAGGTAGGTTAGTGTTGTACAGTAAGTTCTGTAATGAAGAAGATTTTTAAAAGATATAAACATGTACAAAAAGTTCAGAGAAGCTGTAGTCATTGATTTTCGGAGAGAAAAATCTTAGTCTTACTTGGAAACAAAAGCAGAGATTACAGCTCTACACTGCACTATCCATCACTCCTGAATGAGATGTTGAAAGGTTTTGTTATACAGAGAAGCTACTTTAGTCCCACTGTAGACCCATCTCCACTTTCAAATGCAACACACTGTAGTCCATTTGGAGAGTCCATCGCTGTAAATAGACTTGCAAAAGACAGCCTGAAAATCCTACCTCAGACCCTGGCAGGAAAAAGGGATTTATGGAAAGCAAACTGCAGCCATGCACCTTGGGAAATTAAGCCAGTCAAAAGAAAGATATCTATAATATGAATGTCTGGAAAGCCCCACACAACCTAAGGTCTGGCTCACAGGCATGCTCTCATAGCCAGCCAATTAAGTGTGAAATACACCTCAGAAAATAGAAAAACAAAGTGGATTGCTGCCATCTTATTTGTGTTGCCTCAATCCCAACTCCTCGAGTGGCCATTGATATTCCACACAGATCTCCAAAGGCTTCAGCTCTTTGAAACCTCATCGTACAAAGCTATAATGAATGTTCTTAGTCAATGCATTGCTGCATGGTTAGCTAAACATTGCCTGTGTTTGCGTTTGCTTCCTTAAAGGGCAAATTATTTTGTCAAACTGTCTCTCACGCTGTGAAAATCATATTTTATTGACTACAGACTGAACTGGAGATGTTTACTGGTGTAGCTGCAGCCTACAAAGAAATATTCGACAAAACTATCGGCAACATTAATCTTTCTTACTGAATAATACATGCACAGTGGGCCTGGGCATTGAAGCAAAATTCATGCATGTGAAATGAAGCAACCCCAGAGCAGGAGAGAATACATTCGAACATAACCAAAGCCGAGCTTTGCAGCTTGTTTGAAATTACAGTTATTAATGCCTCAAATGGAGGCATATTTCTGAAGGACGTCTTCCTAATACTGTAAGTAGGAACATTTGAACAGCTGAAGATAAATATGACACACAAACAACTGCTTGACACGCAGATGTTAGAGATACACTGATTGTGGATTGAACGACAGATCTTTGACCTTATAAATACTAGTTTGATTAAACAATCTTAATTTAACTTTTATTGACATTCTGTTGTGTGACATATAGGGTTAAGGTCCCTGTAAAGGAAATAGAAGATCCTAGCTTGTTTGTGTTTCTTCATAGCGATCATAACTGTCTTGTCAAGAAAGCTGCCGAGACAACTATTATGACAAAAGCTAATTTCCTAAAATAAAGACAGTTTTTTGGGACTGTATGGCACCTAAAATAGACAGCCATTATTTAACTGCTTGTCTTGCCAACTTAAACATCTTTAAAGACCTGGAAACTACTTTTCAAGATTCTACTCAATCGTCTGAATTAAGATTGCTTCCCTAATGCAATAACCAGAAGAAAAAAAATCATATTTCCTGGTTAGTTTCTATATTGTGAGGACCACTGCACATGCTGAGCTGTGGTTCTCCACCTGGACCTGTCCACTAGGTCTCACTTAGCCCATAAAATTTACATTGGGATGATGTCATGCACGTAAAAATAGCTCCTCAAGGCTCTGGGAGAGTTCAGCAAAAATGAAAAATTTAAAAAGCACACTGATTCAAAAAGTATTTTCAGTGTTGACAGCGGTGGCCACTGGGTCAAATAAAGCCAGCAGGGCAGACTGGTCCGTTTGTATCCATCTCTCTCAATATATGACTGATGCTGACCCACCATGTGTAAAAAGATTATGAGTAGAAATCGAGATACTGATGCTACACAGAACAGCAGCACTGTGGTGACAGTGATGACTGTTTTTGCCTTCAGTCTGGTGTAACATCGCGCTACTGAAGTGAAGCTGAATGACTTGGCGAGTGATGCTCACTGTATCATTTTGGTCCTTGAAACTCCACATGTAAAGGATCATTTCCTTGCTATATTGTTCTAAAATCTTAAGACAGATCCTACACTGCTAACTCACTACGGATGCAAACAGCCCTAAGCACCCTTAAAGCTGGAAGTCACTTGAACCTCACAGTTATTATTTTACTTCAGATTCAATACACTGGAGAACAGAACCAAAAGAATAGAAAACCGTGCTATTGTTCAAACACATACAGGCCACACTGTCTTAGCTTTTCAGTGAGGACTAAATGACGTAAAAGTTACCTCCCAGTGTGTCCATATAACACTGTAATAGATAGCCTAGCACCCACATCAAAGTGAATGGACAGCTATAGACTAGACACTTTTTAAAACTGAGTCTCAGAGCAATTATACAGAAAACAATCTCCCATTAGGGGACCCCTTGTTTTATGGCTGAACATCAATCTGATTCATAGCATGCGACTAAAAGCGCAAGAAAATGCATACGGACAGACACACTCACACAAACACACACGCACGCTCTCCGTGTCTACACACCTCAATTTCCAGGGCCGGGAAAAGAAAAGTTACAACTTTGCCTCCCCATCAGTAAAATGAATGAGTGTAAAGTGATGGCTTAGTGTAAAGCTGTAAGAGTTTACAGCTGTGGCATATTCCTCAAGAAGATCCAAGCAGTGCATGTTTCACACCACAGCTTTAAAAAAAAAAAAAAAAGTGTGTGTTTAAGGCAGGAAATCCCAAGCTGTGTTAGGAGGACATCAAAAATATTCTGAGGTTATGTGGGAACGTGCCTACACATAGCCATTGTGTTAACCCATTATTCAAAGACTTTCTCTCTACAGTCACTGCGTGCTGGGAGATGCCTTGAATGAGTTAAAAGAGAAGCGTAACTTCATTAGCTGGCAGCCAGTCCTCTAGAGGTACAGGGACTGAGAGAAAGGCATGTTTGAATTTAATCTCCAAAGCCTCACAACTCAATAGTCCACCAGAGAAATATCTGACTTTCAACATGTAGGCCCTGGTCAAAGAAATGAGCTACACCAGGGGCTGCATACGGTACAGTTAATACTAGGCTGATATTGGCCGTGTATTTGAAATCACTTGCAGTTCCCTATATTCCGCCTCATGCAGGAATCGCTTGTTTAAACAGATTGGTCTGTAAGTGGCATGTATGAGTGAGTGGCACCAATTTTCTCTTTGGTACAAATGAAACTGAAAAGTGGCTGTCGTTAAAGTCCTGTACAGACAATCTCCGTTTCTCCACAGGACAAAGAAATGAGAATTTGGCTTGGAATGTCAGTATGACCCAGAAATTGACTAAAATAAAATATATATGGGGACTGAGAGTAACGTTAAGTTCCTCTCTAGTCACTGTGTATCACTTTTTTTTTCCAATGAATGTAATCCCTTTTTGTCTGAAAATGGCCTGCATGTAACACCTGCTTCCTCTAGAATGTGTAGATCTACATCAAGCCCAGCCTCTCTCATGACGTACTGCTGCTCAAATCTACCTCCAACTCTGCTCAGTCACTGTAAAACTACATAATGGGAAGATGTTATATTGGAATAATTCTGTCATACATGTTTGAACTGGAAACCAATTCTGAAAAATAATATTGATTCAGAAAGCCCGAGCCTGCAAGTAAACAAGACTGGTTTCTTAGATTTGCTATATAGGAATCTTGAAAGTCTGAAACTGAGTTTTTGAGATCATCAGTTCACTTCAGTTTTTAGGTGTAAATGCTAAACCATGCCACTGGCTGCTTACTTCACTCACTATGTGTTTTCCTGCATATAAAAAACCCAGCAAGGACGTGTTAACAAGATAAATAATGTGATATTCTCTAGAGGATGTCTTTAATAGAAAATGATAATCCTCTTGTTTACTATATGATCATCATCACAGGCAGTTTACTGTTAGTTTTCACTAACAAATTTTTACTTTTCATACTTCCCGCTAGCAGCAACCTGATGGTCTTTATGCAAATCTCTGTTCAGTGCCAAACCAGAATTACCGCCTTGCAGGCAGAAAGCAGGAGAGTAACTGTGCATGACTTGAGCTCATGTACACCCAAAGTCAATCAGGGGACACATTTATTTAGAAAATGTTTTGCGATACTGAGCAAATTACCTATGATTAGGACCATTTTGCAATTTTAGGAAACCTTTTAGACGTGAAGATACAAATAGAATTAAATTAAATTTCAGATTTTGCACGCTGTAATTGAAGGCATATATTCAGAGAAATGACAACAGCTGGTCCACCTCATTCAGCTGTAATGTCTGCAGAATTGTAAAACCAGTGGTGTGCTCGTCTAGTTTGACAAGGCACCAGATAAGCCTGGAGTGGAGAGACTGTACTTATTGGAGCGGAGGTCTATCAAAAGCCTGTGTAATATCATGCCCATAAGGAATCTGTCATGTTGCTGCCATCCTTGGACATTATCAAGATCAATATAAAAAGAGCTACAACATTCCCATGGAGTAAGACCCTCCTGCTGACAGCGATACAAGCATCAGAATCCAATGAGTGTAAAATGAGAAAAAGTATAATCTTCTTGACTTCAAGTGAACCTAAGAAGGCCACAGTGCAGGTCAGAGACAACCTCATCAGATACCAAACATCTACTTTAGCCACTCCACATCTCCTTCAGAAACGAGTCATTCAAACACTTTTTCCCTCAAGCAGCGTGCACGAGTGGTTTTAAAAAAACAACTGCAAATTTTCTTGCCGTGTGGAAACAGTCAGTCTCCTCGCGTGCAGTCGACTTTGAATGAAATGAAAGAGCATGACCTGATTGAACATGAACATTACAGTAGTCACTACAAAAATTATTGCTCTCCAACAGCTGCCTCAAGGCCCTTCTGTCATTCACTTACCAGTATCACCCACAGCTGCCCCCATCAATATGATATCAAGCAAAACAAGCTATAATTTTCCCTTGTTTAATATCTGTGATTGCTGTGCCAGTAACTGGCTTTTATATTAGTCATGGACCACTTTGCTTTAGAAAGAGCCCTTTTAGAGTCTAAATAGTCCCAAATTTTTTCGGTCACAGGACGTCTCTGCTCTGATGACACGTCACTAGCAGCTGTATTAACATGTTCTTGGTTTCGTAAATGTTATAGGTGACCCTCTACGACAGCTACTGTCGCTCCTAAATTTGTCTCTGTATGTGTATTCCACAATGCAGCAGTGGAAGCTCTGCATTTTGAACTGCTTGTTTTTCCTCTAATAGTTTATGTGGCAATATTGGAGGTGCAGATTTTGCTCGAAATGAAACACACTAGAGGACTCACCTATCTTCTTACAGCGCTCCTCTCCTCTGTTGTGCATGATGATAGGCGAGTAGATGAAGGGGCTGGCAGTGGACATATTCTGTCCCAGCAGGCCTTTCACTTTGTGGGGCCGAAGACTGACAGGCAGATTGAGGAGCTTCACAGATCTAGTGTGGGTATCACAGAAACAATGACAAGAGTTAGCAGATTTTCCACAAGTGCAAGTAAGTTAGCAACTGTTGTTAATGAGCATCGCTTGTACATTTTAAGGGGAACACCAGCGCCGTTTGGTCAACTTAAGTAAGTTGCAACAGTGCTTACACAGTATAATCCAAGTGTTTGTTATGAATATTCATGGGGTTTTTTTTTTCAGAAACTGCTCGAGATTTATAATACTGTTCTTTGTTAAAGGTTACAAGTTCAGCAAACCAATATAAAAACAAAAGTAGCCACTTGAAGAAAGTGTGTACTCCACACTTTCAGGGACCAGGGGCCTATTAATTTATTCCCAGATACCATGTCAGTGTTGTTATATTAAGCTAGATACAGACTCCTTCCCATCAAAACTCAGTTGTACATGAAAATACTGTTGCTTAATGCGTCAAACAGTTAATGACATCATTACAAGATGTACAGTTTGACAGTGATGATTTTAATGATTTCCAGCTCCGCTTTTACAGTAACCTATCAATGCAGAGTGTGCAAAAGAATTCATTTTTTATGAAATTATTTTCATGCTCAGAAAGCTTCAAGCCCTCCAAGTAAATCTGATGGAACAATTTTACAAACCAAAAGTATTCCCTGTAAATCTCAAAGTTTTTAAGTACAAAAATGAAAACAGGAAATGTAACACCAGTGAGTGTATGTAAATCCAGCTCATTTGTGCTGCCTTGAGGCGGACCTGTCTTGTTATGATGTGGATTTCGCTGTCAGATAAGTTCTTTAAGCACTGTAAAGGCATGAAACTGATATCCACGCAGCCACAATGCACTTCTTTATGTGTTTGCTCATGGTGCTAAATGCCAGCATTTGAATATGCCAGTCTCTGCTTCCCACTGGTGTGATCTCACACTGGAAACAAATCACAATAGTATCAACTACATTTCCAAATCTGGTTTGTTTTCTGTCCTTTTCAAACTGTCACTGATTCAACTGTTTGCAAAACTACCAGCCAATCAAAGTACAGGCTCCTGTACAATAATATAATGTTAGTGATAGTAAACAACAAGCAATGTGATTTAGAGGTGTAATGAGTAATCCACATACTTGAGAAATATGATGACCAAATTGGTTGGGAACAAAAATATTTGAGCATTAGTTGGTGATTGTTCATAGTGTGTTTTTAGCTGACTCGGAACACTCTGACATATAGGCATTACTGCTGTGTGGAATGAAGTGTGTGGAGCGTGGCTGATGTAATTATACTAAAGCATGGACCACCTTTTCACGGTCTTGGGACATATGGGCCGAGTTCACTGCTGCTCTCAGCACAGAGCACTGGATGAACCAACAATAATAACTAGGGTTTCCTGTGTATTGCAGCAGCCTGCCGGGCCTGAGCTCACCCCCGCCAGGCCTAACCATCGGGTAAGATGTTTTTTAAATTACAGTTACAGCTACTGTGGAACAGATCACTTGTAAACAGATGCAATGGTTGCAAAGCTCACCAGCAGTACTGAACATTCCACCGAGTGATGATGGTAGCCAGCGAGCACCTCGTCCTCAGACAAGCCGTGCATCACATCATATAGAACACTACCTTACTGCTGCCATAAGTCTGCAGATGTCAGCCCACCATCAAAAAAAGACACTTAGCTGCCCAAGTGGGCCTATCAACACATCCATAGAAGTACCACTGCCCTCTCTGTGTGCTGTCATTCACATTGCACATCAGAGTTCACTGTGTGCTGTCCCAGTTTAAGAACTTTTCAACAAAGTACAGTAAACCTGGGTAAAGTGCTGAGCTGTAGCAGCAGTTCACATAAATCACAAAACCAACACTTAGACCATAAAACAGAAGTACGCAGCAAACATCTCCAATATTTGTACGGCTAGTTAGCACATGCCCAAAACAACTTCAAGCTAAATTTAAAAGCTGATAGCGTGCGATTTATCATCCAAATAGTCAAATAATCAAATAGTTTCTAGTTGCAGCTGTAGAGGTACAGGGTAACCCAAAAAAAGTTTACACTCAGTTGATTGCTTGTTTAAAAGCCATTTAAGCATCTCTAACTAGATTTTCATGTTCCAATGATTCCTTAAAGTCTCTCAATGCAGCTGGTAATCTCTCTTCTCTCAAATTCATGTGCTTCTGTTGAAAATGAAGAAAACTTTAGCTGTACCTGAATTGCTGCGTGCCGGTCTGACACCTACAGAGATTGCAGCACAGCTGGGAATATCCAGATGTGCAGTTTACAAAATTAAAAAGAAGCTGAAAGATAGTGGAACAGCCTCATGAAAGCCTGGGTCTGGTCGTCCCTGGTCTGTGCGGACCAGAAACTTGATTGACAAGGTCAAACGGCACATCGAGACAAATCCTGTGAGGTCCATGAGAAAGATGGCACGTGAGCTTGATGTGAGCCGCTCCTCAATGCAACGGCTCATCAAGAATGATCTGAACATGAAGTCCAGCAGGACGGAGCACCAGCACACACCTCCAAAAGGACTCAGGAATGGTTGGATGCCAACTTGCATGCATTCTGGTCCAAAGATATCTGGCCACCCCAGAGTCCAGATCTCGATCCCCTGGATTATAACATATAGGCAACTGTAGAGGACAGTGCCTGTAAGAAGCCGCACCCTTCTGCGCGAGCCTTGGAGAGGTCCATTCTTAGATCCTGGGAGAAGATACGGCATCCTACATAAAGAAGACCTGTCAAGCATTCCACAGGCGCCTGCAGGCTGTTGTGACACTTAAGGGGGGACACATTTGAAAAGTAGAATCTACTGTACATGCTCTTTACAACGATCTTTAATTTCTGAATAAATTCTAATTCTAAGCTGAATAAACATGGTATGAAAGTTGTATTCTGCCAGTGTAAACTTTTTTTTGGGTCACCCTGTATGCGTGGAGTCCTGCAAAGCAAACTGTCACTAATAATACAGACAAGCTACAGTAAAACAGACGAAATTCTGATCCTTTCTTTATTGACGTCTGCTAAAGCTGCAAATCTGGGCGACAGCCCACAATGTGAGATCTCTGCTGCATATGGAGAGTGCGAACTAAAGCGAAAAGTAGAAAGCGTGAATTAGAAAAATTGTTTGGTTGCTTCAGTTAATGAAACCCAATTTCAAAGCAACTGATATTAACCAACCGCAAATAATACATGCAGAAATCTTTCATTTATTTTATAAAGTAATATATCAGCCACAGTGAACTAACTGACAAACGTCTGTGTGTTAAAGCTGCAATTACTCCAGATTTCCAAACCTCTGTCTTACCGGACAATGGGCAGCTTTGTAAACGGCACCGGAGGCAGCTTCAGGCCATCAGGGAGGGTGATGACCTCCATTCCACCCGGACACTTGGAGGTGTAGTTCTCTAGACTCTGGGTCACTTCTTTCTTCTCTATAAATGTAGGAGCACAAAATAAGAAAATCAATGGCCTTGAGTACGTAAAACAATCTATACTTATAATTACCAATGGACAAGACAGCAACAATTATGATGCAACGCAACTGCCGTTACAGCCTCCTACACCCCGATAATCTGAGCACCATCGCCACTGTAGAGGATTCATCTTTGTGTGGGATATAAATTAACCAGACATTAATGACCTGTGGTGCATCTCTCGCTCAGCAATAAGAGCCCCAGCCTTCAAGTAAAATTTGAAGTTTTATTGTATCATCAATACCTTCTGCGGGAACATTACTGCCCACCCAGCCATAGAATTTGCTGTGGGCTGTGCAGGTTTCCAGAGTGTCCATCAATTGAGAACGGACATTTATTTGCAAAGATTTTTATACAGATCTATAACCCTTCGTACGAGCACATTAGGAGGTCTTACGATGGAAAGCTGTTTGTATGAGAAACGGTTGCATTTTACCAGTTTATTGTACATTCAATAAAAATGCTCACAACTGTTTTGTATTAAAACTGGAAAATAAACTACATCCTTATTGCTTAATCCAAAAGAGGATGTTTTTTCAATTCAGTGCCGAACTGTATATACGTCAAGCTGCTTGTTTTAACAGGTAAAATAATGAATCAAAGGGTTTTCATGGCTCTCATTTTCACATTCCAAGTAAACGACCCAGCTAAATATATTTCTGTGTACAAACAATAGAGACTGGGAGCCTGAAAACTATAACCTGTAGATCAGAGTAAAGACAGGAAAGGAAGGAAGGAGTCAAGAAAAAGAGGATAAAGGAAAGAAGGGCAAACAGGCAAAGTACAAAAACAAGAGCAAGAGATGAATGGAGAGACAGCTCAGTTGTGCTCCTGACTCACAGCTTTCATGATTGATGGCATGTTTGGCCAGTTTTTGTTTTTTCCGCTTGTTTGCCATATCTGAGTGTTTGCAACAGCCGTGTGTTTAGGGGCCATTCCGGGACAGGAGACCTAAGAAGAGGCTATGCACTCAACGAAAATAGTAAATATTTTCTGTTTAAATGCTGATCCTGTACGCATACAGTGAAGCATTTTCATAAAAATTCATTACCGTTAAGACTCAGCATTGTATATTTATTTCATCCATGAACAAAACCCACTGGGACTCAAGAAACAAAGTCAATTTCAATTTAAATTAGTCTTCTTTGAAACTTGGATCAATAAAATGAAATGTCAACAAGACACATTAAATATCTGTATTTTATCAGCTTTGGAAAGAAATGTATTTTTCGAGAAAATCATCACAAAAAGCAATCAGGACACCCATGATTATTTTTTAATCACATTTCTTCAGCGACGGTGGATTCTTTCAGTTTAATCTGTACCATTAAGGCCGCAGTTCTTAATTTGTTGTTTCTCTTGTTAAGTTTGGACATTTGGGACCCTTGCCAGTCACACATCCAGCCGACACGAAGCAACATTAGCTTTCCTTTTGAGCCTCTAATGTATTAGACTCTTCAAATGCTAAATGCTAGCCTAGCCACGCTAGACAACCCACGGCAATGAATTTAATTCTCTGCCAGGGTGGGTCTAGTTACCCTCGGTAAGCCTCGAGGTTGGATGCTCCTAAAACTGGCCGACAAATCACCATGAAGTGTAGAGTCAGAAGGCGGGCGTAACTAAGTGACGACAGAGGTGCAACGATTCTGACAGAAACAACCGGAAACAACTAGCCTAGCCGCGCTAGACAACCCACGGCAATGAATTTAATTCTCTGCCAGGGTCGACAACAAAAACAACAACAGTCGTTGAGCTCCATTAGCATCGACTCTGAATAATCTTTCTGTTAACATGTCTGTAATATACTTGAGCTTCACCCATTCACTGTATAAATAAGGCTTCACCGAACTCCCGCATCCTCTGATTTCTGGCGCTCTAGGAACTACGTCAGCCTATTCGTTGCGCTGATTGGTTGTATACCTACCCAATTGCTGCAGAGTGATTTAAAAGACAACCTTTTAGCCCGCCTCCCTCCCTGTCGAGAGTTCCTAGACCCTCGCGTCTTCAGACCTGGGTCAAGCACGGCTAGGCTAGCTAAATGCTCCAGTTCGCCAGCTATATGCAAATTTTTTTATGTGTCGTCTGGAGCTGAGTAGGTGTATCTGAAATTTTTACACACTGGAAGCAGAGTTGATGAAGGCAGAGTTAGAGGGCCAGATAAGACAGACAAGGGACAGCTTCATTATTATCCATTGTAATTTGATTTGATTTAAAAAATGTCTAGAATTAAAATTATTAATGGCTATAAAAACAATACAGGGTTGCTCAAATATAGGCAAGTATAATCAAAACATTCAAATACATGCACATAAGACTACTCAAGTGAATTAAATGAGCCAATCAAATAACATCTAATCAATGCAACATAAAGGTTGCCTTCAAATAGTGCCTTGCTTTTTAAAATCTCTCTCCAGTCATCGATTAAAATCCTAAAAAGTCATCTCTGTGTATTAAAATTACACAATTCCAAGGTCCTTTGTAGGGTTTTGGTGGTGATAAACCTCTACAGTTTGGAAGAACCCAACGGCATTAAAAGGCAAAGCATGATGGCACAGTTTAAAAAAAAAGCAGCCAAACAGCAAGGAGTTTTGCTCCAGTTTTTACTTAGTTTCCATGTGCAAAATACAGTTCACTAGTTAGACAAAGGAGTGATCCAGGTCCAGCGAATGATGGCATGCAGCAGAGCAGAGCTTCAGCCTGACCACCTCCTTCTCACACACTACACTGATTGCCCACCTGCCTCTTATATTCTCCTCCCACACCAGTGACCTGCCCACACTTCTATTAAAAAAAAAATACAATATTAAATATCCTTTATACTAAAAAACATGAATGCTATTAACAGTATGATACAAGGGAAAGAAAACACATAATAACCCAAAAAGATACTAAACAAAGATCAAACTTATTCAAAAGTCCCCCTGTAACCCCTCCCCTCTCTCTTCTCTGCTCTCTCAATTCCATCTAATCAGGTAAGTGACAACTGCTGGTGTTCTGTGGCCGCATACTCATGTGTGCACTCCATGGAACATGCACTCCTGAAGTCACCTCAAGAGAGAGAGAGAGGTTAACAGGTTTTCCCCCCCCAACACAAAACAAAATAAATAAACTTGTATCAGTCTGTACAATAGGCATGTACTGCACTTCAACAAATAATAGCAGCATTAGTCTTTCAACGGTACTTTAAGGAAATTCACCAAACACTCAGCTGGGTATTGGTTGTCATGTTTGAAGTATGTTAAATTGCAGTTTAGTACTAAAATCAAGACAATTGTCTATTGTCATGCTAGTTCCTTGAGGTCAGACAGAAATACAACTGAAGGCAAAATTAAGGAAACGTGAACAGAAGTTGTATGGCATTTTTCTATCTCTAAAACCTGAGCTTACCTTTCACTGTGACTGAAGAGTAGGAGCAAGATAGCTTTGAAATCTAAACCAGTTAAATCTGCCTTCATCTAACAAGTTTGTTTTGCCGTTCTTCCTTACTGGCAGCCACTTCATTAATGCTGCACTTTCAACAGCTTGATGTGACCGAACTTTCGTTTCGGAATAAACTGCAAAACAATGCTCGCACCAGACAAATTAGCGAGACAGTAATGAGAGGGCTCAGGTATTCTGACATGTCTCTTGTACTTAGCGGTGTTAATGCCTCCCAATTTGTCAGGATAGGACTAACATAATTCCTAAAGCAGCAGGTGTCAGTTGAGTTCGTTTTGAAATTTTGTTAAAAGCTCAAGCTCCATGAAAAGGAATATAATATGAGGTGGGTTGGATTGAGAGGCAATCTCTGAAGGGCAAACAATGTATTGATTCATCTTTAGATGGTGCGCCACAACCACAGGCTTTGATGCATGCTGTGAAGCACAAAATGCTCTGTTTTCCTCCCTCCCTTCCTTACTTCTTCCTTGATGCGTCTCCTCTCTGCTGTTTCTCCAAAATGAGACATTACAGCTCAAGCTTTATTTTTCTGGGGAACATTTTCCATTACATTTTTTTCAGTTTGGTTGGATTTGTATGTATGTGCCACTTGTTCTCTCATCTTGGTCATGGTTGGTTTTCAAGAGTACTAAAGTTTATGGTGCTTTAAGCTCCATTGGTTAAATTAGATGAGTTTGAAGACTGAACTTGTACTCATGTGTAGTCTCTACCTTAATGTTTAAACCCAATAAATAAGGACGAGTCAATCCAAAGAACAAAAAAAGATTATAGAAGCATGATACAGCAATGGATAAGATATTATTGTCTGATAAGCAAGACAATATATTAAGTTGTTGCTCCGATAATGGACTCTGAGCCAACGATAACATCCAGTAATGCAGAGCATGCTGAGAACCAGGCGAATGGTATGAAACAGAGTTGTGAGTGTCGATTTTTTTGCCTCTCTGCCCTTTATCCCTCAGCTTGGGATCACTCACTGTTTACACAGGAAGGGGATGAGCTCCTCACTTCCAAACACACAGAGAGGACAGAGTGTGACTTCAAAGTAAATGGACTTTTGGATATATCTCACAAGTGTTGAGAAAAACAATGCTCGTTATCCCTAAATGCAGCCCAATCCACCAGAAAGGCAGACAGCACAATCAGTTACAATCAGGACATAAACTCGCAGAAACGCAAAGAAATGCTTATCGCTGATAGGTACCATTTTATAGACACCAGCAGGAAGCGGTGAGACTAGAGCTTCAAATAACTTTAATGACAATGCAGACAAGCCAATAATTTTCAGGGGCAGACTGATCAAATTATGTTGTGAAATGAAAACTACTGGCAGATCACAGACAGATGTGTCAACAGTTTTATGAATAATTTAGATTTTCCTGTCTGGTATTGAGAGCAAAATGCCAGAAGCAAAACCGAAAAAATGCAGCACAAGTGAAACATAAATCATCCAAATAATAAACACCACTGGTTAAAAACATAGTTCTGAGTATAGATGGAAAACTGAGCGACTGATAGTGGCATTAATCTTTCTGGCATGAAAATCACTATAAGTAAAATATGCAATATCAGACTGATCTATCTCTGTTTCCATGAGTTTACAAAGCTGTGCATACACTGGTAGAATATACTGGCTTGTCTCTGGCATGAAAACACTCCTTCTGCATACCAGGGGAGGAGGGCATGTGGTGCAAAGTCAGGTGTTGTCTTATTGTTTACACAACTACCAAATGCAGACAGAAAAGGTATTTTGGTGTAAGTAAGTTCCTCACAATGGTTCTGAGAGCAAAGATCCAAGGACAGTGAAATACAAATGATCATTTAGTGATTTGACAGGGCAGTGAAGCATGTGCTTCAGATTGATTATAACTGCGGAATTTATATTATTGCATCAACAATGACAGTTAAGATTATTCTGAATGGAATATGACAGCACTTTGGTATTTCTACACCTGCATATAACTGGGAGACTCACAAGCAATCCCTGCAGTAGAAGCCAAGATCTATAACTTCCATAATGCAACCTGAGAGCATATTCTTGTTAGACCGCGACATCCCGGCAAAAGCACATGGCTTTCAAACTGCATGCCCTTTTATCCTTATCTGTCATGCAAAACTGCTTTAAGATAAGATGAAGGTGCTTCCTGTCTCTGTTCCTACAGTCATCTCAAGGTGGCAGGAGAGTCAGTGGGTTGTAACTGCAGCCTCACTGCAGAAACCCACATCAAACTTTTTTGTACAAAGTGCATTTCTATTTGTAGCAGTGAAAGATCCCTAAAGAATCGTAACTGTTCTTTACAGTTCATGCAACTATATAAATAGCTTCAACAGACTACTGCTCCACCTGCAATTCTAGCTCGAAGGGTATTTCTTCCAGGCATTCCTGATTTGCCATGTCCACAAGAATGGGATAGATGTGAGGTCACAGTTAGCACCGACCAACAAAATCTGATCAGTTAGTCTTCAAGTCGAAGTGAATGTCTGCCCTCAATTCAAAGACATTCCCTTCGGGCATTCCTGATGCATCGTTTTCAGGAGAATGGAACAGACATGAGGTCACAGTGACTTTGACCTTTGAGACTTTTCACCACAAATTCTAACCAGTTCATTGTTAAATTTGAAGCCAGTCCCTCCAGGCATGCAAGAGACATTGTGTTCAGTGAATGGGACAGACAGACAGACAATCTGAAAACATAATGCCTCCTACTGCCGGCATGAAGGCATGAACAGGATACCATCTGCCCTTTGAAATTTGTATTGCAAGTCTGCAACCACAAGACAATCATATCAGTTTACAACTTGGAGAAGTGAGACATTTTTGTCCAGTGATGCAACAATTACACTGGTCATTGCAACTGCACAATGAAAACATCATATTTTGTATTTTTCTTTTTTTTTTTTGACAAAAAAAAATCTCAAGGATATTCAGTGTAAGTTGATGTTTTAGGACGAAAATATTTCTATCTGATGGAGCTTGATAGTTTATCTACCATTACATCACTATACTCAGACATGTCCTCTGAGAATAGCGAGCTTTTCTATATACCTTACTCTATCGGACCCTTCATGTTTTCCCAGGTGTCTGGAGCTACAGAGTTAAGAAGCCTTGCAAACATCAAAAACACCAAATGCCGGAGAAACACAACAATCACAATGAAATTAAGGCAATGTTGCTAATCTGGCAGCCATCTGGTTAAAATCCAATGACAGGTCAAACAAAGATCATCAAGGTAAGTGCATGTCCAAATTTAATTGCATGATTGAAGGGTAAGAAACAGCATGTCAATGATGACACAGAGATAGTAGGCCACATAAGCTTGGTAATAAAACCAGGAGTGAATCTTGCAACACTCTGATTAACATTTGAAGGCATGCAGAGTCTTTATTTCACAACACATGGCTGTTGCTGCAAATTGTACAGAGACTAAAAATCAATAGGGATAACTACACTATAACCAAAACTGCTTGAGAGACAACAGCCTTAGTTAAAAGGCATCAAAGATACCATCTTTCTTTCAATTCAACATCAGGTATAAACCATTACATATTAATGAAGACCATCACTGAAAATACAGGTGCTCATTTGTGGTAAACATCTGTGGGAGTTATAAATAAATCATGAAAAGGAAACAAATACATATGAGTACTGAAGACCACAAGACTTGTACCTGTAGGTAATACTCGTGAAAATGGATTGAATGTACTGTTATTCCAACATTGACTATAAAGCTTTAAGTCAAATTTTTTCTTTGCAATTGATACAAATATGACTGCCTTCAAGTGAAATCAAGTTTTAGTTAACTGCAACCACTGATTTTATATAAAGACGAAGAAACCCTGCAAGTCATTCATACGTTTTCTGAACAGCAGTAAAGCTGATTGTGGTGACTTGGACCATCACCTGTTTAGCAGTACCTGACTCCAATTCCAAGAATTAGCATCAACAAGCAAAAAGTGGAGCCGAGGCAAGCCATGAAAACTCCTCTGGGCCATGGACTGTCCTATGACAATACCCCACCTGTTACTCAAAGCAGCCACACCCTTAATTATGGATTACTTTTAGCCTTAATAAAACATGTGGGTTTTATAAAAATTCACCTGGTAAAAGTTCTGTGCTATGGCTACAACACTTATCACAAGGGGACAAATTAGACAGTTCTTTTGTACCATGCTGTAAACGTGTTTTTTTCTGCTGTAAAGTTAAACATTTTAACATGGGAATCTATTGGGACTGACTCACGTTTGGAGGCAGCCTCCACTGGTCATTTGAGGAAGTATAGGTTTCAAAAAGCCCAAGAGGCTGCCATGTGAGTGCAATTTGACATTGGGCTGAGTCTGGCTTTGTTTATTTTCATTTTTCTGTAAATTTTACTTTTCATATTAGTAGTATGAAAATATGTGCAATTCTATAATAAAATAAAACATGTTTGAGTCGGCAATGTAGTTGAAAAAAATATCCAGTAACACAGTATGTACAATCAACATGTAACTAAGACTTCCATTTTCCTTTGTGGCTCAACAGCTACTACTACTACTACTACTACTTTAGTATACTTCAGAAGTTCTTCGTTGCATCATTTACTTATTCAACAGCTCGCAGATTTGTCTAAAAGCAGTTGCAAGCAGTATTATTTTCACAGGTGGTGACCTGAAAACTACACAGCTCAGTCATGTCCTCTGGAAATGATTATTCTTCATTCACTGTGCAGGCCCTTCATTCCTTACCATAATGTTCATTTAACCTCACTCTGCTTAATCGTATGTCATTCCCTTACTGGCATCATTCTTGCAGGCTAGGATCAGCTATAATTAGCCTTTGCCTGCCGGGCTACCTTATCATGATGTGGACAAAGAGCTGTTAAATGTTACTACAAATTGTGGCATGACAAATGGGGTAAAAGATTAAATAAAGCATTTAAGCCAAGGTATCTTTGAAAACAGGCCTTTGAAAAAAAGCCTTTTCAATTCAGACATGGCTCCTGTGGGGGATGTGAAGACGTTAAAACATGAAAGAATAGGAGATGCCATGCAGTCTACTAAAAATGTGTTGTCTCTGCCAACAGTCTTAGGCAGTTGAATCAATATTTTTCAAAAAAAGCAGCAAGTTTTATGCAACCAACTGTAGTGTGTGATGTTATCCCAGAGACAATATCTAGATCTCTAATTATCTGTCTATTTTTAGTTCCCTTTCAATTAAATGCATTGCTAATGTCATCAAACACATAAAATTATTATCAGTGAAAAACTAATCTGTTCATCATGTAATGACTGATGATTTGCACATCTGGAAAACATCTTGTGCTTCTGCACAGAATTTAGAAGATTCATTTGCAGAGGTGCAACTGCATGCTCACTAGCTGTGTTACTGACTGACATCATTTTGGATATGGTGACCAGTGAACAGCCAGCCAAAAAGCATGAGCCTGCTTCATGCAACTGCAGTCATCTTAAATCAGTGATTCTCAATGACTCTGCCATGATCCAAGCAGTCCAAGAATAGGAATCTTTTTGAATTAAAAATTGCCAGAATCACTTTTTTCAATATTATTTGTCTACATACAGTTAAGACACAACATGATTAAAAATAGTTTTCTTTGTTAAAATTTCTTTCCCCAGTAATATGGGCTATATAGACAAGGACGATTAAAGAAAGACACCAGCAGCAAGGTTATTATCCTTCCACGCACTGTACACACCACAAAAAAAAAAAATCAGGAGCTGCTGTGCAATAATAACCAAATGAAACAAACTAGGCAATGTTACCTCCACAAAATATTTGCAACTGGGTGGTTGGCATTTGGTGTCGAATGAAAAAATGCCAACCCCCTCTATAACTTCCTTCCACCGGTGCCGTCCTCTCATTCAGATGAGACTGAACGTAAGGCCGCTAAATGCTCGCTGCTTTTATGTGAGGTTTGGAAAAAGAGACAGACTTGAAAACATTGCTTCCACTTCCACATCCATTCACCTTGGGTGCTGGACCACTTTTGTTGTGTAGCCACATTTAGTCCAAAGTGAGGTTTTACACACTTTGCAGAGCACGGTGGTCTGCTTGACTTTACACTTTGCCAAAACAAACCCTTTCCACATCTCTAAAGACATATGGCAGTCTTTCTTCTGTTTTATTTAGTCACTGTCAGCTGCTAGAGTCGAATGTTTGTCTGGCAAAGCTCACACATGTGGCCGTCTTACAACAGCTTATGTTACTGTCGTGACTCCAGAAAAGCATTTCTCGCTGCTAGCATCGGTGTGGTTTCAGAGACAGAAGAAGTTCACATTTAAACACAAGAATTTCTAAATCAAGCAAAAGTCAAAGATTAGAATCAACTGAATTGATCTGATACATCAGCCACGCTTCACTAAATGCTAAAACGTGTGTGGTGAGTATGATGCTGATGTATCTAAGATGTGCACAGGAATTAAAGTTACAGCTGTCTGCTGTAACAGACCCAAAAGAGTCATTTTCTGTCTAACTCTGTCATGTACTTGACATATAAATACAAACCTCAAACACACATCAAAAGGGACTTATTCCACTAGAGCAAAGTACTACTATAACCTTTCTGAAATTTTTAATATTCTACAGCCCACAGGAGTAAAGGCAATCAGAGAAGGGCACCCAAACTGCAGCAGCCAGTGCTCTTGGCCCAAAAAGTTACACAAAGCAAATATGAAATGCCATTTTACTGTAGCAAAAAGCAGAAGTCAGCCTACAAGGTCAGCTTGCTCAGATAGAAAATAGTTAATTCACTTCTTGTTATATACCACCAAAGTAGTATTAGCATCACACAGCATTTCTGCCCGTTGATGTGTGTGAAGCTGTCGATAGCAACATTTTTCAGCAGATGTATTTCTGAGAAGGCTTGTATGAGCAACACCCTAAGCAGAGCTGCAGAAGTCCCTTTGCTGGTGTTTAATATTTTATACTGTAAGCTTGCTTCATCTTGCTCCTACCTCGCCTCCTCCCTCTCCCTCCCTCAGTCTCTCTCTCTCAATTCTCATGCTCAGTAGCCAACCAAGGATTACACTGGCCTCTATTGTGTGGCCAGTAGACCGTCTGGCTCACACTGCTTCAGTAAAAACCCTATCTCCTGGCTGCACAGGATTTCTGGTCAGAGCACAATGTTGCACTCCTGCCAAGAAAGCGCTGGCTTTGTTGTGCACCGCATACTATTAAACACAAGGTATAACGGCGAAATCACCAAGGGACAGGCTGGCTCTTTCTAGATGTGTTTGAAGGCTGGGCTTGAAGCTGAAAGTGCACTACAAGGTTTAAATCCTGCAATCCAAAACTAAGTGCAGTATTGCTACTTTTTAAGCTCTTTCCAAGTGGTATTGTGAGCTGACCTTGATCAGACAGGAAGTCCAGCATTGTCTGCAGCAGGAAGGACAGGTGGCGTACAGACAGGCCTGGGTTGCCCATGCGACGGGAGGCATATACCAGCTCATGCAGGAGGCGCATCTGTACAGCAGCCCAGCCTCTGTGGGTTCCTGGGAGAGAGATGACAGAGAGAGATTCACAATCACAAGGCTGGCAAAGCTCATTGCTGACATCTAATGTTACACGACGATCACATTAGATCAGTGCATTAACATGATGTGTGGGTCAGTATTCTGCAACTCTAACAGCGATCTTTTCAAACTCTGTAAGAAACATTCCCAGTACACGTTCTATAATGCTGACATGTGAGAGAGCAACTTATGCCCACGAGTAAAAGCCCACTGGTTGCAAATTGCTCTGATTTACTACGCTTAGCCAAATGCGCTGATGTTTGTCTTTTTGTTGCCGTCTATGTGTTATTTGACAGAGACAATGCAGTTTAACAGAGCATGAAACCGATGGGCTGCACAGAGAGATTATTGCCATTGCTTGTTTTCCAACTCTTGTCTCCAGCTGGGCTTTTACACGTGTTCCAGAGTTGCCAGGCTTTTATAGAGACTTACACACTATATTTTATAAATTGTGTTTTTCGCCCTGTCTGGATAAGTTCTTTTTAATTGTGAATAGTAAATGAAATAAAGTTGTTAAACCATTTGTTCACCAAAATGTTTGAACCTCATTGCTGATTATTTTTGTGGATGTTTTTATTCTATTTTTATTTCTATTGTTTTGTTAGATGATAGAAAATCAAACAGCTGTTACTCGATAATTGCCAACTGAAAACCTTTTTGAAAATTAATATAAAATGACATTACATTACATGACATCATAGCCTCTCAGTTACAAGGATCTCTTGTTTTTCTTTGACTTAACGTGACCTCTACAAGATTATTCTGAAGTTCTGGATCGTTAAAATGAGCGACTGCACATCACAACCTTGAACTTCAGTAAAGTTTGGACTTTTTTTTTTACCATGTTCTCACATTTTAAGATCAATGAAAAAGCTGATTAAGTAAAGACTTGCAGCGCTGGTTCATTACATAAATAATAAATACACATATAAATAATGCAGTTACAGCCATCCATCCTTTATTTGCTTTACAACACACGGATCGTAGAATGAATCAACTTCCCATGAAATTCAATCTAAAATATCAGTTCTAAAAACAGCTTTTGTGAACTTTAACAAAAGCGGTTACTAATTAAAGCTGCAAGCAGTGCTGAATAGCCCTCAAACCCCCCGCATGTCAGGACTTGGCATGGCTTAAGGCTTATGTCACCACATTGGAGGTTAATATGGTCAACCGGCTACCAGTAGTACATCAAAGGGAAAAACATGTCCTTTCCTGTTGCCACCAGGTGGCTATTTGTCTGTAAAGTCATCTCAGATCAGTTATTTGATCATTTACAAGCTGCATGACCTGAAACTAATTTCATTTCAGCTCATTTTGAGAAATTTTCCTGAACATCTGAAAAGCCTGTAATGCGACATGGACTCTTCAGTGATGTAACATCAACCACACATACAGAAATTTTTTTTGTTTGTTTTTTTGTTGCTTTTTTCTGAGTTTTGAAAAGAAATAATGAAGGGGGGAGATATAAAGGGGGAATATAAAGGGGTGCAAGAAAAGGGATAGTCAAAGGGGTGAGTGGTGGCAGGGGAGGGAAGGAGAAGGGGGAGGAAGAGAAGGATGGAGGCAGGTGGAGCTAAACTGAACATCTCCACCTTCAACTTGCTGTGATGCTTTTTTTCTTTGGGAAAAAAACAGCACCAGAAGCTCTTTTTCTGATTCTTCTTTGACTTTTTCCTCTTCTTGCTCTAGCAGCTGCTTAATCTTCTCCTCCGTGTCTCTTTTTTCAGTCTCCACCTCCTCTTATAGCTTCTCCAGAGTGCTGAACTGGAGAAGGGGGGAGAAAGATGGAACTACATCGAACATTCAGCAGCCTCCTCCACATCCAACTCATTGTGATGTCTTTTCTTTGTGAAAAACTGCGCCAGAAGCTTCTTTTTTCTTGTTGTTTTTCTGGCTCTTCTTTTTTTAAACCTTTCTTCTTGCTCTAGAAGCTGCTTAATCTTCTCCTCCCTCTCTCTTTTTCTTTCTCCACCTCCTCTTTAAGATTCTCCAGAACACTGAGCTGAGCCTTCCAGTCTTCTTTTCTCTGCAGGTCTTCAGTCTCTTTAACCAGCATCTGCTCTTTGAACTTGCAGACCGTCAGACAGAGAGTCATTGAGGTGGTTCAGCCTCTGGATTTCTTTGTCTTTCTTTTGGTTCTGGTGCTACTTCTCCTCCCTCTGTCAGTCTGTGCTCCATCACAGTCTCGCTCAGAGCCTCTTTTTTTATTGCTCTTCAGCAGCGCTTTATTTTTCGTCTGCAGCTTCATATTCTGCTCCTCCACTTTGTTGTTTTGCTTCTGGAGTCTTGTCTCTGTCAGCATCTTGTTTATCTGCATTTTCCTCATACTCATCTCTACAACTTTCTCCGCCTTCTCCAGATTGAACCTCTCTCACTTTAGTAGTTTTTTCTTCTTGGAGCTTTTTGTTCAACTCTGTCAGTTCACTTTGACAGAGAGTCTCAGGATCTCCTCGTCTTTTTCCCTCAGCTTGTCTACGTGGTCCATGGTGTCTCCCCACTGGCTGGTTGAAGAGATGTCTTCCTTGAGCTGGATGCTGGTCTGGCTTTTTTTCTTGCTCCAGCTCTATCCATTTTTTCTGGCTGCTTCACATGTGTGTGCAATTTTTGATACGTTTTTGAGCATCTTAAGCCCGATAAAAAGGCACATCATTTGATGGGAGAAAGTACAGGGTGACACAAAAAAATGGGAACTTTCTAACAATCCAATAAAACCAAGAGTGATGGAAGAAAAATATTTTATTCATAGTAATTGAAACCTCAAAACATGTCATTTAAGAAACAATGATGGAATTTTCATTTTTTAAGAATTACTTCCTGGAGATGGCGTCCTCCTGTACGAATGCATTCTTGAAATCTATCTGGGGCTATCTCAAGAGTAAAGTGTACACAACTCGACCAAAAACTCTGGATGAGTTAAAACAGATTCACGGTTTCCCAGGTGAGATGTTGCAGCGGTCAATGAGGAATCTCAACAGCAGATTTCAAGAATGCATTCGTACAGGAGGATGTCATCTACAGGAAGCAATTTTAAAAAAATGAAAATTCCATCACTGTTTCTTGAATGGCATGTTTTAGGGCTTCAATTACTATGAATAAAATATTTTTTTTCCATCACTCTTGGTTTTATTGGATTGTTAAAAAGTTACCGTTTTTTGTGTCACCCTGTATATTGATAAAAATGATAATTCCTTGCTGTCCAATGAGGACTTCGCACTTGCTTTCAGCGCTCGGTCCCAAAATGTACTCATGACGGAAATTCTGAGTGATAAGACAATATCATTTGCTAAGTTTTACTGAAATCATATTGTTGTAATATAATCATACTGCACTGCTTGACTCCTGTTACAATAAGAATTTCATAAACTATATTTCGTAAAGTTTCACATTGATTGCAACCAAATGAAAGAATGTCAGTTAGATATATTTACAAAGAACATGGAAAAATATTTTTAGTAATGTTGTGATATTTTCTTCCCATATGCACTCAGCTGATGCTTTAGCACAAATGTTGTCCAATTACCTACATTATATTTACACTCCAACGTATTAACTTGAGACACTATAACAATAGTGTGACAGATCTTCGCACACACAAGGTCACACGTAATTAGCTTAAACTCAAGGCTTTACAGCTGAAGTCATCTCCTAAAATCCAAGCATCCCCATCTAACTACCACATGTCTTCCACATGCTGGTGCTAACTTAGCTGGTGTTGTTTGCTCTGCACAACTGCACAAGACATCTTAATAGCATTCTAGCCTGACACTGACTGTTACATAAGGCCCTCAGCCCCCTACGAGATACCCCGCTCCACTCCCAGCTGTCGACTGTTGACTCACTGAGTGGGAAAGAAAACTACAGGAAAGAAGTGCTGGGGAGGCCGTGGGGGCCAGAGGGAGGGAAGGAGGATATCTGCTAAACATTCAGATGTTTCCTCAGCCTAAATACTGCTTCCATTAATGTCAAATCATGGCTGTGAAGCAGCTTCGGTTATCAGCATACAGTTGCAATTCATCCTGACTTCTTCTGTCATTTGAACGCACTGTAAATGCAATTCCTTCAAAAGCTATTTTTTCTGTGGTGAAACTGCACCCTCTGAGCGGTCTAAAAATAGCTGACATCCACCTGTCTGCCAAAACCAGCGCTTATCTGGAGGACAGTAATCCAGAGGACACTTTGGATTTTCTGAGCATGTCGCTCTCGCTTGTATACGGAGAAAAAAAAAGACTTTATTTGTGATATTTTCAGACCCGAACTGGAGGTGTCTGGCAATCCAATTAACACACCGCCAAGATAATGAGTGTGGTGCCACGGCCAAGCAGTCGCACTGTCATGCAAAACCTGACTCAGAAGGCCCCGTACCCTCAGGCTGTCTCTGATCTACTGTGTTGGGTGATGAGATGCCACATGCTACCATTATTCTACTCGATAATAAACATCTAAATTATTACAATATCCAAAAAAAAACTCCCCGAATTCCTGTGACAGTGTGACAACAGTAGGAACAAAGGTCTATGCAGGGGACAAAAAAGATGACATAAAAAAACAGTGTATCCATTTCTAGTAACAGAGAGCAGAAGTGAAAAGAGGCCTGTTAAACACTTCAAAATCCATTTGCTCTACTGTATCTCAGAGCACAGCGGCTGTATTGGAATGCACCATTGATCCCCCCATTTTCTTTGTCTCTTCAACTTGCATGTGAAGCTTATTGCTTGATAAACTCCAATCTGATCCCTTCTGCCAGACGACCTAAACCCATCACTTCCTATAAGCCCTGTGGGAATTCAAAGTAGATGCCACAGTTGTGATTTGGGTGGTACAGCGGATCTATCAGTATGGAGGGGATATGTAACAGAGTATCCCAGAAGAAACAGTGCCTTCCAATACAGCACAGAGTGTGTGCGATTCTTTTCAATGTACAGTTGGGCTCCACTGAACAAATTATTCCCTCTTCATCTACTTGTTTATCTAACCATTTAAAATTTTGCAACTGTAAGTAAAACACAAACCCCAACAGATGCCAGTAACCCTATATATTGGATAAGAGTACAGGAAGATGTTTTATTGGACTTTTTTGCTGCTGTTACACAATAATGAAGTGGGGACTTGTGTGTGTGTTCTTCCCTGATGTTTTAATTATTTACTTTATTCTGTTTCAAAAAAAACACTTCTATAACCGCCACAGATTACACTATCATTCAAAAGTTCAGCCACACCTTCTCTTTCGATGCTTTTTATTTATTTGTATTATTTTCTACATTGTAGATTAGTACTGAAGAGTAACACTTTTGTTTGGTCACTTATCTCTCGAAAGTCATACAAGGAACAATTGATTAAATTGTGAGGGTGTTTCCGAGTCTCATCAATTGCTGCCACCTGCCGCTGGCTACATATCTAGGTGACGTGATTTGGTATACATACATACACATCCATAACACACACCTGTGCTCAGCGTAAGGTCATTTTTTATTAAGTATTTCATCCGTCGGAATTGATACAAAGACTGAGCAGCCTTGGCGGAGTACTGCGCTCTGAGTATTTTTCTTGTTCCATATGTATTCTTTCATAGTTCTGATGTCTTCAGTATTAATCTACAATGTATAAAATAATTATGGTAAATAAAAAGCACTGAATGAGAAGCTGTGTCCAAACTTTTGACTTGTAGTGTACCTGCACTTCCATCAATGTCCTTTATAGCTAATATAAAGTTTATGTATTATCTAAAGTAAGGAGGAGCAAGCAAAGTTCTCCTGACCATACAATTACTGGGGTATGAAGTGTGAACTGATACTGGGAGTTGTATAGTTTTGTGCCAACGTTTTGAGGCACTTTAGATGTTTAGATTCTTATTCAGTATCTGATCAGTTCCAAATTCATTTCGCAGCAACGAAAGGAGCTGGGAATCGTGCAACAGATGGTCTGGCCCCATCAGGCTCAGATCTTGACTTAATGGAGTCGGTCTTGGAAAATGTGAAGAGACAGAAGTGAGACAGCTGAGTCTAAATCTGCAGAACTGCAGCACGTCCTCCAAGACGACTTGAGTGATGTAGAAGGTACCTTGAAAAAATGTTTGCATCTCATGTTGTTTTCTCTTTATTGTACTTAGCTTACAAAAACTTTTTTTTTTTAAAGTCAGTATGTCAGTACGTTGTGGATCACTGTCTTAACATAGGTGATTACCTGGGGAGGTTTCATGGTTATACTGAACCTATGTTAAAAGTTTTAAACTATTCACCTGTAATGTCAAAATTAATCACATTTTCTCATTTGTTCACAATTTTTCTTGAGCTAGTTTTATCAATAAATCACTCAAATAAATATAGCATAACTTCCTTTGAAGTTTTCGATGTACATAATACAAAATTGCAAATGGAAAATAATGTGTTGATTGCAGAGGATCATATGAACGCAAAAGCTTCCAGATGTGCAGTACACCTTGTAGAATAAAGAGTACTGTTAATGGAGTATTCCAACAGCTTCATACTGCACTTTCATAACACAACCTAACAGTCAAACACTCCGTGTTTTCTGAACGTCACCATATTTAGAACCTTTTAACCTTCTTAGGTGTGCTTCAGGTGCAACATCTCAATGAATATTCAGCACTGCGGTGAACAATGCTGAACAAAGTAAGGGTTAGCTCTTTGTGGCAAAAAACCTCCATGATTCGAAATGTTACCACTGCACTAAAATTAAGGCTAAGGGTTTAATTAGGCTCAATTGCTCAACGTCTATTTTTCTATCTTGTTCAGCCAAAACTCCCACAGAACTACTTTTAACTCAACATGATCTATTCTCGCCCATAAGTGTCTATTCCCATTCATATTTCATGAATTTGGCAGTGAATACTTGCAGAATCAGTCTGATGAAGTTTCAAGTATGTTTGTTTTTAGACTCGAGAACTTGGCCAACAGAAAACAAATTTAAAAGACATTACTGGTGATCTGGTCATTTTGTGTTGTTGACACCAATTAACTTATTCACTTAAAACCCTTTAATCCAGGCAAGACTTGTCCAAGTAATTGGTGTGTGACATGTGTGACAATGACAACTCCTTTCAAAATGAAATAACTGTAATGCCATTTTATTGTGTACATTAGTGAGATGCAGGGTCCATGTCACACTGACTTTCATTGCCTAATTAAAAGTGGGTCAGTGATACTAATCCAGAACACTATTTGTCAAATTTAAGCAATATGTTCTTATTTTCTGCTTCTCTGATCTGTGTGTGTGCTGAAAAATATCTGGTGTTCATGCACACCTGTGGCTCTAGAAATGGGAAACAACGTAGCTCGGAGCGACCAACACAACACCATTCCAGAGTGTGCTGTGTACATTCGTGCAGTGGGAGAGAGGCCATCTAAATTAAGTAACTGGGGCTCCAAATCTTTTTTTTTTTTTTTTTTAGTTACAACACTGGTGCCACCAACTTCACACCAGCATATGACTTGGTCATATCCCACATGGCAAGGTATTAATCAGCTGTGCATGCTGATGAATAGCTGTCTTTGCATACCCTTGTTTTGTGCTGATGTAAATATTGATAGTGACCTGAGATTTGATAATGTAAAAAAACTTTACTTTGAAAATACAGTAGTAGCATCACCAGTCTGTTCTCTCAAGTTATAAATTGGGAACTGCCTACAGTCCTCATTTGCTAAATATCTATTTATCAATAGATATTATAGGTCAAAAATGGTGTGCTACTAAATATTAGTTAGTTCTATTGTCAGATTTGCCTAATATTAAATCAATGGTTTTGTTACACATGAGCTGTTTACTGTAAGCGGAGCATTTTAAACATCAATTTCAAAATGAAAAGTTCATTTAATTGGGTGCAGCTGAAGTTGTGATTTTGTAATATTTATTACTCCACCAAGAAATGCAGCGGAGTTATGTGACGATCAACGTCTGTCTGTCTGTTTATCTGTGCGCAACATTACTCAAAAACGGAATAATGGATTTGGATTAGACTTTCAGGGAAGGTCAGAAATGACACAAGGGCCAGCTGACAAGATTCTGGCAGCGATGTGGCTTACAATCTGAATTCATGGGTTTGTTAAAGATTTCTGTATCATTGCGAGACCACAGCACGGCGTCACTGCAACTATGACAGCAAGTGAAAACTAAATAAGCTGCCTGCTGACGATCACATGATTGCGTTCCTACTACAAATCCAGCGCTGGGAACTTAACGGGAAATCATACGAAGACGGAGGAGCCTTGGCAGGGTACAGCGCTCCCCGAGTGCTTTTCTTGTTTAATTATGTAGTCCTAATACTGTCTTAACATTGTGACTGAATGCTTTACTTTTTCTTCTTTGCTGTCTCAGTCAGTATTTTCCTGCCTGCAGCAGCCCTCTGATCATCAGGGGTGTCTGGGTCATGACCTCTCCTTCTTCACCAGCCTCTTCCTCTCTCACCTTATTTTGTTTTTTAAGGAAATCAGTTATAGATCACTTCATCTTTGGAACAAGGTCATAGCTGAATGGATTGTTTCACACGTCAGGCAGGAGACTGATTGAGCCAGTGAAGAAGAAAAAGCACAATGCTTAACCACACTGGCAAATGTAGTAGTTGCACATGCCAGCCAGGAAGGGTACTAAAACAGACAAACTAGCACAAATGAGACCATGTGAAATTGTAACTCATATGTTCTTGTAAAGTAGTCGCATATGAGATCATTTTGGCCAGAGTCTGGAGCCCTATAAACAACTAAAAATCGACAGTCTTCCTCCAAAAGCACTGATTCCACCATTAACTGGCACAAATTTCAATTTCCAACTTCATTCACACAGCAACACATCTCATATCTGGGTTTCAAATATCACCTTTAACAACGATTCAGTGTGAGTACAATTATTTTACCTCAAACAACATGCAGCTTGTCTCGATTTGCTGTATATAAAGGAAACATGACCAAAGATTAACAGCCAATCAGAGCAAAAATCCTGGCAAAATACTCCTTGAACAGCGATCACAAGATAAATTACAGACGTCCCTGAGCTCTGCTGTTCACTCTGTGCTCTGACTTTTATGTTTCCAATGCTTGCCATTGAGTGGCTGCAATGAGCACAGGTCAAGAGTCTGTAGAACCAAGAGGCTTACCACGAGAGCCTTACCAAAGAGTCTACAAAAGCCCAGGTCAGGTCTCAGCCGTGTTTCTTTTTGAGCAAAGTGGTGGCTTGAATGCAGAACATCCTGTTGGAGTACTCTTAAAAACACAGCAAAGCTTAGAGCAAAATGAAGCCATGCTATTCATCTTCTTAATCTGTTAAATATGTTTACACTGGGGCTGCACTGTGGCTCGGTGGTTAGCATTTTCACATTGCAGCTAGAAGATCCCCAGTTCACGTCTCGGCCTACCTGGGAGTTTTCTGCATGGAGTTTGCATGTTCTCCCTGTAAAAGTGTGGGTTTTTCTCCAGGTTCTCCGTCTTCCTCGCTGAGGTTAATTGGTAGCTCTTAATTGCCCGTAGGTGTGAATGCGAGTGTGACTGTCTATATGTAGCCCTGTGATAGACTGGTGATCTGTCCAGGATGTCCCCTGCCTTCACCCTTAATCAGCTGGGATACACTCCAGCCCCCTGCAACCCTAATGAGGATTAATCCGTGTATAGACAATAAATGGATGGATGTTTACACGCACTCACAGGTTGTGGATCAACCAAGAAGGTTCTCTATTCAGTATTTAATAAAACATTTATTCAGACAGATTTATTTATTTTCAATGATATGAAATTTGCTCTACTTGACCACAAACGACCTTTGAAAAATGAAGAAATAAAAAAATCTAACCATGACAGGGTGAAACCAATCCCACGGACAAAAGAACTTTGTTTGGAGTTCAGCCCTAAATTTTAATTTGGGTATTGATTTGTATTATATCAGACAACAAACTCATAGTTTTAGAAAAGCCCTTGGGCACTAAAAACTTTTATGGTCTATGCTGAATAATTTATCAGTTACCAAACAATAATCCAAAATATTCTATGGCTCCAGCCTGTCAATGAGAAACTGAGTTGCTGTTCTATTGGGGAAAATTAAACATCTTTGAATGAAAAAGTGCTGGCTGGGAAAAAAAAAACAGTCAATTTGACAAAAAATGTCGCAACTATTTTTAACAATCTATTGATGCTTTGTCAACTAAACAATACTTCAATAGATAATATAAAAAATCAATATTGAAAATAATGTTTAGTCACATCCCTGAAATACATCCAAAATATGAGATCAGCCTTTTAGAAGACGTATCTGTAAAAAACACAGCAAAAACCCAGTCTCACACCAAACCCAGACATTTCCACGTGAAAGAGTGGAAAGAAAACCTTGATAATGAATCCCATAATCCAACCTCCAACCGTCCACGCCTACCTTTGCTGAAGTCCTTGGGGTCGAGTGACAGGCTGTATCCAGGTAACGTCTCCAGCAGCAGCTTGTAGCAGGCCCTCCAGCCAGGCTCTGGGATGGTGGGAGCCACACACTGCATGGCTGCCACACGCTTGAAAAAAGCTGACTTGCGATGGAAGCCAATTAATTCGTAGAGTTCAGACAGGATACTGTAGCGCTGGATCTTCTCCTCCTCTGATAGCTGCAGTTACAGACACATCATTGTTACTTGGGGTTAGAGAACAGAAGGGAGAACATTTTTCTGGCCTCACTTTAAATCTCAAGAACAGCAGGATTTTATGTGTATGTTTTTTTCAAAAGTCTTTCTAATATGTCTAGATGGCATTTTCAGTGTTTGAAATGTAATTATTTGCTCTCACATTTGTTTAGGACATACTGCAAAGTACTATTAAGGATAATTAAGAACACTTTGACCAGACAGATCTTTACTAATAATTACTGAGGTGAATAAACTGCTTTTAATGCACTAATTATTATAATACCAATTGAAGAATCAATATTTCAAATCAGAGGGGGGGAAAGCAATAAATCACTGCATTTAAAAGGCAAGTCTGGAAGAAATTTCACTGGGTATGTAAGGAAACAACACTCAGGCTTTTAAGGCGAAAATTGTTAAGCCAAATAAGAAAAAAATAGAAAAAAATGCATCACTAATGATTTTTTTTTTTTTTTTTTAAACAGGACAAAAAGGAAATGTACACTTTGAGGGCACATCCTGGTGCAGGTGGGTTCTGCTTTAACGTTTCTTTTTGTTCACAGTATGACAACCTGCCGTCTCTGTGATTTAACTGAGCCACTGGCCGTATTACTCATCCACTGTAGCTGCAAAAGCTTCTCAAGCTGCACTGAAGTGATGTATGTTCAAAGACTTCCCAGTCAGATAGCGTACCTGTCCCAGGTTGATGTAAACGGCGTTCTGCAGGAACTCGGAGGCCTCCCTGGCCCTCTTCTGAATAGCCAGCACCCTCACCGCTTTCACACAGGCCTCCAGCTCGATCACGCCTGCGTTCTTGTACTGCAAGAGATAAGAGGAGGAGCAGGGGCGGGAGGATCGACGTTAATGAAAAATGAATAGCCGGTGAGGGTCGCCTTGAGTTTTACAACCCACCTCATAATCAGAGGTAATGTTTTC
Organism: Acanthochromis polyacanthus; assembly: GCF_021347895.1. Taxonomy (NCBI): domain Eukaryota; kingdom Metazoa; phylum Chordata; class Actinopteri; family Pomacentridae; genus Acanthochromis; species Acanthochromis polyacanthus. Next base: position 20,792,853 of record NC_067123.1, read on the forward strand.
TCATTAACATATGACCACGCTCATCAGTCAGCGCAAACGTGGGATGACGGACAAGTGTGATAACTCGGATCCCTCGCTGCTCGTCTTTCAGGGATTCCCAGCCATTACTCTTTTGCCGCTGATCTACTTCTGCTGCTTTGGCTTCACACTGTGCACAGATGTGTGCATTTTTTATCTCTCCGTCCCTCAACTTCCTTCCACTTGCGCCCTCATTGTCTCCTTATTAAAATTCAATTAATATCTGAATGGCTATGTGTTGAGATGTAATTTAATTCTGAATGAACTAGTTACAGGTAAAAGGGCTGAGGGAGGTCAGTGCAAAAAGGCAATTATAATAATGAAGATAAAGCACAGGATTGCTTCTGAATAGTTGGGTAGCATAATGAGCCTATTCAGCTTTCCTTAAGCATTAAGGATACGTTAATACTATTCATTGTGACTTTGTACAAGTACATTGGGAAAAAGAGAGTGCAAATATATTATTCTATGAACAGATACACTGTTTTGTCTGTGTAATACTTATTTTGTAAAGGTAAGTGCTGACTAGAAAAGGTTCCACTGGCAATTACACAAGCGTTCCTTCTCAGTGGTAAATCTTGTCCCCATGTAGGATTCAGTTATAAAAGCTGCTGTCAGCATGTACTGGTGGAATAAAAGTCCAACACAGTGCTGTCGCTGCCTTCAGATACCATCAAATCAAAGCAAATACTGCCCCCTGGTGAGATGAGGAACTATTACTACACAAACACGGAGCTGCATTTCAGCCAATCAGTGCTGGTTTTGAATCAAAGAATCCAAATATAAACGCTAATACACTGCCGTTCAAAAGTTTTGCATTACCCAGACAATTTCATGTTTCCCATGAAAACTCTCACTTTTATTCATGTGCTAACATAATTGCACAAGAGTTTTCTAATCCTAAATTCGCCTTTCAACACCATTAGCTAACACAATGTAGCATTAGAACACAGGAGTGATGGTTGCTGGAAATGTTCCTCTGTATCCCTATGGAGATATTCCATTAAAAGTTTCCAGCTAGAATAGTCATTTACCACATTAACAAGGTCTACGCTGGATTTATGATTCATTTAATGTTATATTCATTGAAAAAAATTATTTTCTTTCAAAAATAAGGACATTTCTCAGTGACCCCAAACGTTTAAATGGTAGTGTGGATGACCAGATTGAAGGAGAATACAACACTACCTGGATCACATACAAGCTGTGGCAGTAATCTTCAATATTAGGACTACTACAGCCGTGACTTGTTGCTTCCGGCTTAAGGCTTGTAACTGAAGGAGAAAATGTGCATTTGAGATTGTGGCTTCTAATCTGTAACACTTATTTTGGACTTAAAAGTCTGGTGATATTCTGTATTTGTGTTACTCTGCTGTCAAAATGCCATCAAAGTCTCTCAATACGTCGTGATATTCCTATTGTGTCAGTGGCCCTTTAGTTCCTAATAAGTATGTAAATCTTTAAAAAAAAAAACTGGTTGTGGATATAAATTTTAATGCAAAAAAAAAAAAAAAAGCTCAGTAATTTATTTTTCTCCTGCAGGGCTCATCAGCTGTAATTTAAGACATTAAGGTCTTGCTAAAACCACATAGGATGCAATTACTATTCTATACTTGCACTTGTAAATCTATTACTGTACTTGTAAATAATAAGAGTATGATGATAGATCAGAGAATTTCAGCCTACTATTTTTAGTGCTTCCCAGCCATATATAGCGATCATTCCCAAATAAACAATCAATTGAAAGACCTCCATATGGATGTTTTGATATGCTAGTAGACGCATCACGGCGGAAATAAGAAGCTAGTACTAAGGCAGTTGTTTTAATAATTCTAATGTAGGAAGGAATTATTTTCATGGAAAAAAGACTTCTCAATAATTAATTTTATTACACAGCGAATATTCTGGAATTACGATTCTTTTTTCAAATTAAACAAAATTGGTGGGTTAACTAATTAATATGTGTTCATTAGTTTCACTTAATATATGTTCATGCATCACACACAAACATTGCTGTCTAAAGTATGTAAGATTTTTGTGGGGTTATTTTTAGAAAACTGAGCTCAATATTTAAAATGTTCAAAGACCTTCGGATACCTTGACTTTTCCACTACCATTTTAATCATAGTAAGTATTTATTTAGTTTGTATCGCCATGAGTCCATTGTTTTCTTATGGCAACAGAGACTCTTCACAAATACAAGCTTCTTTAATTTTACTGACATGCTGATTTTATTTTTAAAAACAGCTCAGCACAGTAGTCATTAAGAAATAATACTTAAAAAGGAGTGAACAGTGCATTTGTGGGGGCTGTCTGCAGCTGCAGATCTGGTGCATTATAAAGTATCTCTGCCTGACTGACTTACAGCAAACTACAGTGGCAGTTTCATCACAGCAACAGCAACACGTCAACCGGTGCAACAACGCGGCTCAATGATGTGTTTTTGATAGCTTGTGGACAGCACAGGAGTTTTTTGGCACAGAAGAAAAACATTTGCCAGCCTAAGGACACATAGGCATCACTGGGCAAACAGTTATTGTTGCTTTTGGACTTACTAACAATTCAAAAACTGTTAAAAAAAAAAAAAAAAAAAACACCGTCCTGACAAATTCTATTTGATTTAGACTTTACCCACTAAGATTTTGGAAAATTTAGGAAAAATAATATCCACACTTCTTCAGACATTAAATAAGTATCAGGATATGACTGACTTCATATTTAGTAATAGTAGGTTTTAGTGAACAATTCATTATCTGCTCATCAGTACTAGGTGGTTGATCTTCAGTTTGTTGTTGTAGAATGTCAGTATTTTGGCTGTTCATGCAAACCCTATTTTACACTGAATTTCTACTGGAAACTCTGATCAACAGTCAATTTTCTTATAATGTACATCTTCATTTGAGCCTCACAGTCTTGTGATCTTGATGTTGTTTTGTAAATATATTTCATTCTTAAGTCCATGGGTTTAATCCCTGGCTCAAAGATGAATGAATGAATTTCAGATTGAAGATATTGGTCGCTAATCTTTGAACACATGCAGATTGCTCTGGACTGGATGTGCTGTGGAATATATCTTCTCACTGGCTATACCTGTGGCGTATCTGCCGTGTAAGATTGTGGCAAAACAAGACCGAGAGCGTTTGTTTTGGGACTGTTCACTGAGTTTGCTTAATATAGGTGAGCTACCATCTACAGAGTGCACTAGACTCTGTAAGGGACACAGTCACTGGGCAACCATCAGCTGGTACTGGCAGAAAAAAAAGTCACTGGGGTAATCAAGACCCGAATGTAGAAGCACTGTTTGATACAAAGTAGTCATTTAACCAAGTCATTTATAGCAGTAGTTTCATTTTTTCTAAAATAGACACCTTATGACGCGTTTCTGTGTAAATGGGCTGTGTGCACACACCACTCACAATAATATAAATACAAGACTGGATTATTTTCACGTTTGTAGGGCGATTATCCGTGATGCATACGTAATATTTAGGTGCTGCTTTCATGTCGGGTGGAAGCACGGTGATGCACTGCAAGCAATCTGCATACATTAATGTTCAATGTAGCTACAGCATTAGTATATTTAATCTGACAACAGCTATACTGATTGGACTCCTGGTTCAACAGCTGTGTAGCTTCAGGTCAGTACCTTTCCATAGTAGGAGATGGCCTCTTTGTATTTCTCGATAATGTCCTCAGGACTCAGGCAGTTCTTTGCTCGTCCAATCTCAGTGCTGGTGTCTGCACTAATGCCGTTGGCTGTGAGGGCACCTACGCTCAAAAAAGGACAGTTTTATTAAGATTAGTACAGGAAAGACACACAGATGAGTGCCCCTCAGTCTTTTCTGCTACTGAAGGGGAAAAAAAAAAGAGTGAAACCAAGAAGAAGAAACTTAAATGCACCACTTAATTCCTTAAGACAAGTCCTTAGCTACCACCGCCACATGCATACTTATACGTATATCACAGAAGACACAGTATATTCGAGTATATAAAGTGCCATTATCAAATACTGTTGAAAATAAATCAATACAGACAACACGATTCTGAACATACCCGAGCAGATACCACAACAACAGATAATGCTGAATGAAATTTAATGTGTTTATTCCTTGCGTTCTGATGGCTCATGATCACCCAATTTAAAACTAATTTGAACCTTAAATCTACACTAACCTGCATTCCTTTGCACCGGCAATAAGTGACAAAGTGATGAAAGGTTTACACAGTCCTTAAGACGCAAGATAATCAATACTCACAGCTAATGTCCAGCTCAACTCACACCTGAAATGCTTCAAAAAGTAATTCTGAGGGGCATCTCTTAGCTAAATCTGACGTGAATACAAATTCAGCTGTGAGTGGATCGCTTGCAAACGGGACGGTGTCCATAGCAACCACTGTAATGCTGTCACAATGAAAAACGTGCAAAGATTGAGATACTGCATTGCATTATTTTTGTAGAACTTTTAATGTGGTGAAATTAGAAAATGTATAGTATTTCCATACATAGTAAGAGAAATATGCAAAAATGTGATCTAGTCTTCTTAGGCTATGATAGTGACAGGTTAAGCATCAGTAAGTATTTAATAAGCAGAAAGTCACTGTTTGCATGATTGGTGTTGGACTGCCATCTGCTGGAGCTTCAAAAAACTACAGAATATTACCTTCAAAGAGGTAATTCTTCAAGTAACAGATTGTTTTCAAAAGATTTTTGGAGGGTTAAAAGATTTTTGATTCATAATCAAGCTTAAGATATAAGTTAATACAATAATGGGGCAATAAATAAGGAATGGAAGCAACTGAAAGGGGCCATTTAAAGTGATACTGATCGCGAAAAGTGAGGCTGTGAGAGAGAGCAGGTGCATCAGAATTAACAAAAAAAAACACAGGAGAACAGTATCTGTCACAGGAGGGAAAAAAACATCAGGTGAGAAGCAATACGAATCAAGCTGGTGATGATGCAGGTGAACAGGGCGCATGTGACCACAAGCAAACAGGCAAACTGCTGTCTAGAAGAGCTATGTTGGTTAGACATTCCATACCTGGGTCAATGAGAACCTCTTGAGCCCCTACAGACAGAGAAAAAGAATGCAGATTCACTCCATGACGCAAGGCGCATGTTAGCAGTGTTAGTCCCAACAATCTGCTCAGTGTCTGCTGCTGCTTTGCTTTAAACTGTGAGCAAAGAGCCATGATGAGCTACAAAAATAACAAATATGGATTCAGTTTTGGAAAGGAAAGGTTATTCATCAATAAACAGACTAATATCTAATATTTGGTGAATAGAGCTTCAATTGAGAAACATTTGCTTGCTTTCCATAAAAGCGCCATAGCTGCTGCCACTAAGGCTCATTGCACTTGTTGATTTGCACGTTTTGTTTTCTGCACTTCACTCTTTGCTCGACTACACATTAGACTTTCGTTTGCATTGTACGTTAGTACTTGTTTGCTGTTTCTACAATGTATTAAACACTAAATATGCTACTAATGTGTCCTGTCAACATTGTAGATATCATAGCTGCATTTGCTTTTCCTGTACATATCATTTTTTGGCTTTTATTTTTTGTACTCGTCACAGTTCGATCACTGTCTTTACCACTTTGGTAGCATTTTCATTTAATTTAATTTACATGCTAGTTATTTGCATTTGGTTAGATGTTAATGAGTTCAGATAATATAATTTTTAAATAAACAACAAGTAAATTCTCACTAATTATTAACTCTCCTCAGCTTTCATTCGGATATAATAAATTCATTTTCCCACTGTTTCTATTTGCTGTGTCAGTTTGGCAAAGCATTTACATTAGTTGAAGTTACACACAAGTCAGTGTTAACAAAACACCATGTTAAAAGCATGTTAATAACAGGGCAGACAGATTAAATGATGTTAACTTTAAATTAGCAGTGGTCAGGATAAATAAGAAAAGCTTCAGCGGTTTAGGACGTTCACGTCTTGTTCTCTGCACGCAAAGGAAGCAGCTTAGCTGAGCAAAGCTTAGCAATGTTTGAGCTGTCAGTCAGCAGAGACATTCTCACTCCGTCACAGCTCACTCACTCACAAACAGTCATCAGGGCCGCTGTTTCTGTCAGTCTGCTTACAGAGTGACTAATGTGCTCACCTGGTCTGTGGCGTTTCCCTGCATCTGCCGGCTGGGAGATGCTTGGCTTGCGTCCCGCCATCTTCCCCGCTGTGCCTCCGGGGTAGTGGAATATGACAGAGGCTGAACATAAACCCTCCAACGCAGCTGTGCACAAAAACACAGCAACAACAAAATACACTTCGAGATCTTGCTCTTACAAAAGCCTCTGAAGGTCCCTTTGTGACCTTGGTGTTTGCACTGCTGACTGCTTGATTCAACATTTTCTGATTTAAGACACTCAAACACCGTCAACTGTACGTCAGCTACAAGGAGGCATAAGTTGATGGATGGCCTCATATGGCATATTAAATGATTAAACATTAATATCAGCAAATAAACAAACTCTGCTCCAAGACTGGTAAGAAGCCAGCATCTTCCAGACTTACCACCCAGCCAAAGGAAGTCATTAACTCCCCTGAGCAGCTCTACAGCCATGTGGTAGTGGACCAGGGCGTCCTGCAGCATGCCCGCCTGGAGACACAAGTCTCCAACATGCTTCCTCATACGTCCCTGGCAGCGCTTCTTATAATGCCTGAGGGGAAAGAAGCAGGAAGAGATGGAGAAATGTTTTCAGACTGCAGCAGGATGAATCAAATGGCCCGAAGCCTTCAATAAATTGCTCGTATTTGACTTTTTGTCAACTGATATAGCACAGTTTTCCTTCTGTAGAAAAAAAAAAACCACCTCTGACTTTCTGCTATTGTCATTTCTTATGTCAGCAGGGGACTGGGAAAGGACCCTCAAGTGAGTCTTATCAGTCAGCTGCAGAGGGGATATATGGGGTGGGAGAGCACAAGCAGAAATAAGCAACAAGAACAGGACAGAGAGTGAGCTGTCCCCTGGTCTTGTACAATCGCACACAGCAAGGAGCAGCTTTACTACAGTATGGGGGACATTTAACTACTTTATGGGAAAATTTGAAGAGCATTGTGCAGCCATTTGAGCCTTCTGAAAGACCGGGAAGGTCATTTAAAGACAATAAAGTGGATCAGCAGGTGGTCAACTACTCAAGGCAAAATGGAGCCATGGACAGAACTTTGTTAGCCGCATAAACAAGAGGAAAGGACATGAAAATCTATATAAACACCTATTCAGGGAAAATATATGTCACACATCTGGGACTACTGGGACGCATGCTGCTGCTCAGTAGGCTACATTTTATAAAGAATGAAATTGTTCTGGTAAAATGAAACTTCATTGAGAAGGCTAATCATGAAAAATTTACCACATCAAATAAACTAGCTCTTTAGACATGGATCCCATTATCAAGTTCAGGTTTTTAAGAGCTGGCGCAGCGGTCTGCCATGCTGGAATGTTATGTGTGGTCTCATGAACAAAGATATGAGATCCATTCAGCCAACCGACAAAATACCAAACCACACCTTCCCAATCCCAAATGTTCTTCTGAAGCTGGGAACAAATGTTGTGACATGTAGGGTCCAAACTATCAGCTCCTCCTTCAGCAGACCACACCAGTGTCTTTGCATGTTTCAGCACATAAGTATTGCGTATAAATATTACTAGGTAGATCTGAAATGTAGAGAACACTTTCAGTTTATGCTGAGCACTTTCCAAGGCATGAGAGTGAGTTTTTAAACGCCACTGGTTTCAGTTCAATTTGCAATGTATGCAAATCCATCAACAGAGACTGGAAACATTCGTAAGACCAGTAAATTGAACTATTTATCTATCACTCTAATAAATAATTTATCATTGCCCTAAATTTTTGGATGATAATCAAAGTTTTCATTGAAAAAAAATGCAAAAATACAAAATTGCTGTTGTGAGTAAAAGGTACCAACTCTGTCATCTCTGTAAGAAGCTTCCTGGAAAGTCCTTTGTATTGTGAAACGAGTTGTGAGACAAATTTTCAATCAGTGCACTTCCCATTAATTGCTAATGTAACCTACAGTCTTTTAATCAACGCACGATCAGCAGATAATGCAAAAAAATTCTAACATGTGTCCCCCAGCAAGTCTACAATTACGTTTTTTATTATAAATGACTAATAAATGAATATTTAACAGCTTTTAATTGGAGCTCTTCTTTCAAGAAAATTGCAATTTCCCCTATAATGAGTGCCAAATTACAGAACTCTTTGCAAGAACTTAAATAGGAAACTAATGTGAAATAGCAGAAGTCTCCCTCTCGCAGCACAAGCCTGTATTACCTGTGTGTATACTTTCTTCATCCATCATACATATTTGAATCATAAAGTTAGGTATGAACATAAATACATATACACCAGGGCCACTTTACTACATAGACTTGTGAAAGCTGATGTAACCAAACAGCTCAGTCATGAAGTCTGTCTTAAATAACAACACATAACAGGACTATAAAATGAAGTTTTTAATAACACTGTCAGAGAAGTTATTCATTTAATTGCCAATATGTTGTGCTGGACTCTATCATACTGACAGATGTTTAAAATGTTTTGCTCATCCCGACTCAATTACAAACATGAGGAGGCATGACTAATAGAAACAATTCCATACAATAGAGTCCAGCCAAACACTCTGACTATAGTTTCACTCATAAATATACAGCTGTAATAACACTTACCTAAAAGTTTGAACAAAAACTGACTAATAGAAGCCTCAGGTGGAATATGAGGCCCTGGATTGAATTATATTGCGTAGGTGCGCATACATAACATAGGGAGAGTGAATTGTTAATATTCGCTCAAATCCACTAAATCAACCAAGGCTTGCAGTAAAGTGTGGGCGATCTGGCCAAAAGACCACATATAATCACATGATCATCTTTTGGGGCAGATACATAAATCCATGATCTGAATTACAACACTCCACACAGATTTAGCTGAACTCATATGATCAAATGATTAGCGGTGTATGTAGCTGCCTGGATACACAGCCTATCACCAGAAACAAAGTTCTAATCACAAGTGCTGAACTGTGAGCCATTCTGTCTTATGCTTCACCACCTGCAGATTGGTCAGGTCGCTGCTGTGGCAATCCTCGATGACAGCTACTCCGGTGTCGATCTGCGGGATGAGAGACTCGCTGGAGAGACAGCTGAATGACAACGAGGACCGCCACAGCCGTGAAACGTGACACAGGACAGAAGCTAGCTGGTAAACAGCAACAGAACTTAAAAAATAAAACACTTAGATGTAGCCCTATTGATGATGCAATCTGTATAACTCCTTGGAAAAGCCACTGATACGTCAAATTAAGATTTTTCTTGATATAAAGCTGTCTGACTATCAATCCCGACTTTCAATATATACAAGTTTCAAGGAACATAACAAGCAATAGTCAGTTGTTTCAAGATTTTCTAACAGTGATGTTGATGAAAGCTTTGACTGTGTTTAGGATCTTCTAGACAGGGCTGTCAAATGCTAATCAGATGTTTCAATACCCAAATTTATTGAAGTAGCTGGTGAAAAATGTCACATTAAAAAGATGCAAATAAACAACCTGAAGTTGTGGAAGCAATGAGGATTTGGCAGCTTTCTGCTTTGAAAAGGTTGCTGCCGGGTAGCGAACTGATGTTTTAAATATTGAGGATTCCCAGAACATGAATATAAACCTGTCTGTGCTGTCAGTGTAACTTAAAACAAGATGGATGGACAAACAGTTAGACAGAGAGGCAGATCCATATATCACTAGATACTGAAACCAGTGGCAGTAATACTGGGAGTAATCAAGAGTCTACAGGATTTCTTGTAAATGGACAAACACACAAACAAACACAGGTATGGTCCTTTTACTAGCCTCTGAATCAACGGTGAAAGTAGTGCAAGAATGTAAACTGGTATCCAAGATTGAAAAAAGTGATAAGTGAGCCTCTGTGAACATGAACTGTTCAAGTGAATGGAAGCTAAACTTTGCTGTTTTCTTAACTGTCAAACATAAGATTGTTGATTTAACATTTGTGTGTGAGGAACGCAATAATCTGTCGTGTAGCGCTGAAAATCAGTCTTCATTTTCCCTGCTACAAATATCACGTTGTGGGTTGAGATGAGCCCAGATTAATTTAAATGTAGCTTCTTCAGTTTTGCTTTAGTAGTATCTGTCATTCAGTGTTTATTTTTTATTACTAGTGCTGTTTTAACTATTGTGTTCTCTGTTGTGTATAACTTCAAACAAGCTTTTTCACACCATTTTGTGTATAACCCTGTGGAGGAGCGATAAGTTTGGCTTGGATTCATGAACAAATGAACAGCACAGTGTCCTTCAGGGCAGGGCTAAAGCTGATGGGATCGGTATGGGTTAACTAACTTATGAGTCTAATGTCTCACCTTTTCACACCCAACAATAAACTCACAGGACAGTATGAAAGAAAAAAGAAGAAAGACAAATAAAGCAAGGTAAACAAACAAAAATGAACGCAGCAAAAATCAAAGGACAGATTTTTGAGAGGAGAATTTCTGAGCAGGTGAGGCTGACATGTAACAAGCAACTAGACACAAACCAACACACACCAGCTTGCAAATAACGGTGTATTTACTGACTACAGTGAATATTCAAGCACTTCTTAAACAGCCTCCAAATTCATGGGTTAGAGTGCAGCGTCGAAAACAACTCACCTGCTGTCCGTGTCCAAACCCACAAAGTCCTTCTTCTCAAAGGGCACACAGAGCAGTGGGATCTTGTCACCGGACTTATCTGTGGCCCGGTCAAGCCGCTTGGACTCCAGAACAATAAATATCGACTCCACAAAGTCCTCCACTCTCTTCTCCACATCAGAGCACTCCTCAAAGCTGGGGTAGAAGGCCACATCTGTGCGCTGCTGCTCCGTGATCTCGCCTTGGAGCCCAAACACCAGCAACCGTGAGTCGTAGAGGGTGGAGCTGTACACCTCCTTCTGGCCGTGGAAGCGTTCAGCGGTCTGGGGCCACTCCTTGGCCGAGGCGCAGGTGGTGATGGAGATGAGACCCACGACCTTGCGGTGCGTCTGGAAGTCACCCCACTCGTTGTTTTCAGGCAGGTAGTGGTGGCGGTATCGGATGTAGAGGAGGCGCTGGGAGTCCCTGATGCTCACCTGGCTCACGCTGGCGATCCGTTTGTAGATCTTGAAGAACTGGTCCTCGGGTACGATGCCGACAGGCTGGACCACCACGAGCACCGTCTGGTGATCCTCAGCGCACTGCATGTAGTCTGGGACGCTCATCTTCACATGTGGCTTCATTGGACAGAAAACGCTTGGTTATAACAATAAACATCCAATAGCCTCATTCAATTTGCAACTATTACTGGTTAAAGTCCCTCTCTGGTCATTGATTTAACCTGTAAAAACTCACCTCTGTGTAACAGAGTTATCTCAATTAAAATTATTCCATCCTGTCTTAAAATACCTCAACTCTTCCTTGTTGCTTCTTTTAGAGTGTGCAGAATGCAGATCTATTAAATTCCTGTCTCTCGACTCTCACCTTGCCGCACTTGCTGCAGCTGGAGCTCACTATCTCACCTACAGCTATGATCAAACAATCACTCTTTGCTACATAGTGACAAGTTCTAATATTGGAGGAATTCAGCCGTTGCTGTTCAAACCAGAAACTGTTTCTGAAGAAGAACGATACAGAAAGCTCTACCCTGCAAGTTGACAGGATTGGTTCCTGAGGTTTGTTACATATAAAAACTTCAAAAGTCTGAATCGGTGTTTTTGAGACTGTCATTAATATGCTGCAGTGCTCAACCACAGTGTCGATTGCTTATTTCACTTAATATATCTCCCTCTACATAAAAAAACAACTTCATTTTCACCACAGAGAATCTTAAACTACTGTTATATATTGTGTTATATTATATTATGTGTGATAGTAATTTGTTAGTACAAAGTAATTTTAATAAAGCTGTTTATAGCACAAATTATCCAAACACAAGTTGCTGAATTTCTGTGAGAACCACAAACTCTTAAATTCGATTCACCTTAATTGTATTCTGCATGGTGATAAACCTCTCAAGAGCAGGTATTTCAACACTTGGGCAGACAAAACCATGCATGAGTAAAAACCACTAGATGTAGGTGAGGAAACATACTTGTGTGTTTGTGTATTTTTGTTCTGTTATTTAGAAATGTACTTTGGCAGTAAATGTATTCAAAATAGATGCATGGGTACAGAAATATACTAATACTTTACAAATACTTCTAAATACCAGACAAAATGTTTATGTGCAAGGACAACCTCATATATACTGTGTTATTTATCATTTGGTCATAGATGTGCTCCGTTTCAACAATCCATTTACCAAGCGTCTGCTGTGTTTGTGTACAGCATGACTCCAAATATCTTCCCATTTTTGAATGAAAAACTGCAGCCTGGAGTTTCTGGTGTGCACAGGATGTAAAACTGGAACACAGCAACTCATAAATAGCACAAAGTGATGTATGTGGTGAATGTATTTCTGCTGAAAAAGCAGGTAAATTCCTGCTGCTGCCTTTGCTAAATATAAGGACTTAGCTCTAGCAGCTAACTGTGGAAATGGCAAATGAACGAAATTATTACACGGTAAAATGTGACAAAAGCCAAGTATGTCATATAGCAGCAGTCCCTGTTTTATTAGCGTGTATCCATTTCATATAGTTCTATAAGCTTATGACAGACGTTCAGCTGTATTCTCGTGTCAAAACACAGCTGACAGTTAGCTCAGCTAGCTAAGCTGTGAATTTGCTGCTCGGGACTGTCACACAGTAGCAACAGAGTCTGAAACAAATAGGTCAGTAATGCACATATCAGCAGAGTTCAATGCATCATCTTTCACACCAGTAGCATTAAAATATAAGGTTTACTCATGTTATCCAAGTTACCTGACAGGTTTCAGAGCTTCCTTCTTTGGACCAGTGTTTTAGCTACGTTACGTCACCGGAAAAACATCCGCTGACCATTTCAACATAAAACACTCACGAGACCAGGAAGTGTAAAGATAAAAGCCATTCTGTTGCATTTCCTCAGACGCCCTATTAAATTTAGATCGATTTAGAGATGGGGACTTGAGACTTGATGACTTGGACTCGAGTCAACTCGAGTCTGTTTTAATGACTTGTGACTTGACTTGAAAAAAAATAAAATATTTGCGACTTGACTTGGACTTGGAAGTTAAGACTCGGGACTTGACTTGACTTGAGACACGATGACTTGAATGACTTGAGTGTTATTATTATTATTCACATCATGTTTTCAGTTTGAATGACGTTATTGATAAGTAAAATCATAGACTGTATATAAAGATGGACGTAGCATCTGGCTCCATAAATGAAGCCCACCCGGAAGTGTCAAAAACTTGCAATATCACGCCGTCCGCTCGGGTTGGCTCCAAAAAGCTTTTGCTCCATAGACCCCAATTCATCACCGGAAAAAATAAAATTTGATAGACTGATTTTCTACAGTTCAGGACTTTTTTCCCCGTTAGTTTTCATGGTCAAAATGAGAGATCAGGTGGCCGATCTTAAAATAAATCAATACTGAATTTTAAATAAATTGTTAAAGTTGGCGGAGCCAGGGGGCGTGGCTATACTTGATAGAGAGTCTTGTCTGGAATGATTGACAGATCCTTTAGGGCGAGGCTTTCAGCAGGCTTATTCCGTGGAACTTTCATCCACATTTAGATTAATTTGTCCTCTAATTATTGTTATTTTACACAGGTTTCCAGTTTGCAGACTTGTTATAATTAAGAGATAAGAGAGTCTTCAGCTCTCAGTCTGGCCCGCCCATAGACTGGTCCTTTGGATTCGCTGCAGACTCTTTTATCCCGCCCACATTTTACCACAGAGGCTTCTGTTGCTGTCAATCAAGTATAGCCACGCCCCCTGGCTCCGCCAACTTTAACGATTTATTTAAAATTCAGTATTGATTTATTTTAAGATCGGCCACCTGATCTCTCATTTTGACCATGAAAACTAACGGGAAAAAAATCCTGAGCGGTAGAAAATCAGTCTATCAAATTTTATTTTTCCGATGATGAATAGACCCTGTGCACGATAGCATGTGCTAGTTCCGGTTGAAAAACTCCGGGTGCTACAGTTACTTCCGGTCCTGCTTACAGCGCTGTCAAAATGGAAGAAGCCAGCAGTACACTTTACTTTTCCAGATGCCTAGGCAACTTGTCTAAAATTTCTGTTGACGATGTTTATCGTCTCGATGATGATTTTTCGTCAGCTCCTCAAACCAAAAGGGAAAAGGGATTCAAATTTTATATATCCCAGTACATATATAACTTTGAAGGTAAGTGGCATCGCATCCTACATAACTAGCACTAGCTTAACTGTAGGGCTTGCCAAACATGTACCTTATCATTTTATTTTCTAGTATTTATACATTACTATTTTTTGCTTAGTTAGCTACTAGAATCCACTTTACACTTTAGTCTTTGGTACTTAGCCCATTGCGCTTCAGTTGCGCTTCAGTGTCCCATCTGCGGTACACTTTGAGATCTGCATAAGCAATTTGCTAAATGTCTGAAACTGCAAACGCGATTATACAAACACTATACGCCGATGGAAAGCTTAGATTCTCATGAATCCGCCGGTATAAACAACTTTCAGATGTGATTACCACAGCGGGTAATATAAACACATTTGTCCGACAAACAACGAATATCCATCCATCCGTTCTCTATACACGGCTTCACAGCGCGACTCACATTTCCGGGTTCATTATTACACACGGATGAAAATATTCCACAAAAAACGGCCATAATCCAACCTTGGACATCCAGACGAAACAAGCCAGTAACATATTTTGTCCAAAACATGTCTTGAAATCGGTATATACTCCACGAATAGGTTGTTTTCAAGGAAATGCACCTAGCGATGCGCGTCCAATATTCCCTGTATTTCTTGTCATATTTTTATTTACAAATAGAATGTTAGCGATTTTTTGTACTGAAAATGGCTGGAATTGACTGCAGCTTAAAGGGTTAGTCAAGTTCAGCAAGACATTTTATATTTGTAGTTTTGTTTGAACAAAATGACAAATGCTTGGATTTCCTCTATATTTGATTAGATGTCAAAACGGAATAACAAATGATTGAAGAGTGCACGGATTGTTGTTATAGTTGATCAGATATTTGCTGTTTGATCAGTGACTATGCACTAATATTCCCGATCCTCAGCTCAGTGTGAAACATTTTTTTTTCGTCTAATTTTGGCAATCCACTGAGCCCGCAAATGCCGGTCTTTTGGAAAATGGTGAAGGCTTATAGAACTGTTATAAACACCAGAAGCCGAACATAATGGTACACTGCAGTCCCTCCCATATCGACCTTGAACACGCTGAAATCTGATTTTTTGTTTTGCCGAGAAAACAGTGTTTTTCTTTTTTGATTCCATGTTATCCATGCTGCGAAAAAGCCTCCGGAAGGACCTGTAAGCCCTCCCGGTCAGAACCCGGAAGTTAGCATTTTTGACGTGCACAGGGTCTATTGGGGTCTATGGGGCAAAAGCTTTTTGGAGCCAACCCTAGCGGACGGCGTGATATTGCAAGTTTTTGACACTTCCGGGTGGGCTTCAAATGTGGAGCCAGATGCTACGTCCATTTGTATATAAAGTCTGGTTCAAGTCTGTGTAAAATGCTGGATAGTCTAACATAGACTTTTAATCTGAAATCGACTTGCCGTATCAATCAGCCCCGCCCTCTCTACGTTGGCTGCCTTAGTAGACCTCCACGGCAGCGCCCACCGCTGGATATCAACATGTCAGCTGTACTCGACGTAATCACCTTCGGGTATCAGGATTTCTGTCAAGACGGTAAACGACGAACAGCAGTTTGCAAGACGTGCAACGTGAAAATCACAGACAGTCAGACGACAACGTCAAATTTCGTCCGACATTTGAAGACCCATTCGGCCCAGTAAGTGCTTGTCAATTTGTTTTTAATATCAGAGCCTGTTTACATTGTCTGGTTAGTTAGCATTTTAGCTAATGTTAGCTTAATACAACAGTAAGGAGTGTGGGGATTAGCTGCTGCCTTGGGTAAAGTGCGCCGTCACACAAGCAATAATACTAAAAGAAAATGTTATTCTCTTCATAAGTGCTTGTCAATTTGTTATTAATATCAGAGCCCGTTTACATTGTCTGGTTAGTTGGCATTTGAGCTAATGTTAGCATAATATGACAGTAAGGAGTGGGGGGATTAGCTGCTGCCTTGGGTAAAGTGCGCTGTCACACAATCAATGATACTTAAAAAAAAATATTCTCTTCATAAGTGCTTGTCAATTTGTTGTTAATATCAGAGCCCGTTTACATTGTCTGTTTTGTATAGTCAATTGTACAATTAGTCTATTTGTGCATTTTTGTTATGTATATATATTTGTATATATATATATGTATGCTGTCAAATATAATACAACTGACTGACTCTGCAGCTGTTAGCTTACTCATAGTGAAACACAATGTGTCTGTTCAATTTTTAGTGTTAGCTCCAATACATGATATTGTCCCCACAATAATGCAGACTTCTTCCTGTAATCAGATATGAGCTGTATCATCGCCTGCTGCAGCTTCTGTTCCTGTTTACTGTTAGTATTTGATTTAAAAAAAAAAAAGTTTATTAATCGTAATTGAAGTACAAACCTCAATTGGGATATTGATATAAAATAATATCATCCAGCCCTAAGCAAGATGGTAAATAAAATCATCAAAAGCCTCAAACAACCATATGTCATGTTTGCATGTCTGCCCGACCATACAGTACATCCCATTCTTGTTTATGCTTCTGTTTCACAGATATGCAGAGTATGAAAGGAAAAGAAATGCCTGCGCTGATGCCACACAGCCTGCAAGTTCCCAGTTCCTCCAATGTCGTCCTCAGGAAGCCTATTCAGCGAATCATCCCAGACAGAAGGCCATAACACAAGCCATTGTAACAGACCTGGTAGTAGGGTGTAATATGCCTCTTTCCATCACAGAAAATGGGCATTTCCGTCACTTCATGTCTGTGGCTGACTCTAAGTACCAGCCTGTCTGCCGTAGGACCGTGGCTTCAACAATAGAATCCCTTGTTGCCGATATGCAGGAGAAAATAAAAGTGCTTCTTGCTGGTGCAGACCATGTATCAGTTACAGTGGATATTTGGTCTGACAGGAGGATGTGTGGCTTTTTGGGAGTCACAGGCCATTTTTTGGCCACATCTGAGGGAATTCAGCTGAAATCATACTTGCTTGCCTGCAACAGGTTCAAAGGCCCTCACACAGCAGAACGGATTTTGGAAGCCTTCGATTCCATCTGTGATGAATATGGCATCCGAAAAAAGCTTGACTTTGTTATTTGTGACAATGCTGCAAATATGAAGCGAGCATTTACAGTTTGCTTTCCAAATGAAGAAGATGGTGAAGTAACGGATGATGACAACCTGGATGACGCACAGCTGTGGGAAGACCTCTCGAGGGGTGAATGGGAGACTGTGGACCGCATGATCCACAGAGGAAGCCCTAAACGTCAGCCATGCTTTGCCCATACTCTGCAGTTAACTGTTGGTGATGGTCTCAAGGATGCACGGATCATGAACAGTGCCTTTGCAAAGTCCTCCAAACTGAGCTCACTTCTACATACGTCCAGCACCTTTAAAGATGCATTTGAAGAGAAGTTTGGGCAGCGAGAGATACCTGCTACTGTGAATACACGGTGGAATTCAACTCTCCGCCAAGTCAAGGCTGTGCTCTCATTCACTCATCAGGAACTGTGCAGTGTGGTTCAGCACACAGGCCACAACCAACTGGCCTTCTCAAGTAGGGAGTGGAACCTGATGAAGGAACTATGTGATGTGCTACAGCCATTTGCTGAGGCCACTGATCTTACTCAGGGAGAGAAGATTGTGACGGTCAGCTCTGTCCTCCCCTGTGTATTGTCACTAAACCACCACCTGGAAAAGCTCAAACCACAAGTGCGCTTCCTGGGAAGCATGATCCATAGCCTGCAATGCTCTCTCAAGAAAAGATTCCGGGGGATCTTTGTTAATGTGAAAATGTTATCAGCAGCACCAGGAGAAGAGCTACCATTTGCAGACCCACTCTACATCAGATCAGCTGTCCTGGATCCAGCTTTCTCCATGTTGTGGCTTCAGCACGATGTGCTTGTGACTGATGACATCAAGAACGACATTGTTGACATGGTGAAAGGTCAGTGGTTGTTTTTTTTACATGATATACAGTTAGGCATCTCACCATTAACAAATTAAGGAAATTAAATTCACAACAGTTGTATCAATAATATAATAAATTTTAGATGCAATTTTGAAAGTGCAGCAAACCGAGCTGTGAAATGATGAATGAGGAAGTTCTTTTAACAATCATGGGCTTTCACACTTGCCCTTTTTTGTCTTTGTTTTTCATAGATCTGATTCTATGTGAGGTGCAACCTGACACAGCATCCCTGAGTCCTGCAATCAAAGATGAAAATGAAATCCAGGAAGAGACCACAGGCCTTTTTGCGGAATACAGAAAACGCCGAAAGCAGGAAAGCACGAATACCAACCCAGAGACCCAACTTAATACTTACTTCAGTCTTTGTTGTGGGCAGGCTTGCCTGCCCTTCTGGAACACGTACAGGGACATCCTCCCGGCACTTTTTCCAGTGGCAGTGAGGGCACTTTCAGTACCGGCCTCAAGTGCCCCTGTGGAAAGAGTCTTCAGCCATGGAGGCATCCTCATGAGGCCACATCGTGCCCGGCTGGCAGATAAGACCCTATCGAACCTGATATTTTGCAAGTCCAATACTTTGTAAAATGGGAATTAGTGTGTGTGTGTGTGAGTGAGGGAGCGAGAGTGTGTGTGTATACGTGAGTGAGTGAGAGACAGAGTGAGTGTGAGGGTGAGTATATGTGTGCATATGAAAGTGTGTGAAAGAGAGATGGAGTGTGTGTTTGTGTGTGAGAGAGAGAGAGGACTTTAACGAAGTTTAGCTGTTATTTGTTTTCATTGTTTGTTTCAACGCAGTGTTCAAAAATCATTTCATTTTGCGTGTGTGTGTGTTATCAATAAATAATTTTATGATGTTATTACTGTTTAGTTTGATTCTATGAGGTATTTTACTGAACATGAGTATTTACAAAGCAAATCCAAATTATCTTTTTAACATGTTGGGCACATTAGCCAGTGATGTTTACTAATAATTACTTATATCTTGTTATTTCACTTTATTAAGATCATATTCTGCTGGTAAAATTACAATAATGTGACTTGACTTGGACTTGACTTGCCCAAGAAAAAAATACATGGGACTTAGCTGAGACTTGAAGGTTAAGACTTGAGACTTACTTGAGACTTGCACATGTGTGACTTGGTCCCATCTCTGATTGTAGTCAAATGATATGAAGTATGGATATCTATAACTGTGTTCCCTTAAATCACCATTACATTGTTGTCTCACATTTTGAAATTAAAAATGCATACCACATTTTGGCAAATTGCAATTTGCTAATAATTTCGTATTGAGTCATAAGACACATCAAATTCCACACAGTGTCATCATTCACTTATAATAATGAATAGTATTGAGTTCAATGGCCCTCCATAATTTGCCCAGATGTAGATGGTGTTTAGATGCGCCTTGTGCCATGCATGCGTTGTTTTGGGCTTTTATTTTGAAAACAAGATCCATAATTTCTGCTTTCCGCTTTTTTGTTAGCTTAATTATTAGTGCTCATTTTCTTCTTCTGCAAAAATAAAATGCATCATGTTTTAGATGCTCCGCCTGAAGGAAAGATTAGGTATTGTAACTGAACCAAAGTGTTTAATGATGTTTTTCATTATCATTAAATATTCTGAGTTCCTTATGACTGATAAATGTCAATTTAAACCATATTATTGTGTGACAGACCTAATAATTATCAAAATAACTGGTTGCTATACACAATAATTCAGACAAAGGAACTAGGTCCTCATTGAATCATCACATATCATCATTAACCTTAATCCTAAAGGGACCCCAGTCATTTTGAATGAGACAAATGGAGCAGACAGATTTCCTCATGTGCTTTGTCGTCATCCTAAATACTGTTCACAGTCAGAAATATAATACATCGTTTCATAATAAGATGCTTTATGACAATCAGATTAAATGGATGTGTTCTATTATATCGGTTGCAATTTGAATAAAATCTGCAAGCTGGATTAAAGAAAAGTATTTTTGATTTGCAATTTTTCTAGTGTATCTATACCATTAAATAACATGATTAGTCACTATAATTACACCAGTAAAAATGTCCTTTGTTATACAATAGATGCACCACTAAATAACAGAAAAAGATATTTCTATTTCATTGTAGATACACCATTAATACAGCTATGAATTATAGATGGATAACATCTTAATGAGGGTCCTGTACATTAAAATGATCCAGACAGTTAGATTCAATTCCATTTTATTTTTTTAACCCATAAATCACTTTTCACAATCTTCTTGGAAGACAACAGCATTTTATTCCCTATTTTCTTCTTTTTTTGGCCAAGGGGAATTGGTCCAAAAGCAAAGCAGGAGCTCAGAGAGAGACATGGAATGTCTAAACCATGGTTCATAGTGAATACACATCAATAACAGGCAAACATCTACAACCATTGACTTCATAACAGTGCACAGACACAGTGTGTGAAGGCTGTCATTACTGTGGATCTCAAACCGGAACAATACAACGGATGAAAGCAGGGGAGTGGGGGGCAAAGATGTTACTAGTGAGAGGGAAATCGTGCTGTTCTCAAATTTAAAAAAAAAAAAGATCTTTTGAAAGTTAAATTTCAACTGAGATCACGTAATGGAATGAATGCAAATACATAAAAAGCACAAATAAGTGAAGCCTTCATTTTTCCCATGTGGTGAGTGTTCCCTAAGGCTGGTAAGACTGAGTGAGGTCCACCTAAACACACCAGCTTCTTCCTTTCTGTGTTCAAATGAGGCATGTTTTCAGTGCATAGTCACATTACTGCATCTTCATGCCCCGTACAATCAGTGAAGCTGTAACAGAAGATAGTGGAGAGAAAAAGCTACGCATTTGAAAGCTAGAAAGTTCACATCTTGTCATCAAATACTGGACACTCTACGAAATGCTCAATGTTTGACATCTCTTTGTCCTTTCAGTCATCAATGCAGAGAGCGCCCATAGGTGCCACGAGAAAAGCCTTCAAGTTATACAGTAAAATTGTGGAGAATGTGGAAGATGGCAGGTGAGTGCTAACACTACAGTGAAAAAACCACCAGCAAAAGCGCATTACAGCTTGGCACCAAATAAATGCGACATTAAGAAATGTGTTCATCCAGCTCGACTGGAAATAAAGCAGCCATATACTGAAATGTTAAACCACTGAATGTGTTAAAGAAATACATCAACTTTTTACTAAGTTTGGCCCATTAAACTCACAACCCATATGTAATGATTTGATGTAGAAATCTTCTAATGATCTAAAAAACTAAAATAATTGGTTGCATTGTGAAAATAATTCCAAAGTAGACTCACATCTTATAAGGTCAACCTATAGTAAGATTACAAAAATGCACATTTTACCAATAAAGACAGTAAAACATAATTTAAAGGTACCCTGTGGAGTTTATGACCACTGGTAGCACTATGGAGCAATGTTTAAGCAAGGGAGTCCCTGTTTTATCACGCTCATGCCACTGATCACATGCTATTTTCATCACCAGTTGGTGGCAGGAGTCTGCAATGTGCGAAGAACAAGGCTGCATGCTAACACTCATGAATGCAAACACTTTGGAAATGTTTCATTAGGATGAAAATGAACTAAACATGTCCGTTACAATTCATGGACAGTGTATTTTGGTGATCAGCACTGAACATAAAAGGGTTTAGCTTGCTCATAGAAAACTTGACGGTACCTTTAATGTATCATGATCGCCTCTACATGTAGATTGATCAAAGTCACTCATGTTTTAATGATGCACTTTTTGAATCCTCTCAGCATTATTACCCCTTCAGTTGGGTTAGATTGTCTCCGAGTTCCCATTTCAGAACCAGTCCTCTTTACATCCTGTAAAAAGAGACCAATGGGCCAAACTTACTAAAAGTTATCTGCACCTAAAAGCTGTCTTCTAGCTGCTATACATCTTCATTAATTGGGTTTAAGGACTTTGCATCCTTGCTACTTCAGTGTGCATTTGCATCCATGTGAAGTACAAATAGTGCGCCGTCATGTACAACATGGGAACTTGAAGGCTACAGAAAAAGACAACAGTAGTTAAGACTGACTGATGATGGTGTGTTTGGTCTGCAGAGGATCAGGAAGATTCTGGGTTGAATGTTGTCATCCAGTGGATTAGTTTAATCTCCAGCGATCATGTGGCCTCGGCCAAGATTAGTCGACCTAATTACCGCACATTTAGACACACCATTGATTCCTAGTAGGCCAGGAGCACTTTGTAACTCTGGTCTGTCAGACGAGGAGAAAGTCTGAACGGAATCAAAGGAATGAACTGAAAAAGACACATTAATAAAAAAAAAAAAAACATTAAGACTGACTTAGAGTCTAATGGTGCAGTAGGGGAAATGTGTGTCTTCTGATTAGTTGGATTTAAGATATTTGGCATTCTTCATTATGGCATTGAAAGTGAGTGGATGCTGCCGGTGGTGCAGAGATAGAGAGAGACTGGATAAAGGGCCTTCAATAGGGCACAGGGTGGAAGGGGAAGTGGTCGGGGAAGAATCACACTCCGGCCTCCTCACGCCAGCTTCAGAAACTGTTCCACTGTATCTGCTTCCACAGCGTCCGAAAACATTTCATAGTTCTGTGGAAAAGAAGAAAATGGCAAAAGTGTCAGTCTGCAAACAAGAAGTCAAAGAAATACGGCAGCTATACGGCCTCAGAAGTGGTAGAAAGTGAAGATTAACTATTTGTATCCTTGTAACTTGAGGTTTCTTTTAATGGAATTTATGAAGAGAATGCTCGAACAGAGTTGTGATTTCTGCACTGAAACCAGGAGAATAATGCAGTCTTCATTTGTACATTAGTATGCTGAATGTGTTCCAAACACGCACAGTCTTAGCATAATATGGCAAAATGCTAATATAAGGTCCGTACAGCTACCCACACTGCAACATATCATCAATGTATTTAACCCTCTGAGTCCTAAAACCCACTGGTGGGCATTAAAAACATCCATCCATCCATTATCTATACACTGCTGAATCCTCATTGGGGTCGCGGGGGGCCGGAGTCTATCCCAGCTGACTTAGGGTGAAGACAGAGAACACCTGGACAGGTCACCAGTCTGTCACATCTACAGACAATTTAGAGTTACCAATTAACCCGAGCATGTTTTTGGACTGTGGGAGTAAGCTGGAGGAAACTCATGAATGCTCAGGGTGAACATGCCAAAGTCCCTGCAGAAAGATCCCAGGCCCATGGCAGGACGTGAACCGGGGATCTTCCGGCTGCAAGGTGACCGAGCTAACCACCGAGCCACTATATTGGGAAAATTAACCACATCAAAACTTCAAATTACTTTATACTACGTGCATTTTTTGGCGCAACTAGGCCGAGTTTACACAGAACAGCTCTGAGACAGAATGGAAACAAAGCACTGGTAACATTTGTAGGCAATTGGAAAATGTTGTACGACTCCAGGTTTCCTTTTTTTTTGTAAAATAATTAAAAGAAATTCAACTTTTGCAATTATCTTTTTTATATAATTAATGACTTAAGAACCATTTTAAACTGCAAAACGGGCACTTTTAAGTTTTCTCTACTTCCAGTCACAGCCTTTATGTCTATCGATGCCGAACACTTTCTGCACCTTGTTTTTTTTTTTTTTAACTACTTGACCCTTCAGAGGGTGTCAACAAATTTGCGATAATGAAGAATGAGAATTTGGAATATCCCAAGCATTTGCCAGTCGAGCAAGTAAATAATGCTGCAGGTTGGGTCTGAAATGCTTGAACACGTATGAACAATGGATGCAAATTTGAAACATTTTCCTTAAACGAATGCTGCAGCATTCATAAACACAGGTA
The DNA here is from genome assembly GCF_021347895.1 of Acanthochromis polyacanthus. Classification (NCBI taxonomy): domain Eukaryota; kingdom Metazoa; phylum Chordata; class Actinopteri; family Pomacentridae; genus Acanthochromis; species Acanthochromis polyacanthus. The sequence goes on from NC_067123.1 coordinate 20,816,931, forward strand.
GCCAATAGAGAGCAGAAAGGTGCGCTTGTTTTATGGACCCTCACAGGCGGTCAACAAACACACCTGTAACTCCATCTCATTCTATTAGCCTTATTAGGTGATGCATTTCAACCACATCATTTATTAACCGCAATTACTATATCATAAGAAAACTTTAGAAAAGTGAAAAGAAGGTTGTTGTGTTTAGTGTGTGAGATTGTGCTCTCCTCACCCCACAGTACTGGTCTTCATTGAAAAGCTGGGGAGGGACTGCCGTGGGGTCCCCTGCTTTGTTTCTCATTTCGTCACGAAGCTCCCCACCCACGGAGATGTCGATGAGCTCGTACTGGATGCTTTTACTGTCGAGGATTCGAATCACTTGTGCCTGCTGAGACTTCACCTGCAAAACAAGCGCTTCAGTCAGAAACTCACTTCTCTCCTGCATGACTGGTAGGAAGCAGACAAGTCATTTGCTCGGGGTTTGAGCTTTATATAGCAACATTTGCCACCACAACGTCAAATCTTATTTTTACTGATGACATTTCTAAGAACTGCGTTGAGGCAAAATGATAAAAGCTGTCAAGTTATTCTGGGTTTTCCTCTGTGCGTGAATAACAAGGAGCAGACAAGGTCACCAAACAGCTTTGAGGGATTGTTCAAATAAACCTTGTACTATTACTTCTCCCCAAGGACAGGAACAGAGACATTTTTCATGGCATAGCACTAGCAAAGCAGCAAACGATATGATTTAAGTCGTGTTTGAGGCTGAGCCTGTGAAGGCAGCAGCTTAATCTGGCTAGTGGGTGATGATTAATAGATGTGGTGACAGACTGCTATCTTTTTGGGTGACTGAGGAAGTTGGGAGGGGGTGTTTGTAACTGTGACCACACCTAAGCAAAGCACTAACTGGAAACACGCAGACTGGCGTTTAGCTGCTGTAAAGCCACAGCCATGTCCTCAAACTGGAAAAAAAAAAAAGAAAAAAAAAAGGAATTGGTTTTATTTGTTCCGCAAAACTGTAGAAGCTCCTCTGAATAAAGGGAAGTTTTGTGTGTCCTTCAGATGACGAATTGAAACTGACTAAAATACGATAGGTCTGCACCAGAAAAGGCAAAGAACAAAAAGCTAGAAATGCTTTGTTCACTTGCAGCACCGGAAAACAATTCATGAGATGTTTTAAAAGAGAAAACTAATTCTGAAGCTCACTGCACTACGATTGTTATTGCACTGCAAAAAGGGATTTGTGCAGAATTTGTGTTATTGTGTGCGAGTTTATTGGTTATGTTTTTGCTGTAGTCTAAATTAGGATTGCAACTAAGTCTTTTCGTTGTCAATTATTTTCTCGATTAATCGGTTTGCTGTTTGGTCATTAAAATGCAAGAAAATGGAGAAATGAGCAGACACAACTTCCTAAAATGTCTCACCCACAATCCAAAGATAGTCCGTTTACCATCACAGAGGAGTAAATAAAATAAAGAATATTCATATATTTTTTCTTTAAAAATTGCTAGACTGATTCATCTTTATCAACAACAGTAATAGTTGATGATTAACTTAATAGTTGACATCGAAATGATTGATTGGTGCAGCTCTGGTCTAAATTAACAAAATATATGCAAAAGATACACATATTACATAAAACACATTAATGTTCACTGAAATTGTTTTTCATCTATCCTTAAAGGGAAGTTTTGTTGGTATGGAAACAATGGGATATCAAAACTCTGCTGCACATGAGAGGGTTAAAAACTAATGCACGTCACCAAACTACTCTTTTTTTCTACGTGATTTCCTCACAACTAATAGATACCAGATGTTTGGACCCAGTGCTTTGCCATACACGTTTAAGTAAAGAGCTGCAAAATAAAGATCAAAATTCTAAATTATTTCAATTCTAAATCATCTAAACCTGCATTACTTGACGTCTGCAGACAGTCTTTATATCAAACTGTTAGAATCGATTCATCCTTAAAATACTCTGTGGGAATAGGGCGCAAATCTCCATTAACAAATATAAGAATTTATGTATATCAAGCCTACCAACAAAACCCCATAAGAAAGAACATAAAGGTTTGCTTTTTTTTCCGCATTAAATCCTCTGCTGATTAATTCGGCTTGCATATAATCTATCTAGCAGCGGCTGTATTAGTTAAATGTCAGTTTTTACCACTGGTTCCCATGCTTTTTTTAACTACTAATCTACTGCACCCTGAAGCGAAGATTGAGCAGCAGGTGTGCCACTTACACACGTAAAAATCCTTTAACACGGCTGCGGTTTAGTGTATTTGATGTGTGCTGGTGTGATAAATGCATATTGGGAATAAAGGACCTTAAATTATGGTTGAAACTAGCCAAAAACAGGGCGACTTTAAATTGACAGATTTTTGAATGAAATTTGGCGCACAGCCTTCCAGACAGGAAACGAATGCATACGGTCGCCATACTTACATATACATATACATATGCTGTCAAGTATCTTGTACCTAAATGACACTAAGATAATGTCGTTGTTTATAATGAATAACATAATGTTTAAGGAGGTATAGGTGCAGAAATAGCTAGCTACCGTGGTGGATAGAAAGCACTTTATTAAGATGGAATTATGCAGCATGCCTAGCCTTTAACTTTTGACACATTTCCCAGGACTAGTTTGAATCTTTAACACACCTCCAGCCGGTAATGCTGACGCTCCATTAATGAAATAGGTGTTGGGGGAGTTGCAGAGGCCCACTGCTGTTAGTCAGGAGGAAGCTATTACTGACAGGGTGCTGGGTGTGTCTGTAGGACTCAGCGTTGTTAGCTGCTGCTAGCGGAGCCCAAAACACTAACGCAGCCTCAAATTAATGAAGTTATAGCTCAGGTACATCGTAATTTGACTCACCGTCCTGGAGGCAGTAACAGTGGTGTAGTACAGTTTGATTCCCATCGCTGCAGCTCCTCTCTCTCCCTTTGTGTATCTGCTGGCAAGTAGCTTTCTGTCGCTGCTGTCAAGCTCACTGCAAATATCTGCAGCACAGGAGGGAAGCTGAGCGACGCTTCCTTTCAAAATAAAAGACAGTAAAAATATTTAAACTACTTTCATTTCAAATTAAAAACAGCATAAACAATTTGAAGCAGTTAAGCAGTGAATGTAACAGGGTCAGGAGTGCAGCAGTGGTTGTGGGTCAAATATAAATGAACTGTCGTATTAATAAAATACAATATCTCATATATATATTTATTTTATTGTTCTTCTATTGTTATTATGTTTGCCTCTCAGTTGTTGTGTGAAACCATTGCTGGGAGGTCTCTGTACTCCTACGTACCATTTTAGCCAACCCCATGCTGTCCTATAAATTAGTTTATCTTCCTTACCTCTCCCCTTTTGTTTATGTGTTCTGAGAGAGAGGTAGGCGAAATTGTGCTATTGTAATTTGTGGGTTTTAATTTAATATAATTCTGCTTAAAAGTTTACTTTCCACTTGTAATATGGTTATGCATTATTTAAAGGGGCAACTCCGGGTGGCAAAAATAACTCTGATTGTATAGAAGTCTATGAGAAAATGACCCTACTTCTCATTTAATCTGTTTTCTCTGTAAAGATTTTCCTAATGAGTTTATGATCTCAGTCACTATTTTCAAGTTTCCTTCGATACAGTATGATGTTCATTTTCTAATTTATGGCTCCATTTAGGAGAAAATACAAAACAAACTGCTTTTGGATGTGGCTACCTTGTGATTGACAGGTCGCTACTGTATTAGCGTGTGAAGTGTCCTCGAGTTCTTGGTCAGAACCAGCCTTCGCTTCTCACATGCGGTTTCTAAAAAGCGAGATGACCAAACTCCAGGTGTCAAAAACTATACCACTATACCATATACTGTCTTGGGTGATGCCAGGATAGCTATTTTTTATACACAGTCCATTCCATAAGCAATTTTGGATATTTGATTGGACAACAGTAATTTGAAAACAATAATTTGGACTTGGCTGTTTTGTTCTTTATTTTACAGACCATAAAGATAATTCAGAAAATAATCGGCCTGTTGATAAAGATCGCAAATATACATTAGTCGCATTACCATTTATTACAGGGGATCTGTTCTCACATATTCTTATCATCAGCACATCCTTTGACCTGCCAGTAAATTTTGAAGACTGGAAACAAAGGCAGGAAACGATTTGCTGCATATGGGCTAGCTTGACTGTTCTCTCCTTCCATACTGTGGACCTCTGTGTAGTTTAAAGAGACAGTGCACAACTTTATTCATATTTTAATGAGGGTTTGTGGCATTAGTTCCTATGATTCTTGTACAAAATATGGTAATACTATATTTTTGCTAAGTGTAAAATCGCCAATTAATTTGTCATGCTATCTGTGGGAGGAAGACACAAAGGAGAACATGCAAGGTCCACACAGAGAGACTTGAGCTGACCACCAAGAACTGCTTCATCCTGCAGAGGCCCATCATCAATGTAAAATTCATCTCACAGATTAACATAAACCTTAATTTTTCTGTTTTCTACTTGCTTTTAGAACTGGAATTAAGGTTGCAGCCAAAATTGTCAAACACTACAAGGAAATGGAAACAGAAAGACAAAAAGGTTAGATTACAGGGCTGTCTTTGTAACCGTTTGTGTCACCGAAGTCCAATTATTAGCTTTATGGGGTACATTAGCGTCGTTAGAAAAATCAGGTGACAGAAAGGGATAAATGGTTCTAAGAGTGTATTCCTTCTGAAGGCTGTGACTTTGTGATAAAGCAGCACAGCGACATCTCACATCTTTCTTCTCTCTTCTATACCGTATACTTTAGTGTGTGTAGTAATATAGAACAAGCACTCCCATTATGTTAGCACATGAAGGCAATTCATATAAATCTGATGAATTTATATGGATTGTCTTTATTGTGGAATCTTTATTTCAGATTACTCCTCTTCTATACTGTGTACTTTACTTTCTCATTCATACTCTACATGGCATTGACAAAATGTCATAACAATTCAATAAATTATCCATAAACAAAGAAGCCATAGCTGAAAGATTTTGACTTCGACAACAACAAATATGTCGGTCAATAAAAAATAAAAACAAAGCTTGGAATTCTTGGCTTTATTGGCTTTAACTTTAGTTTGAAATTAGTCGATCTTAGTCTCCATTAGTAACAACACTATAGGGTCTTCCCTTAAATATTTATTAGAATCAAGTTAAGTTACTTTTTTTTTTTTTTGGGGGGGGGGGGGGGGGGGGGAGTAATCCTTAATATTTAAACTATTTGGATGAATTTACCCATTTCGGTATTTAAACTTGTTAAGTGTTTATATTTTTTGCATTGGGAAGTTCTTTGATACAAATGCTGTTCCTTCAAATGTACTAAAATAGCGGTGACTGGACTCAGAAGCCAAAAGAGCAGCAACTGTAGAGATCCTTAAGACCTACAGGGCTGCTGATAGTCGGACATAAATGAATAAATCTAGCAATTTATGTGAAGACAAATAAGGCTGTCAATACTGGAATGTCTTCTTGTGAGGTTAATTCGGCCTTTGTGGCCATATTTAAAATATTCTGTCTGATTATTTACAGCATTGTCTGATGGTAGGCTCACATGTCTGCACTGCGAACTCCTCTCTCCAGTCCTGTGTAATCTGAAAAGGGTTGATGCCAAAGTTTAGTTTTAATTTAGATTATTTGCTTTTTTTTTTTTTTTTTGCAGGGACAGTGTGTAATTAAAAGTAAATGCACCAGAGTTAGCTTGTAGCTAATTTCCATCACTTAAATTGCGCAATTCATAAAACAATAAAAAAATGTAAAATTCTGTCATTGTGAGATAATAGATAAAATCAGTAAAAACAATAATCTAAGGTGCTTTGTGCTGACTTTAGCCAGATCTTGAGGCTGTTTTAAACACTGAAAGCTTCCTGAATTTTTAATGCTTGTGAGGATGGAATTCCACTTTTTACGAATTCAACTGAGAAAGTAGTTAAAGTTTTGACACAACTGTCAGAGATCCCACCTGTTGTAGTCTGCAGCTAGTGATGCTTCTGACAAAAAGCCCGTGGACACTCCTTCTAAACACCCCCTTTCCTAAAAATCAAAAAGTTCAGAAAGGATACACTGTTCCTACTTTGCATTTAACAACTGTTTCCATGTTGAAATAAAATGTATCAGATTCCGTAAACCTACTTTGTAGCTGACTTAAAGGTGCAACACAAACTACACAATCAGTGACAACTTAAGAATCACTACTCCTAAAAAAGTTGAAATCTTAGAAGCAACAAAGTTGTAATAGAAACCCAGTTATAAGAAGTGTCTCATCAATGTGTGTTAAGTCCCCAGAAAGACTCCAAAAAGGAATGTCCTTAATAACCAAGAGTCAAGTAGCTTCTGCAAATCTTTCCATTTTTCCTAAACAAAAAGAAAATGACCATAAACCAACTGAAACAATAAACACCAGAAGACTCACAGAAGGCCAGAATTAACAAATAGAAGATCAATCATTCAGACAAACACTAAAGGGTCAGAGGATGTCCTCCCATTCACCCAAACCAACATCAGAGCCTTGGAGAAAGGAGAAGAACAAATATACGAAGAGAAACAACAAAACAGATGTCTACTTTATTCAGTCACAAACACAAACTGCTGCTGGGAGCTGGACAGAGAGAAAGTCGAAGTTTCTGCTATTTCCTTATAGTTTATCCCTCCATTAGACCAGACTGGAGCAACCTGAGGCAACACAAAGATGATTTGCACATCATAACCAGCAGAGGGAGAACATGTCACATCTGTTATTTACTACAATACAACATCCATCCATCCATCCTCTATACACTGCTTTATCCTCATTAGGGTCGCGGGGGGGGGGGGGGGGGGGGGGGGGGGGGTGCTGGAGCCAATCCCAGCTGACTTGAGCGAAGGCAGGAGACACCCTGAACAGGTCGCCGGTCTGTCACAGGGCTACATATACAGACAAACAATCACACTCACATTCACACCTACGGGCAATTTAGAGTGATCAATTGACCTCAGCATATTTTTGGACTGTGGGAGGAAGCCGGAGTGCCCGGAGAAAACCCACGCATGCACAGGGAGAACATGCAAACTCCATGCAGAAAGATCCCAGGCCCAACCCAGGATCTTCTTGCTGCAAGGCGAAAGTGCTAACCACTACGCCGCTGTGCAGCCCTACAATACAACATGTGTTTGGAAAAACCTGAATTGGCCTGTCAAAAATTATCTTTATGAAATCAGATATGAAAAATAAAATCTGGAAAAACAGCAGAACACAGGAGGGCTGGTGTAACGGTAAACAACTTGACGATGCTTGATGGTCTCACCTGCATCTCGTACCTGCACAGACACGCCATGTTATTTACTGCAACATACCTTCTTTGGTGCTCTGCTGCATGAATAAATGTCTCAGAAACACTCACAATAAAACTGATGAGCATAAAAAAATGCACAGAAACAGACTGTTGCTGTCATTAATGGAAAAGATGTGGAGACAGTGAGATGATTTTGGACTTGATCTTTACTCAGAATTGTCATCATCACCGGTGCGAGGCCAACCATGCTTCCATGCTTTTGCTGCACATTCAACTCTGAGCTGATATTTTAAGGATGACAGGTCGAACTTTGTGAATCTGTCCTCCATCCTGAGCTCCTCCTCAACCATCAGATGGATCAATACTGTATTCAGGTGACTTAATCATTTCAGCTGCCTGGTTTTGTACTTGTAAGATGTAGAAGATATTTTCAGACACCGTTTTTTCACAACTCATCCACTAATGTACTGGTCTTGTTATGATTTCTTATGCATATTTTAGAATTAGGCTGGCACAGACAAGCCAACAAGACCTGGAATATCTAACAGGAAGTCCTGTATTAGTGTATTTTAATTTGTACCAGACATCTGAATTACTGAAATGGTATTTGAGCAGTCTTTGGTTCAACACTGCTATTTGCTACGTATATACTAGTGTACATGACACAACCTAGAACCAGATGCAATGGATTTAATCTCACAAATGAAAAAAAAAAAAACATCTACTTGCTACACTGTATGTTTGGTAGTCTAACTGAGCAGCAGGCAAGCTTTAGTTATCTGCTAACTGAGTGAGTCAAGTGCTATTGCTGTTTTCACTGTCTCTGTTTTGGTCCATAAATTTTAGAATAGAGTGATAACTGATTGCTTTTAATCCGTGTCTACAGCTTCTTTTCAAAGTATACTTTAGGAATGAGATTCAAAACCAGAGTAGCACCTAACAGTAACATGGGTATGACGTAATGAGACATGTTTAGGATGCTCACGGGCTTTTTTTTATTTTATTTTTTTAAATCTTGCACCATACTTGTACTTTGAAAACTGAGATTGTGTTGTACTTCCTGCTTCTAATACATCACTAGCAGTCTTGCAACTAACTGCAGGGACATCTGGAAATAACATTTAAGGCTGTGTCATTTGGAAAGACACTGCTCTGGAGAAATGATAATAACAGGAGATCAAACTGTAGCAAGAAGGTTGCAAATATCACAACAAACATACAACAACTGATGCCATAATAACTTTCATGAACTGTTAAAAAAATATAAGAAATTGTGCAGTATTTTGGTGTCTCATAAGCCTTTAAATTCATTGCTTTGCTTGTCTTTATTGGCCTTTCTGGATTCTATTTTATTCATCACTAAAGCAACGCCAGCATCCATGGTCATGCTTTTTTTTTGTCTGAACACCTGTAAAAGCTCTGAACCTGAACTGAAAACAATCTGATTCTTTCTACTGCTGTGGATCTGAATGACAGAGAATGATGTGTTTGCTTCCTGGTTAAAGATTTACCGCAATTCAACCTCTCATTTGCCTACCATCCACCAAAAGGCATAAAGAACTCCAAGAAAGTACACAGGTCACTTACCTACTTGACTGTTGCCAAGGCACTTGGCAGAAAGAAAGCAGTTTATTGAGTGTATCTCATGTTGTAGTTCCCACACTGGAGAAACGTTTCCTTTATGTAGCTTCGTGGCATCACACAGAAACTGAAATACCCACTTTACCCAACAACTGGCCTTTCATCAGTGTTGCTACAACATGAATCTTTGAGGCAGGTCGGCAAGTTCAAAAAGATACTGCTAAAGTATGTCTGCAAAATGTAACAATCTGGGTCTGATCTCATCCCTGCACCATTCAAAGGGGGATTATACTATCTTGCAGACGTGCACGCAAATAGCTATGGACACATAGTTGTGTTAAATTATATTTTGTTCTCTTGGTATTCATGCATCTGGTGGATGTGCAGTAGGTCAGTGTCAATATTCCACACATTCCAACTACTGTGCTTTTATAGGAGTTTGGGTGGACACAAAGGGTTTATGTGGACTCCTGTGGAGTTAGATGACAAAATTTAATTCACTGCTGTTAAAGAAGATGTTTTGGTCTCAGCTGTAGCAGACTCAAGACATGGATGCCAAATCCTCCTATCCAGTTGAGATGTGAAGCTCATATTTTCATTATTCAGTCTTAGCCAGTTTCCATGAGGCTTTCAGGTGCTCTTCCAATGCCTATGGGACTTTGCTCCATGGCCGTTTTCTGTTTTGGACAATTGCCTTGATTACGCAATCTAACTCAGGTCTTCACCTCCTGTTTATGGAAACAAGATGAGCTACTTGAGAGAACAAAAAGTAATCTCCAAACAGGAGGTGTTCTACTTGTTGTTTCTGCAACACAGCGAGTAGAAGGATGTTGGTTTGAATGCATTCCTCAGACAGGGTTTTCCTAAACCCAGACAGCTAAAGCACAACCCTTTCCTGTACTGCATCTTAAGATGAGCTCTGTAAAGGCCACACCCAGTAGAACTTATCAGTTTAGATAGGCAGTGAGGCAACAAAATCAGAGCTACAACTATGCTCATGTCACATGTCAGAACATGGCAAAAATAGTTTCACAAATGCAGGCAAACAACTCACTAAATGTGTGTCTCCCAGAAGTAGCCTTCACATGACATATTTGACTGGAATGAAAAGGATCTTTAGTTTCCTGTTCTGACCTAGATAAAGACTGCCAGCATGATATCCTTTTCCTGTTCTGATTTTGTTTAATTGATCCTTGACACCAATAGCAGGCAATATTTTCATGGTTGAAGGTGATCTAAATGGTCAGGCCCAGGATGAAATCAAATAACAGAGACATGGTTCTCTCATGTCTATCACCAGGTCACTGACTAATAAGACCTTTCTCCTTAATGGACTTTCTCTTCTTAACGGAAACATGGCTTAGCTCTGGTGATATAGTTGCATTTTATGAACTATGTCCCTCCAATTACCGTATTTTCACGACCAAAAGGCGCACTGTACCAAAAGGCGCAGTCTCAGTTATGTGTGCCATTACTGTATTTAACACACACATAAGGCGCACCTGATTATATGGCGAGGGTTTTATATACAATCCACGTCCACACTTCCCCCTTTAACGTTCTCATGGTGTCCTCTACTACGTCGGCCTTACAACAACAACACACACACAAGCATACAAGTGTGCGTATTTAAAAATAGAGCGGGAGCAAAACTGAGTTTGGTTGTGCTTTATTTAAGTATTGATTACAAAGTACTAACATTTTTTTTAATCATCAATAGTCGCTGGCATGGTAAAACACACGGATTAAACAAGCACACAAGTGTGCGTATTTAAAAATAGAGCGGGAGCAAAACTGAGTTTGGTATTCACATTTTTTTTTTTACCGGTAATCGTCATCAATCAAACCCATGGAAGTCCTCATCCTCTGTTTCTGAATTGAACAGCTGCGCTAAACCTCCATCAAACATGCCAGGTTCACTTTCTTCACTGTCAGAGTCACTTTCCGTGCCGTGCGGCGCCTCGGAAATGATGCCGGCTTTTGCGAAAGCTCGAACTACAGTGCCAGCAGACACGTTAGCCCAAGCATCTACAATCCATTGGCAAATTGTGGCGTAACTCGCCCGGCGCTGCCTTCCACTCTTAGTGAAACTGTGGTCTCCATCGGTCATCCATCGCTCCCACGCCGCTCGCAGCCTTACTTTGAACGGCCGGTTCACACCGATGGTCAGCAGTTGGACAGCAAGCTCAGAGTTCATTTGCTTCACTTGTTTTTTCACATCGGCTGTGAGATGGGCACGCATAGAGTCACAGATCAACAGCGATGGTGATGCGTGGAAAAAACCACCTGGTCTACGTCCGCCTTACAACACACACAGGACGCACTGCACCATAGGGCGCGCCGCACAATTTGAAGAAAATCCAAGACTTTTATGTGCGCCTTATAGTCGTGAAAATACGGTACCCATTCTTCAATGCTCCGAGGCTCTGTCTGTGTGCATGTATATTTATGTGGATCTTTGCTTGTATGTATTAATATATACACCGATCAGCCAAAACATTATGACCGCTGACAGGTGAAGTGAATAACATTGATCACATTAGAACTATGTGGTGTTCTGTTGGAAAACCTTGGATTTTGGTGTCCATGTTGATGAGACTTAGACACCCCAATAAACGTTGTCCCAGAACAAGCAGACGACCTCATGCAAATAGCAATCCTAAATATCAGTGGTCTACCACAACAGGAAAATGCACCCCACCACATTGCAAAAACATCAATCAGGAACTTCTTGAGGAACATGACAGTCACCAAAGATGTTGATTTGACCTCCAAACAGCAAAAGAAGTAGCCTAGCCACGCTAGACAACCCACGGCAACGAATTTAATTCTCTGCCAGGGAGGGTCTAGTTACCTTCCATAAGGCTCGAGGCTGGATTCTCCTAAAACTGGGCGTAACGAAGTGACGACAGAGGCGTGACGATTCTGACAGAAACAACCGGCACACAATAAACAGTTATCTTTCGACTCGGCTTTGGCCACAGCCCTTAAAGATTTGAAGCTAAAATTCAACTTGAAAGATAAACAAAGGACGGCACTTAAGTGTTTCATTGAGAAGAAAGACGTATTTGGACTTATGCCGACGGGATATGACAAATTCTTAATATACCAGTTGGCTCCGCGGCTCCGCTGGTTGGGAAGCTAATGGGACTTAGCCACAATCCACCGGTGCTCTCGGAACTACGTCAGCCTATTCGTTGCGTTGATTGGTTGTATACCTACCCAATTGCTGCAGAGTGATTTGATAGACAACCTTTTAGCCCGCCTCCCTCCCTGTCGAGCTTCCCTAGACCCTTGTGCCGTCAGAAACATGGGTGTAGCGTGGCTAGGCTACAAAAGAAGCCATTCTGATCAAGAATCAACAGGATGCAGTAGAACAAGTTTTATTCAAAGAGGCCCCACTGCACAGCCCGGAGTACCCAAAGGATCCACTGATCCACTGCCAACATCCTGGTGCCAGACCTCATAGAACACCCTGAGAGGTCCTCTTGTCCAGGCCCAATGCTTCAGAGCATTTTTGACAACATTAGGGGGACCAAAACAATATAGGCAGCTCATCATAATGTTATGCCTGATCGGTGTATGTGTATACTATATTTCATGTATATATCGTACTTAAATTGCATTTTCTGTGAATGATGTTTACTTCTTTGCTGTCTTATGATATTGTACTGTACACTTTGTAACTCCGGTTAGAGTGCTATAGAAATAAAGTTTATTATTGCTACTCCTGTTTCTTGGTGTTCAAGCCTGTGTTTTTTAAGTGGATTCTAAACAATAAGGCACGGATTCACTTTGGGTTTACAAATGACTAACATGCAAGCACAGCATCTCACTGTCAAGTGTATCTGTACAATATGTAAATAGCAGACAAGGCCCTGCCAGAAGGAACAGTGTTTACCAAGTTGCTATGGAGACCAATTAACCATTGATACATCCTGTGAAAAGCAGCCATCCGGTTTGGCGACTGATTTGCATCAAAAGATCACGTCTTGATATACTAATTCAACCCTTCTTTCATAGATAAAAAAAGATGGCACTTAGAAATCTTCCAAAAACAGGATGAATCAAGTTTCAAAGTGTGTTTGTTGCTTTTTATGCCATTAACTATTAACATATCTGTTTTGAGTTGACCCAGAAGAAACTGGAGTCTACATGCTTATTGTACAGTATTTATAGATAATAATGGAGATAATGCACCGGAAGTTTCTTTTTCTGCACACAAAATTCAGTGTGCTCCTGATAACTGTGTTGCAGAAGTTCCCATAAATGTGTGGCACTTGCAGGTTTCTTTGCTTTCACTCTTCTGTCCAGTTCATCCCAAACCAGCTCAATGGGCTTGAAGTCTGGAGACTGTGCTGCCACTCTATGTTTTCAAGCTTACCATCTTGTTCTTTTTAACCTAAGGTAGTTCTGGCATAGCTTGGACTTATGTTTGGGTTATTATCTTGCTGTAGGATGAACCTCTGACCAACTAGGAACATACCAGAGGGTGCTGCAGAATGCTGTGGTAACTGGCTTGGTTCAGGGTTCCTCTCTCTCTGTACAAGTCACCGACACTGGATCCAGCAAAACAGCCCCAGACCATCACACTTCCTCCTTCATGTTTGACAGCTGATGTCACACACTGAGGAACCATCCTTTCTCCTACTTGACGTTGACATACTTTCTGAGTGCCTTTTGATGGTGAAGAAAACTGTACTCACTGACACTCACTGCTCTCGAGGCTATGGTGTCACAGTGTGTTCTATCACTATTTTTATGCAGAAGGGGGTTGTAAGTAATCAAAAAAGCTGGAACACCTGTAGCATTTGGTAGCACCAACTTTCAAGGCTTGATCAACCTCCATTGCTGCAGAACAGCTTTGAGTTGTTAACTCACTTCTTTTTCCCTGAAAAACACCTTTTTGTATAATTCTCCAATGCACATTATTTTTCAGTTTTGGGTAACCTTCCCTGTTTTTAAACCCCTTGCAGTTCACCACTTACCTTTGTACCATTTTAAGCTATTGATTGGACTTGAACTACTTGAATTTCAATAAAAACTTTCCTTCATCTATAGAAGTTGTGGAGTTGCTCATAGTGAAAGCAGTAGTGAGGAAATTTAACACACAGAGGCCATCAAGATGTCAGAAGAAGAGAAGTCACATGATTACAAATGTTGCACATGGACGTCAAAGGAAGTTATGGGAGAAGTTGTGCTATAACAAGAAAGTTACTCTAAGTTGTGTAACTAAGTCCCACTGATTTTAAACCCTGGTCAGCAGCAGGCATCAGTTATATTGAATTAAGTCCCACAGACATTAAATGGTGACACTGCATTTAGCTTTACTTAGTTCGCTCATGTAACATCCATACTGACTTTTTAATAATTCAAAAAGGCACAAACAAGTTTTACAGTAGGAATCAACACAGTGATTATCAGTACACATATAAACCATGTTTACAATAAGACATTCAAAAAGTTAAGACTTTCATTATACATTAAACCCCTCGTACAACATCCAGCTTCAATAAAGTACACTCTAAAGGCAATACATTAACTTATGTCGGTGCTAGAACAACAACTTACATAAACATGTAATCACGTGTCATCAAACATATGAAACCTACAGATAATAAAATGGCATCTTTGATTAGAAGGCTCCAGCTTCTGAAGAATCTGCAGAAGGGCTGAACGATATGTCAGGAGAATTAGATGGAGATTTTTGTGCAGATGTTGCGATTGTAATACGAGTGTTATCTTTGAGAATTTCTCTCAAAAATCTCATTTTCAAGCCTAGGTTTGACATAAAACATGAAAACAACAGTCTCTCAAGGCACAACACACTGTAACATTTAGTTCACTGTAAAATGATTGCTTAAAACACATGTTCTTATTGATCCTGACCTTGGATTAAGAAGAGAAAAATCATCATTAAGGAAACTACAGGAACAGTGTGAATAACAAAACCTCAAGTACGACACTTTCAAAATATCAAAAATAAATATTTGCACATTTTAGTTGTAGTTCCACATATTATCACAAATGTTCCAACAATCTGATGATTTAACAAACCCAACTGTACGCCATCGGTTTTATCAGTAACACTCACAAATGGTCAAACACTGTAGGCAGTGAAATCTCAGCTTTGATAGGCTTTAACCTCGCCCTCCCAGTTCATGTCACAGATGTTCTTGAAACAAAAATTCACGTGAAAACTTCCAATTTGTGCCTTCGAGCCAAAATTCAATACATTTGCGATTCCTTCTCAGCCTCATCATCTCAGTTCATTTTGAAATTTGTGCTGAACATTCCCAAAACCAGAAGCATAAACTGAAGCTTAAGAGTTGTGGCTGAATGTTTTAGAGTATTTATGTCAATAACATTCAATACCATTATACCCGAATGAAGAATTTTCAATTTTCTCAGAATTTTTTATCTCCACTAGTTTTCAAATTCTTGTAACCAAATATTGATTTGGTGCAGTTTTAAATTTGGCTCTTCATAGAAAACTGACTGCACCACTTCTTGATAAATATAGTTTCGGAGATGAAAACACATTTTTCAAATATTTTGTCATTACATTTTCTCAAAAATATGTATAAAAATAAATTTCAAGTCTGGGTTGACCCACTATTGACCACATGAGCACAAATGCAGTCAAACACTTAGCCTGGACTTTCACCACATGCCAACGCCCTGCTCCGTTTCCTCACATTACCAGCTTATATCCACTCTCTTCATCTAATAAAGGTGAAAATGGCAAAATACAATCATTATACTATTATCAATATACTAATTTTCATTTTTTGCTGCAACAGTACACACAGTGGTTTTATATCACAGGCAGGTATTGGTATCGTGTTCACTACAAGGTTTTAGCTCTCATTTCTGTGAAATCTAATGCAATCCAATAGCTTGGACGTAAACTCTGCTTTCATTGTGAAGCTTCTACTTCTTCAGTTTTTGTTAATGTTGTCAAAAAGGTAAGACTTGAACTTTAGATATATTACTAAGGTCAGAAAAGTTAGATATCTTTAAAAATGCTAGAATTTACGTACACAACCGTTCAAAAGTTTGAGGTCACCCATTCAATTTCATGTTTTCCATGAAAACTCACACTTTTATTCATGTTCTAAGATAATTGCACATGGGTTTTCAACACCATTAGCTAACACAATGTAGCATTAGAGCCACAGACTGTACTGTACATATATTATACAGTCTATCATTAGAACACAGGAGTGATGGTTGCGGGAAATGTTCCTCTGTACCCCTATAGAGATATTCCATTCCAAATCTGCTGTTACCAGCTAGAATAGTCATTTAAAACATGAACAATGTCTAGACCGTATTTCTGATTAATTTAATGTTATCTTCATTGCTTTTCTTTTAAAAATCAGGCCATTTCTAAGTGGTCTCAAACTTTTGAATGGTAGTGTACATAACTCCATTGTTCAACAACTTTCAGTAAACAAGCATTCCTTATTCTTGCAACAGTGACAAGATAATCCATGACATGAACTGGTTTGGTGAATCAACATGGAATGAGCCCTTTAAAATGCAAGAATTTGTTTTGGAATATGTGCAAGTCTTCGCTAATACGTAAAACCCTGTGTATTAGTACAAAAATTGCAACACATAAGAATATAAAACATTACCAGCTACAAACTGTTTCATCTGCAGCAAAAAATAATTAGTTCCCTTTCTATCAAAGCAGTGTCTGGAATGAAAGGCACATAGATGCTATGCATTTTAATCAGTTATTTGGACTTGGTTTTAAACTCAAGCACTCGTTTAACTTTCCTCAGCATGAAAACAGCAATTAGTGCACATGCTACCACGGTGACCACATACAGTCCCACAAACAGAGCAGCATCGCCGGCCTCGTGCAGGTGGGAGTACAGCTCCCTACGGCTCACGTAATCCAGATGAGAGGCCTGGATCTGACACAGGGTGCAGCAGGACAGAAAAATGTGGAACATCTGATGACTCTGGCCCACAAAGTCGCAGCGTCCAGGGAAGCAGCCCTCCAGCAGGGGGAAGGTGAAGAAGAAGGCACAGCTGAGGAAGAAAGCCACCTGGCCAAAGTGGTAGACGACCCCTGGGTCACTGCTGGACCAGCTGAGGAGTCTGTTGGCCACAGGGCTGCTGTCCCAGATGTAGGCGAGCGTTGAGGGCACCACCTGGCACACTTTGCGCACCCCCGACGGCAGGCTGTGGTTGCAGTATTTCCCGTAGCAGCATCCCAGGCATGAGAGACAGCTGAGCACAGCAGCAGTAGGCATGAAGATCCCCTGCAGGTTCCTGTGCAGACCGTCATCCACAGCGTAGTAGAAGTGAACCACAGCGCTGCCGTACTGATACTGCGCCACCCCAACGTAGTCCAGGAAGAAGAAGCAATGGTGGCACAGCTCAGATTTGCCGCCCAGTTGGTGAGCCGTGACGCTGAACGCCGAGTAGATCAGCGAGGACAGGACGAGGATCAACAGGGGCCAGGAATGCTGGTCCTCAACAAAGTCCACGGTCTCAGCCAGCTGGCGCAGCTTAACCAGAAACACCAGGAATGCGAGCAGGTGAGTCCAGATGTTGAGGGTCTCGTTGTGGCGCTGGAACATGGACAGGAGGTAGTAGCGCCAGTTCTGGTTGAGCGGTCGGTAGCCGGTGCAAATGTAGCGCTCCCTGAAGTAGTAAGGAACCTCGGTGTCTCTGACGGTGCCGGGCATGGAGGGAGCCGCCTCGGTCAGCATCTGAGGAACCTGCCTGATCTGCTGCAGGCTGATGAACACTCGGCTTATCCTCTCTGTCACTATGGTCGCCATGGTTGACAGCAGCTCACTGATGCACGCTGGGTACTGCCTGCAGAGACAGTTTTAAGAGGTAAAATCTAGAAAAATGAACAGCTGTTTAACAGTTTAAAGTAGCATCTAAAAAATGAAGACACAAATATCATCCATCCATCTTCTATACATTGTTTAATCCTCATTAGGGCCGTGGGGGGCTGGAGTCTATCCCAGCTGACTTGGGGTGAAGGTAGGGGACACCCTGGACAGATCACCAGTCTATCATCGGGCTACACATAGAGACAAACAATCACACTCACATTCACACCTAAAAAAATAAATAAACCATCACATCATCAAATTAATATTTAGTTGTCCCGCCATTAGCATGCATTCAAGCTCTAATCCTGGCTGGCATGTTCCCTACGAGCCTTTCACACTGATGAGGGGTATTCTTGTCCCATTCTTCTTGAATTACTGCTTTTAATTCTTCTATATTCTTTGGTTTACACTTTGAAACAGACCGTTCTGATAATCCACCACAGATTTTCAATCATGTCTGTTGATTGAGCTGGCCACTATAAGACCTGCATACTTAGCTCCTGCAGCAAGTTCTACGGACCCTGAAGTATTCAAGGAGCATTATTTTGTTGAAACATCCAGTTTTGACCTTGGTGGAACAGTGCACATGTAAAAGGGAGCATGTGGTTTTGGAGAACGCACAGTACTTGAGTTCAATGTGCCATCACAGACAGTGAGATGACCGACACCAGCAGCACTCATGCATCCCCAAACCATGATACTGCCTCCACCATGCTTGGCAGTAGGTACTGTACATGCTGGAGATAATGCTTCGCCTGGCCTTCTACGTAGCATTAGCAAGAGGAAGATAAAGCTGGAAACTGGACTCATCTGACCACAGAATCTTCTTTCAGTTCCTGGCTGGCCAGTTCTTGTGTGTTTGGGCCCAACAACACCGGGCTAACCTCTGTCTCTCATTGATTAGGGGTTTCTTGACAGCCTTGAAGGATCATAGAAGATGATCTAAAAGTCGGCCACGTACAGTGCTGGTGGAACACTGGATACCAGTTTGGTTTGACCACTGCTGCTGAACCTCCTATGATGGTATTCAACAGTTTTCCTGCACATGCGGATCAGGATACAATCATTTCTTGCTGAAGAAACCAGATCTTAGTTTGTCTTCCAAGCTGTTGGTTCATCTGCATTTCTGCACAGTGTATCCAACTGTTGAAGGACTGTATCTGCACTTCCTGGCTATCTGGCGGCAGCTGTCTCTTCAGGTATGTTTCCTGCATTAGGTTCCTGGTTTTAGCCATTTTTGTGTCTGAGGAACTTTCAACTGTGTTGGCTTTATATAGACATGAAGCACGGCAATGAAAATTGTGTCTTTTGCTGGGGCCTACCATCGCTAAAAAATTACCATGTATCAGCACAGGTTAGAGCACTACTGTATTGGTGTAATCCATCCTATGAAGCACAATGGAAAGACATTGAATGTAAAATACTACTTGACATTCCAACTCAGGCAATACTATCAGATAAAAACCTGCAGGAATATACTGACAAAATAGAAAATCCATGGATAAAATCTATTCTGAAGGTGTGGAAAGGAGTAGTAAAAGAATATAAATTAGAAAAAGATATTAAAATTCTGAGTTGGTTCGCATACGACTCCGACTTCCCACCAAATAAACTAGATCCCAGATTTAAACTCTGGATTAAAAAAGGTATAACATCATTGAGTGGTATCACTCAGGAAAATGAAATTATGAGTTTCCAGTCACTAAAAGGAAGGTTCTCTTTGGAAAAGGAAGATTTTTATAGATATCTCCAACTGAGGAATTATCATAACCAACATATCAAAAGGATGAGTAATAGAGAAGACAGTAAACCCTTCATCCAGCTGTTTATGAAAGCATACAAATCGGAAATAAATAGGAACATCATATCACAACTATACAAAAGTTTCCATAATCTTAACAACTACTCAACAAGATACATAAAGGATAAATGGGAGCAAGGAGGCGGCCTAACAATAATGGATGAAGAGTGGCAAAACATCTGCCAACTTCAATGGAAATGTACAAAATCACATCTATGGAAAGAATTCTGCTGGAAAAATGTGACTCGTTTTTTTATTACCCCTTTCCATAAGGCACACTATACAAATGGGAACTCACAATGTTGGAGGAATTGTGGCTGCCACACTGCACATCATTTCCATATATTCTGGGAATGTCCAAAAATTAACCATTATTGGAAAGAAGTACATAAAGATATAGAAACAATTCTCAATACTTATCTTCCTTTTGATTTTAAAACTATGTATTTGGGATATATTTCTTCAGAGGTCAAAAATGTAAATAGATACTTACTCAACATATTACTAGCTGCTGGGAAAAAAGCGATAAAGCGATGGTTGACACAAGAAGAACCAACAACAAATAACTGGATAGACATAACCATGGGAATTTAGAGGATGGAGAGAATAACCTTTACCGTAAACCTGAAGATGGATTCTTTCAAGCAACACTGGGAGGGATGGGTGAGATATGTGAGGCCTCTGAGACCTGATTTTGGTGAGATAACTGTATGAATATGGACGTACAATCATTTAACTGAGGGAAATGATTTTGTGTTTTATCGTTTTATTCACTGACTCTGTACTTTTAAAGCCTGTATGTCAAGGCAATAACTGAACTGCTGTAAATGTTGATTTTTTACATCTACTCTCTGGATGTATATAGTTTGTGTATTTTGATCTAATTTCTGAGATGTTAAAATTTTATATCCTTCAATAAAAAGAGAATTGAAAAAAAAGAAAGAAAATTGTGTCGTTTAATAAAAAGCACGATTGTCATTAGTGGATCACTGGTACCAAAATGACCCAGTACTCAGAATTTCTTCTGTATTTTTACAGAAACAATACACTTTAAGTGGCTTTTGTAGTAGCTGTTTAGTGTTCTGAATGTGATTGTACAAAAAGGAATTGCACTTGAAGACCTGAGAGTGATTCTTAATGTAATATTTTACAAATGCATGGGGTGTCCAAGAACATTTTTCCACCACTGTACACTGCACATGAATGCACATAAATTTATTATCATAAAATTACATAAAACTAGCTGACTGAAGCTGGCAGTGGGTGATGGTGTGGGATACTGCTTATTAGTGGAGGTTTAGAGCAGTGAACAGGACAGGGAAGCTTTCATCTTTTATAGAAAACAAGCTTTTAGTGCATGTTGCGTTCTCTCAGTTTCCCCAAAGTATTTACTCAGCATTGGAACTGAACCACTGTTTGACTGCAGACACAAATATTTAGCATTGTTGAGAGAAGACACAAATGCAAAGACCAGTCTCTGGAAGATTTTTCCTCATGTAAACCTCCTCAAACTGAGTCATGGTTGCCTGATTTCAAACAGCAAAACACAGAACCGATAGCTGCAAAGAAACAAGTAGGAAATACAGTCAAGAAATATTTACATCTTGTCTTCCTCACCAAAAAACACCAATCAGTGTGGTTTAGATGTAACTGTAGATGCATTTTTTTAAACCCTGGACAGAAACATGCTAAGTGTCCCCCTGCTTCCAGTCTTCGTGCTAAGCTAGGCTAATCGCCTCCTGGATGCAGCTCCGTTCTTAAAGAGCAACAAGCGGCTTCAGTTTTCACCGCTTTTATACTACATTTCCTGGTAAACAACAGTTTGAAAAGTTGTTTTATGAGATAAAGGCAGAAATGCAGCTCAGAAAGTTTATTTTTACAACACCTCATATCCCATCACATAATGAATCCTCTCTTCCTCGGCGCTCTGTGCAGTAGTAGGTGTTGGGGAGTCTGAGCAGATGAGATTTACAGAGTTGGTCCTTTATGCTAATTACTTTGCATGTGACAGTTTTTCATCAGGATGAATGATTGTGGCTCTTCAGGTTGCACAAGCTCCAGTCTGTCAGGACACTAAAGTCAAACCTTTCCTAACCACGGAGCTGCTTTCTTGCTTGATCTAGTTTCGAGCAAATGGAGAGGCTTAACGGCTGCATCTGCAATGGATAACACGGTCATGTACACCGCTCATTTTAGACTGGACGGTTATGTTTCTGGTGATACCGTTTAGGATGATAGATGTTTAAGCCAGCAGAATAAATGCTGGTTGGGTTCTTTCTGTACACAGCTGCTTCAGTTGGATTGCTCAGAGATTAAGCTTCGAAAAAAATTGTGAACTGTGCAGTATGAGCCTTCATTTAAGTTAATTCAGATCTCTCCTACTTCTTTCTAGCTTATGAAGCACCACAAGCACAGTGCCAGTTTATGTATGACGGTGAGTGATCATTTCTGTACTTTTTGGTAATTACGGCAGAAAAACATGATGAAAAAGCACCAGAAAGTACCAAATGGCAATAATACATCACTCCTGTTACACCAGCCATTACCCAAACACACTGCAGTGGCAGGCCATTAATACACTACCCATCTAAAAAAAAGTCACTCACTCTAATATTTCATTGGACCACCTTTAGCTCTGAGAAGGTTTTGCTGTGGCATCGTTTTGACAAAGTTCTGCAAAGTCACAGCATTTATTTCTGTCCAGAGGTGCATTCATTTAAGAGAGTCAGACCATTGTACAAAGTCTTCTCCAGCACATCCCAAAGATTCTCAATGGAGATGAGGTTTGGACTCTGTGGAGGACAATCCATGTGTGAAAAGGATGTCTCATAACCCCTGAACCACTCTTGGATCATGTCCATGCCATCAGGGAAGAAAAACTCCATTGATGTAAAGACCTGGTCATTCAATAAATTCAGGTAGTCAGCTGACCTCATTCTTTGGGAACATAACGTTGCTGAACCTGACCATCCCCAGATCATAACCCTAACCCCCACAGGCTTGTAGGCACTGGACATGATAAGTGCATCACGGGCAGTGAATTATTATCATTCCTATTTTAGCAGCATGACTGAAATATCTGGAATAATGAACTTTAAAAACCTTTGAACCCCCCAAAAAAGTGTTTTCATGGTGTTTGCTGCGCAGAAGACATTTTGGTTCACAAAGCTGATATCACAAAGGCCTGTCAGAAGATGGAAAAGATCTATTAGTGAGTCACCTGCTGTGCCACGTGCGTAAAGGGCGCACAGCTTCTCTCTGAATGTCAAGATCCTGTGGATGCAGTTCAAGCCAAGAACATGTGAAAGTGTCTCAGTAAGACTTTAGAGGAAACATGTTGGAAAAGTCTACTTAATTTCCTCCACATCTGAATTCACACGAGCAACCTGCATGTTTCTCTTTAAGGAACGGACTTCTCATATCATTCTCCGACAAAACCCTGTTTGGAAGGTGTGATTTTCTAAACCGCAGCTTTTATAACTGGTCAAACAAGAGATTTCCCCTCCTCAGTGCCTCCATCAGGCCTGAAGAAACACAAATCTGTCTCCTCTGTTCCCATCGGGGCCGGATCCTGCCCGCTGGGTTCCTCACCTGGGGTTAAAGCGACTCTGTCCTGCCGGTTTACCGACAGTTCTGGAGGCGGCACCGTCCGGGACTAAAACCGAGGCCGGTGGGAAAAGTTGTGCCGCAGCCTGAACCCTCACAGTAACTTCCTCCACCTTGTGTCCATCACCTGAGCGCACAGTTTCACCTTCCAACACCACAAAGCTTCTCTCTGAAATGTCTCACCTTGTCCTGACGGCTGCTTTCCTTCAGGTCCGCAGCTGAACCTCTTCCTCGTCCCTGCCTGCGCACAGCAGATATTCCGCAGATTGAGACGCTGTTCTGAAGTTCAAAAAACTCCATCAAGCTGCTGATCGTAGGCAGCATCTTACCGGAAGTGCACCGATTTTGCTACAAACATAAAAGCTTCCAGGCGACATTTTTTCTTTTTTAACTTTTCTTTAGTGAGTAATATTGTGTCCCACACAATGTAACATATTTTAGTGTAAATTCACAGAACAATAATGGCAGCAGTGATTTCTCTACAGTAGAATAGAAGTTTGGGCTCACTTAGACATGTCCTTATTTTTTGAAAAAGCATTTTTTTCAATGAAGATAGCATTTAAAAAAAAATCAGAAATTCAGTCTAGACTTTGTTAATGTGGTAAGTGACTATTCTAGCTGGAATAGTCATAGTTACAGTGACACCGTGCCACTATCCTGCAATGATACACAATATTTTAGCAAATCTGTGGATCCAGACAACAAGACACATCACTACCAACATCTAATCACTTGATCCTTGTGTCATTTCTGACCTTCTCTGAAAATTTCATCCACATCCATTAGTCCACTTCTGAGCAATGTTGCGAACAGACAGACAGGCAGACACACGCTGATCATCACATAACTCCACTGTTCCTTGGCAGTGGAATTAATCTGTGGAGAGGCATGATCGTTAAACGTCAATATGCGTTTTATTCTGAAAACTGACAGCAGGAACTGTGCTGTACTTATCACTTTCTGGATGCTGTTTGATCAAGAGGAAGAAGGAGGTTTTCTGGAAAGACAGAAAAGAAAAACTGGCAGGGATAAACCTTCACATGAGATGCCTCAGCTTTGTCACAACTGTACAAACTGAACGTTTAGACTTTGGTAGTGAAGAAAGCTGTTTAGTCATGTGCTCACTGGTGAATAGATTTTAGAGGGGAAAGGAAAACAAAACAAAAAGGAAAAGAAAAGAAAAGAAAAGGCACTTTTCAGTCAACACAGTCTCTCTGAACTCCTTCAGTTTAAACTCCTGGCAGGATGCACAGCTGATCCTGAACAGCACACGTGCATTTCCATTAGAGCCGGGCAGCGAGGTTTTCATACTGTGTGGGTGTGAACTGCTGGAACATTCTTTGTCAGTGATTGTCTGCTCAGGAGGTTTTTAGTTTACACAGACCTGCCAGCCTATACAATGTAGCATACAGGCCACAGCAGTACGATCACACTGCTCACACAGGACTTAAACCGTGAGCTTTCATGAACAGATTTCACTCAAGGAGGCACATATTGAACAACAAAACTTCTTACTTCTTCTAAAAAATCCAGAATATTTAAGTGTTTAGAATGTAGCATAAGATAATTTCAGCAGACAAAAGGAAAGTCCTACATGTAGCTGAAGCTCCAACAACCAGACTGGAAACATTGGTTTGTAACTGAAATATGAAATGTTTGTGTGAAAATAATCCCCTCTCCTTTCTGTCATGGAAACAGCAGCTGGTTAGCTTAGCTTAGCACAAAGACTGGGAATAAGGGGAAACAGTTTTGCACTTGATGCTCAGTGTTTTATTGTGGTTGCGTTTTCAGGCATATGTCACTGTAGGCTCATTCCACAAAATCTGACAAAAGTTTCCAACAGACTCCCTCAAAATCAGCAGATTTTTCTCCCTTTTTTTGTACAAGTTACAGGCCCCTTACATAACTTTGAGACAGAATTTTGCACTTTTTAATTTGTTTGTCAGGTATTTTTGAGACCAAATGACTTCATAACTATAGGAGAGGACACGTGGAGTTTTTATGGCTGAAAAAAAACTGTTTAAAACTGCAGACAGCTGCATTTTACCTCCAAGTCTAAAGCTAAAATGTTAGCATTGTTCAGCAGGATTTTTTCTATAACATACTCCAGCACCCCCCGCGACCCTAATGAGGATGAAGCGGTGTATAGAGAATGGATGGATGGATGGATACTTAGAGCATTAATATTACTACTCCGCCAAGGAACGTGGTGGAGTTATGTGATGATGGGCATATGTTTGTCTGTCTCTCTGTCTGTTAGCAACATTACTCAAAAAATGGGCAAACACATTTAGATGAAATTTCCAACAAAGGTCAGAAATGACACAACAACCAAGTGATTAGATTTTGGCAGTGACGACTAATCTGGATCCATGGATTTGTTAAAGTTTTGTGTATCATTGCGAGATAGCGGCACAGTGTCCCTGCTACTATGACAATAAGTAAATTGTCAGGGTCCTCTCCTCATCCCATCCCCACCTGACATCCTTAAAGACCCCTTTTCCCTACCTTACTCTTCTGTCTCTCTGCCGGTCTCCCATCCACTCCTCTACCTCTGTCTTCCCCCTGCACCTGAGTGGAGTTCGGCTTCTCAGCTGACTCCACTCAGGTAATCAGCCACATCCATGGATCCCAGGCAGCTGGAAGACATCTCGTTGATTACCACCCCTGCAATAAAGACCGGCTCACCCTTCCACTCCCTGTCAGATTGTCAAACCAGACTACCCTGTCAGTTTGCTCTCTAGCCGTGCTGTTCTCTTCTGTGTGCTTTGAAGGAATTAACTAACGTGTTCTCTCTTATCTCTGCACCTAGAGGACCCAGCTGCTCGGATTCCCTCCTGCCTTGCCACCCAAACCGGGACCCTCCCTGGTTCCCCGCCTTGGCTCCCCTCTGCTTCGTGTTTCCCCTCTGGCTTCACTCTTTTGGACCCCTCCTGCACCTTGTCCCCCTCTGGTTCCCCGCCTTGGTCCCCCTCCTGTCTCGTGATCCCTGACCCCCGGACCTCCTTGGGCGGACCTCCGAGTCTCCCCGACCAGACCTCCCAGACCGGAACCCCCCCTCTGCTCACCCGTCCCCAGCACCGTCACCCCTTCCCTGGTCTCCACCTCACCTCACCCTCCAAGGACCCCTCCTGACCTCCCCACGCACTCCTCCCTGGTCTGATTCCTCACTCCCCCCATACTCCCTCACTCCTTTTCCCCAATAAAACATGTTGAAACCTACCTCAACCACATGCTCTCTGTTTAGGTTCTTCTCCGAGACCGTGACATAAATACTACATCAGCTGCCTGCTGACGACCATGTTTGCGATCCTACTGCAAATCGACCACCGCGGACCATGAATTTTTGAAAGATTTCATCTGTTGGAAATGATATGACTGAGTGGCGGAGTACTATGCTCTCTGAGTGCTTTTCTTCTTCAAATATATCACAGTTCCAGCAGCAAAATTGCATCAGATTAATAGTCATTCCAGTTTTCTGAGAATTGACGTAAGAAAACTTAAAAAGTACATTATTTGGTCGACTTTCCAAAGTCATATCAGCATGGGAGATAGGTGGATGGTCAGAACAAGTTACAGCAAATGCAAGTCTCATTGGTACATATACTAGATTGATCGTCTTGTCAATTTTCCTTCTGTGTGGAGACAATTTTCTAATTTAGTCATATTTTAATACTTGGCAAATGTAAAATTTGAGAGGCCACTCAGTCAAGGAACTAAAAGCATGATAATTCCTGCATAATCACTTTAATTGTATCATAGAAAAGATAAGTTTTGCCAATCAAGATCTTTGGCTTTGAAAAATTTTCCAATGGATTTCTATTTAAGTACAGAGTTTCTCCTTTATGAAACATCTGGAGATGTTGTAAATGATACAGGAGTTAGATGACATAATGGACAAAGGATTACAACTTAGGAGACAATGCAATATAAAGCAAAGGCCTGTTTGCTTTGCCTTGGGGTTAGTATTGGATTATGGTGGGTTAGCACAACATTACGAGGTTGGTCAAGAATGTTCTCAAGTGCTGAAGCAGTTTGTGTAAGAGGGATAGAATGTATTCACTTGTTTGTATATTTGTGGGTGTGTGGGGATAAAATGACAAGAAGATGACCACAGATGTAAAATATCTTCCTCCTCTGACTACACAGTGCACTAAAATAACATCAGAAGCAGTTTTATAAACAATTCAAGCAGTTTTCCAGCTGCTCCAAAAGGGAGGGTTTGCACTGAGCAACAGTTCTCTGCTGGTTTCAGGGAAATGAGCTCCAAGACACCAGAAACTGTGGTCCGTTAGCAAAAAGACTGAATTTGAATCTATTGCTTCCACTTCACTGGCAGGATTTAATTTGAAGAACATTACTGAGCTAAAATGTGCTTCACAGCTGAAAAAGTGGCCTCATTTAAATTTACTCTGATGGTAGTAATGTGTAATGTTAAAATAGTAAGTCAGTCGCACAGTGGGCAAGTGAAGATTACAGCTAATAATCATTATCTAATAGATGAGAGCCATTTGAACAGCCTCGGTGGTGATTTAGAAGAGTGACAGATTACTGTGGATGTCTGCAGAAGTACTCTGGTAGCGCCATGTACTCAGACTAAACCCTCAGCAGCTCAGGTTTGACTCCAGCCCAGGCCTAAAAATAAAGGCAAAATAACATTATAAAGGCCTGTGATACAATGTAATATCTAAGTCTGGGAGCAAATTCTGGAGATCTAGTAACATTTCTGTATCACTTTCAACAAATCTGAACTGCATGCATGCAGTCACATCAACAGACATGCATAAGCAGCAGTACTTGGACTTTTGTGTGGTCATTCAGTGAGGGATTTTTCCCACATTGCAGCACCAAGAGAGCAAAAGACACCGTTTGTGTCAAAATCACAACAGGCTTTACTCATTCACTCTACAATTGTAGCATTTATTAGGATACAACCTGATATATCCATAAAAATCAAGACTTACTGCACTAAAACAGACACTTACAGCATAGATTAATCATATTCATTATCTTCTATCTTTTCTATGATGGAAGGAAAATGATTATGCAAGAATTATTGTGCTTTTAGCTCCTTGATTGAATGGTATCTCAAATGTTACATTTTCCATTAATAATGAATGCGATGTTGTTGTTGTTTTTAATGGATGTTAACAACAGTTGTTTTTTCTCTGAGTTTATTAAATATCTAGAGTATCAGACAGCAGCAGGATCTATATGTTTGTTTCCAGAGAGAAAGAACTGCTCATTTAGAACAACAACAGTCATTTTAATTACTTACAATTGTAATTAAAATTGCAATTCATTACTTATCATACTCAGTATCAGATCTATCATCACAATATGTACTTGTTTTCACCTCAGGCAGGTGAGCTATCACACAGACACTAGTTTATCAGCTGCAGTCAAATCATTAGTTACAGAACGGTCGTCCTCAGGTTGAGTCCTGGGCTCTATCACAGCTGCTGGAATGTTTTTATTATACCGTTCATGAAGAAGTAGTTAGATAATTATCACACATAGACACATTTTTCAGTCATCAGGAAATAACAAATAAATTAATCTGTTGTTTGGACAATTTTATAAACTGCTATTGGGTTAGGTTTAGTTTTTTCTTTATTATTGCATTGTTATGTATTATATATCACTCAGTGTACTCAATAGTCTTGTGTGTAGAAGTACAATGTAAGATGGCAAACATCCCGCTTGTAGATCTAATCTGAAAAAGAGCCAATAATAGATTAGCTTAAATAAAAGAAATGTTAAAATCAGAAACTCACAAAAGAAATATATATATATAAAACTGTACAGATAGACATTCGTAATTTGTAATCAGCTAAAAGAGATTTAATGGATCAAAAATATTTCCAAAACAAATACAAAAAATATCACACAGGACTGAGCTGTGTGCATAATGTGGCTCTCTCTCACTGTGAAGCTGTTAGAAACATGTAAGTTACATCCACATCAGTAACCTCCTCCCTCTTCACAGTATTAAATTCAGACACACACTGAGCGTGAGGTTTTCACTCCATCTCTGTTTATCTCACTTACAGATGTTGCAAACTTCCTGTTACTAAACACACCCATATCCTGCAGCAGGCTACCCTAGATTGTATTGCTCTAATATTTTCTTTTAGCAGACTTTTAAAACAAATGTTCAGGTTCAACGAAAATAAAGAAAGAAACAGTAGTTTGCATCAGTCTGTATGAGTTCTGACAACCTCTAATGAAGCTATGTTCAACCAACAAACTACACCGAGTTCCAGGAATTAGAATCGACAATAAATTGTATTTTAAAAGATCAGTTACCTCAAAATTGGTAGCATAAACACAGGTTTTTTTGGTTTTTAAGAGCTCAAGATGGGAAAAAATGAAGTTGTCAAGCCAATTTAATTCACCAACTACAACTGCTACAATTTTGTTTTAAATCATATAATGAGGAAATGTCAGTTTAAATTACATTCAGTATTAAATCTGTGTACATACCAACACTATTATGTCAACATAGCTCATCAAAGCAATGCTTATACCTTAAATGGCTTTTCTAAATCAATAGGTTGGATTTTTTTGTGTGTAATTTTGCAACTGTGGATTATGTCAGGTTTCTACCATTTTGCATCTCAGTCTAATTTTCAAATTTGCTGTGGTTTTTTCGTATTATTTAAAAATTATTTGTAATTGAGCCCACTTCCTAACTAGTGCGTCTCAATACTTCAGTGACTCCATCTGTCCTGTTTATTCCTCCCATTTGTATTTAACTTCCTATTTTATTGGAAAACTATTCACTCTCTGTTCAGTGTGGGACAAGCTTAGTTATTCTAATAACTGAAAAATATTCAAAAACTTCACACTGAACTGAAATACGGTATCTTGTGAGGGTACATCCTGCATTATCAGTGATAATGTCTGTGATATATTAGAAGGCTTCAGCATCAAACATCACAACCTCTGCTACTTTACTATAAATATACACATTAATGCATGGGACAGGATAAAGTGTATTGGAACCATCACGGAAGTCACAGACGTACGTTACCATTCAAAAGTTTGGGGTCACTTAGAAATGAAAAAGAAAAGCAGTTTTTCTCAATGAAGATGACATTACCTTAGTCAGAAATCCAGTCCAGACATTGTTAATGCGGTAAATGACTATTCTAGCTGGAAACAGCTGATTTTTAATGGAATATCTCCATAGGGGTACAGAGGAACATTTCCAGCAACCATCACTCCTGTGTTCTAATGCTACATTGTGTTAGCTAATGGTTTTGAAAGGCTAATTGATGATTAGAAAACCTTTGTGCAGTTATGTTAGCACATGAACAAAAGTCTGGATGACCCTAAACTTTTGAACGGTAGTGTGTATATAAGAAAAAGTAGAGTTAAAAAACACTTGAACGCTGTTGCATCTGCTTACACATAAACCAGCTTAGCAAGTTACTTTAACCCTCTGATGCACAGCCTGGGTCCGGTGATATCCATTTTACATTTAATTTGGGTCACTTTTGACCCATTATATGAATTAAAGGGTTAATATGCACTGATATGAGATAGTTCCAATTAAGTGAGAAAATATGTAACCTGCATCAAAATAAATAAATGTAAGAACAATGTATTCTGATTTCTCTCACCCCAAATGCCTTCTGTTCATAGATCGCTTTGCCTGGTTCAACCTGTTTCCCTGTAATGTCACTCTTGTTTGTATTTCACCTAAAACTTGTTTCTCTGCATTTCCAGGCACCATGACTGGTGACTCTACATTACTTCCACACAGGGGCAGTGTTTCTTTTTGTAAGCAGAAGGTGGCAGCAGGAAGCAATTCATTCAGAGACAGAAAAATGCAGTTATGTATTTTATTTACATTGAAAGGGAAAATCAGTTGTGTTTTCTTATTGGTTGATTTGGGCTGTTTGTCTTAAATGCCTCTGAGAGAGCATTAAAGTACATCAAAAAGTATAGGTTTGTGCAAGAACATGCAACGGTTAGTCACAAAAACAACAAGAAAAGCACTCAGAGAACGCAGTACTCCGCCAAGGCTGCTCAATGACATCATTTCCGTTGGATGAAATCTTGAAAAAATGTGTGGCAGAAATCACGGCAACATAGAATGTGGCCATTTAATATAAATGTAACTACAAACAAATTGAGCTTGAGCTAAGCACAGGCATGTCTTATGCATGTGTACGTTATGTACGGATACTGAATCATTTGACCTAAATATGTAGCGGGCGGGACTCAGAAACATCCCATAATTTAATCAATTGTTCCTTGTATCATTTCCAATTGATAAGTCCTGATAAGTCCACAGCAGTCGATTTGTACTAGGATCACAATCATGTGATCATCAGCACGCAGCTGACATAGTATTCACTTGTTGTCATAGTTACAGTGACGCTGTGCCGCTTTCTCAATGATACAGAAGTCTTTAACAAATTCGTGGATCCAGGCTATAAGACACATCACTGCCAAAATCTAATCACTTGGTCCTTGTGTCATTTCTGACCTTCTCTAAAAATTTCATCCAAATCTGTTTATCAGTTTTTGAGTAATGTTGCAAACAGACAGACAGACAGACAGACAGACAACAAACTTGGCGGGATAACAAAGGATTTAAAATTCTCGCTCAGGAGTCATTTTACAGTTCAGGATGGGTTGTACTACTTCAGCACTGCAAACTCATTTCACACTGAACAATTACAAGAATGGGTTAAGCCAGTCAAATGTAAGAGAATCCTTTAGAGATGTGAACACTGGTCACTAAGTGAGATTTCTGGCCGTAATCAGCGATGGTAACAAGGCATCAACTGCACCTCGACCCATAGATTATGACAACACAACATTATTTCAAGTTGTGGAATGGACTGCAATTTGGATCAAAGTTCTGTGCACGTTTAAACTGCAGATTTACTACAACATTTAACCATCATTTTGTGAGATACAGTTTTACTACCAATGCATCTTTTTTAAATAACTAGAAGGGCGATAGGAGAGTGCAGTTATCTGCCAAGGCCAATGTCCTTCCTCACAATTCTAAAGAAAGTGATCTGGATCCACACTGAAATATTGTTGGCCATGATCCACGTCTCCATCAAGCTTCATTAAATTTAGCTTGGTTGCGTTCTATTTTTTTTCTTTTTTGCTCTTTTTGGCATAATCCTGCCTAAAGACAAATACACAGACAAACAAATGGCTCTGCTGGCAATGAATAATTCCCTAACAA
Source organism: Acanthochromis polyacanthus (assembly GCF_021347895.1). Taxonomy (NCBI): domain Eukaryota; kingdom Metazoa; phylum Chordata; class Actinopteri; family Pomacentridae; genus Acanthochromis; species Acanthochromis polyacanthus. The sequence continues at coordinate 20,849,281 of NC_067123.1, forward strand.
AGAGTCTCAGAGACAAGATACAAAGTAGCTGTAGGTTCTCATGAACGCGAGCATGTTATGACAACGACGGTCATACAACCCTCACTTCCCAACCAACACTGAATATCTCATCCATCATTCAAAAGTCGTGACACCATTAAATCTGTGACTTTTGTGATGCATTGCGGCCCTATTTAGGACTTAGGACTCATACAGGGGGCAGCACAGTGGCTTGGTGGTTAGCACTGTCACTTTGCAGCTCCAAGCCTTCTTGGGATTTTTCTGCATGGAGTTTGTATGTTCTCCTTGTGCATCCAGGTTCTCCGGCTTCCTCCCACGGTCCAAAAACATGCTTAGGTAAACTGGTGATTCTAAATTGTCCGTGGGTGTGAATGTGAGTGTGATTGTTTGTCTCTATATGTAGCCTTGTGACAGACTGGTGACCTGTCCAGAGTGTCCCCTGCCTTCACCCTAAGTCTGCTGAGATACACTCCAGCCTCCCACAACCCTATTGAGGATTAAGTGGTGTATCAATAATGGATGGATGGATTACAGGGAGGTGGCACAGAAACTGATATTTCCTTGTAGCAAATCACTTTTCCTGATTGGTCCAAAGTACACAAGGAATCATGTATAACAAGCTTTTTAACTTTACCAAAATTTTAATCAAAATGTGGAATGTTGTTTCACGTTCTGCTTTTTTAAATAGTGGATATCCAATTCATGCATTAGATGTAACTCGAGTTCTTTGGATATGTGCTCTGTCCTCTAACAGGCTTCACTATTAGTTGTATGAGGTGACCTGACTATATTCTGACTGAATAAAGACCTGCCTTTGGCCTCACAGGGCCACCCTTGCCCTCCAGTCCTGCCTGTCACATATCACCGCTTGGAGGCAATTATAGTGTCTATTTTTAGTTTGAGTATGTTCTAAAAAAAAGAGTTGCCATGTGTTGCATTTTTATTGTTGTAGCAGGCAAACTGTTAGTTTGTGTATTATGAGTGAGGAAATGCTTCCATTACAATGAGGCCAAGTTGGACCTTGTGATCGACTGGCGCATTTCCGAGCAAATCTTGACCACTAACTATTTGCCACCTAGTGATCCAAGTCAGCTGAGACCTGAGGGATCCTGGAGCTGTTTTCTTCTTTGTAGATTTGGGAATCTGAACCTGCACAACAAAGAGGTCCAAAAATGTGTAGCCTAGTGTATTATCGAACAGAAAATCAATACGACAGTTATGACAGATTGATTCATTATGGGAACGGTGTGTGTGTGTGTGTGTGTGTGTGTGTGTGTGTGTGTGTGTGTGTGTGTGTGTGTGTGTGTGTGTGTGTGTGTGTTCTTTTATGTTAAGTGACATTTCACTAGGTGAATGAAAAATACCTCACCTCTTCGGACGTTGTAACAGTTACCAGAGTGTTTCTTCTTTCAAGGCCTTATTAGCCAGTAAAAATGATAACTTTTTACCTTCTTTATTCTTTTGTGCAACCTTTCTGCTAAATTCCCTTTCCCAACATGCTTTTAAAAGTGTAGAATTAGATCCTCATTTCATTTCCTGGCTGGGTAACTGCTGCCCAGGGAGCTGAACTGGAAACTAGTGGACACATGACATTTTACTTTTCAAACCTTTGACTGAAAAGGATCGCGTGTCACCGACTTACAGTCCCTAATGCAGCACATCTCCTGGCCTAATTGGGTTGGATGGCTCAGCCAGATATTGAGGTGGCATTTTGCCGGAGAATTCCCTCAGCTCCCCGATGATGAGCCCAGTGTGCCTTCGTTTATCAACGTCTGCCCGCTTTTGCTGAGTAGTTTGTTTTGCCCTTCGCACGATTTATCACCTGTCACATCTAATGGGACCCAGTATGGAGTACACAGGGCCCCGGCACATCCCCTAGGGTTCATCTTGGTTTCCATTTCCGCCATTGCCATAGATAACTCCTTCAATAGCTGGAGCCCTCCACCTCCACTGCACTGGAGGGTTCTCAGTGTGCTGGCATGAAAACAAATCGAGGGCTTTTGCAGTAAACTGAAGAGAAGTCCCATTACTGCACTTGTGGTAGAATTGAATTTGGATAACAGCGATGGACCTGCTCAAACTTGGAACTGAGGAAGTTTGCTGAAAAAAACTACAATCTATTTTTCTTGTCCAGAGTTTCTATATGGACATATTTTAAAGGTACAAGCACAGACGATGCACTAAACACAAAATACCACGGGAGGAAGTGGCTAGAAAGTTGTAAGTTTAATTGTTTGTATTTGGTTATTACAACACAAGATAGATATTTTCATCTAAATTCAGACACTGCTGCATTGGTATGTTTTTCAAGTTAGGTTTTATTTTAGGATTACCGCTATGTTCTTTATCAAATCGTCATTCTCTTGTTTTCCCTCACCAGTATCAGTGATAAGAGAAAAAAGAGGGAATAAATCAATGTTGTTCCTTGGGAGCAAAATAAGTTTTGATGCTATTATATTCAGTGTGTATCAAGTCTCACTCCTGAAGTGGAAATAGAGGCAGTAAAAAGTTCCCTCTGGCTATTTTTAACCTTCATCCTACCAACTGAGGTCCCTGCAGATCCGTGAACATAACCATTTTGAGGCTGCAGGGAGGAGGTGAGAAGGAGTAGTAAACATGGAGAAATGTTTCAGGAGGTTTGCTCTGTTGTTCAAAACTCAAAGATGTGTTTTGCTGTAATAAATAAAGAAAATATCTCTCTATTTTATAATTACTGGGAACAAAATTACACCAGAATAAATTAAGAGATGGCAAAAATAAGCTAATTTCATTTTACACAGTATGCAAATTAATGATAAAGTCCTAAAATAATAATAATCATCTATTTCAGATTACATAATTTACATATCTAACAATAGTTCAAAAAGAAATTAGTTAATATTTTTATGTAATGTTTGTTTCTTACAGTAGTTTATTCTCAGAGATCAGTCGGTGGTTCTTGTGCATAAATCCCTGCCTATAGCTTAAACATTTGGGATTAATTTCTTAAATTACTCAGTACCTGTTCATGACCCCTGAGCTTCAGTGTTGACATGAGTTGTGAGCATGTCAATCAATTTGTAATTTCTTCTCAAACTTTAACTGTAAACATTCTTTCATACAAGCAAGCATCACAGTATTTTGGATTACTTTTATTGTCTTGATTCCAGGATAACATCAGAAAAGTTACAGCTAGGTCTACCAATGATGATTAACCTTGTTACCAAATAACTTACCAATTATTTTCTTTAACTGGTCTATAATCTATCAAGATATAGTTTTGATAAAGCCCAACAAATCCAAAAGATTTTCACCTTACAATGACATAAATCTGATAAAGGCAGCAAATCTCCATATTAAACCAGGAATTACTTTAGATGTTTAATTGAGTGATAAAATGTTCAATAATCAACTAATCAGTCAACATACACCACTGCTTCATTTAGGTAAAGTTAGGTAAAATACTCTTAAATATAGATTTGTTGCGGCACACTTTTGTCTAATGGATTTTTTTTATTATTATTGTGACATCCTATTTGTTTTCAGGTAGACTAAAAAATCTCCCAAACAAGCTGGATCACTGTTTTGTGCTGCACAGTCACATTACCACTATCAAATTACCTATATAATGTATATAATGCATATAATTATGAGTAATGTATGCAGCTTTGCAGTGGTTTTTTGATGCTTTTCAGTTCCTCATTGTCATTCTGTGCAAGAAATTGTCCAATAAATCCAGATTCCATGAGTTCTGAGACTTTGCACTGTGAAATTGAATGGTTAAAACAAGCAGACATCCTCAGAAAGACTTGAATGTAAAAGAGGCAGATTCAAATGACAAATAGTAAACTATTTGGATTGTGAAATATATGTTTTACAGCTTGTTTGTCAAAATAACTGCCTTGTTTGATCTAATCCTCTGGCTGCTGTCACAGACCCCGGAAGCTGCTGCTGCTGTCAAAAAAAGCACAATAATGTCAAGCCGCACTGAGTCAGAAAGTGCCTTTCCGGTTTTATCTTTCAATGTAAAACTCAAAATAAAAGATGGTATAAATTTTATATAACAAAATGCGTATTTGTCTGTCACGATTTATTCCACGTGTCGAGGAAATGCCAATTATTTTGCTGCAACCGTTAATGTTGCGTTAATATTGCATCTTTTTCATATTGTTCACTAAAATTGGCGTGCGTGTTATTTTTGTAAGACCAAAAATCCTTTAATTTCCGGTCATGCCCTTAGTGTTTCGGCAGCTTGACGCAGATGTAAGTGGGACAGATGAAGTTCATGTTCCACAGCTGGTGATGGCGGATGTTGTTGAAAAAGACACCATGAAGAATTACCACATAGCGTCTGAGAAAATTAACCCGGAGGCCAGCCGCTACCCTTACTGCATTGTGTGGACCCCTATCCCCGTCTTATCGTGAGTTACCGCCGCCGGCTTTGGACCAAAACCTCCGGACCGAAGTGTCAGCTTCACTAGCTTAGCTAGCTAGCAGCCGTACAGCACCATCCTGTTGCTGCTTTCATTCCAAACAATTACCCCTCAAGTGGCGCTTTAGTGGCACCAAGAGACAGAGTTATGATCATGAATAAATGCAGACAGATTGTATTTAATAGGAAATATTCAAAATAGGCATAACTGTGCAATTGTGTTCGTTTAGATATCAGAAAGACAACGTGAAGTAAACAAAATGGCAAACAAAAATGCTTTTAAGTTATGATGTTTTAAGTGCAGAATATATCGAGTCAACAGTTAGTGTTTTAATCACAGTTATGTCACAATACTGTTATTTATCCAAAGTTATGTCAGTAATCCATTTACTGTAGAAAAACAACTTCTTCACTCATTACTTCCTGTTTGTATTATCTGCTTTCCTCCACTCATCTGTTACCCTCCATTGCTCCCAGTTATGTACCTCAGTACCAATGCAGCAATATCAAAGAAGCATTTCCCACGTGTCTCTTTAGCATTATCAGATCAAACAGTGGTGAGTGCTGTTGGCTTTGAACCATGAATATTTAACAAGCGTGCTTCCAGAGACCGAACAGAGTTGGGCTTGGAGCTGGAAGGTTCCAGTCTGAATGTCTGAACCAGATCAGATGCTGTGAGGTTAAAAGTGTTTTGAGTGTCCTACATTCTCTTTTCCTCACTGGAGTTATGGTACACCTGTAAGGGGTCAATTAATACCGATACAGGTTATTATTAATAAAGGAAAGTGAAAACTGCTTGAGTGGAATATGTATTTTCAGTAAGAATAAAAATCTTGGCATCAAAATTTAAAATAATGCAAGCTCGAACGCAAAACTTTACCGAAATACTTATTTATTTACTTATTTATGTTTTGCAAGTGTTTATTTAAAAGAGGGCTTATCAGCATTTATCCTTCCGTGTTGATTTGCTGTTCCTAGTGACATGTTTCAGTTGAATAGAGACCACAGAGTGACTACAGACAGAGACAGACTGCTGTATCAGAGCCAAAGTAGCACATTTTAAATGTACTCATCCCATCAGGAATCATATGGAGAAAGAATAAAAATACAAATATTCTGAAATCAGATCCAGTAATCTGCCAGACAGATAACAAGTCAACCCGAGTCATTCCATCTCATTTCAACAAATCTGAGGAAATTTTGTTGCATGACCTCCTCTGATCATCTCCAAACTTTTTTTTTAACTATCCCAACATAAGAATAGATTACTTGCAAAGTTTTAGCATCATATGATTGCTATTTGCTAAGTTATAAAATATTTAAATCCCTATTTTTCCACTCGGAAATTGATATGTTAGGTAGAAAGGCTTGATTTAGGAAGATAATACTGGGAACTGACTGATGATATAGACTTACAAGTGATCTGAAGGGTTCAAACACCTTAACAATAGAGCAGGAAAAAATTTTTTGGAATGAATATACCCATTTCTCTGTGGTACAGGGCAATTTAAAAATTTGGCGAAAATGGCATTTTTCAAGAATTTAGGCATTTTTTTCACAAATTTTAATAAGTAACAAGGTTCATATGTTATAAAAATCTCAAAGTACCTTAAAAGTTCTCTCTAACCTAAAAATATCCAAGAGCTAGCTAGTCTCCTTAGACCTCAAAACGATGCCTATTTATGAAACAGACTGAAAAACACCATACATATATTGGCACAGAAACCAATGTGGGACATGGAGTAGAAACATGAAACTTTGTCTGTATAACAATAAACATCCGAATAATTGATATCTGAAGTATCAACATTGTTTCTTGAATCCTTCATGGCCAATTTAACCAAGAAATGCACTATGTTTTATAGGCGTTTTTTTAGGAATTCTAACTAATATATTGCAGTTAAAATGAGTTATATTGCCTTAGGTCCCATGTAAAACATGTAATTTGTCCCCAACTTATCACACCACTATTTCTGTCCTTTGAACTGCTTGAATTTCTCTGAAATCAGGCCATCATCTGCACCAGATATGTGGTACTGTCCACCACGGCGTGTTGAAGGAGCAGTGATTGGACAGAGGATGTGGGCTGTAGGCACCCACACTACGTCATCCTTTCTAGGCCATGTGAACTTCTTGCTGGGACCTTTTGGGTGCATGAATTTCACTTGCAAATCTTCAAATTCAGCTGATAAGTCAAATACGATACCGAGGCTGTCCTGAGAATGCAGTCTGGGAGTGATGCCATTTCTTCTTATTCAGTTACTGTATGAAAGAAAAAACAATGTCTATATAATAATTAACTTCAGATATGCCCTTTGTAACTTATACTACGATGCTGATGCTTCAGATTCATCTTTCATCTTTAGTTGGTCATGTAAATGGTTCCTAAAAACAAAAACGAGGATCAAAATGTATAGTAAATTGATTCAGCAGTTGCTCATCTTTGGCACAAGAAACAAATATGAAAGTAAGTTCACACATACTTCACACATACTAGTTCCTCCAAAAAAAATTTGAACCGCGTACCATGTATCCCACATGCACTTTTTAATGCCTAAAGTTAGGCTATTTTGGGTCTACACCTGAGTTCAACAGCCTATAAATCAATAAATAAGCTTTATTTTAATGTTTTAAAACTTTTACCTTATGCAACTTTCATTAGTAAAGAAGAAAATTCATTCTTTCAATGTCTTTTCACAAGAATAAGTCCTAAAATAGAGGCATGAAAAACCCAAAATAAAGTCGCCCATGAAATAATAAGGATATTTTGGGAAATTCCACAGTCCAGTATTTTTTTATTTTCATTCATTTCTATACTTTTCTCACCAGAAGGGTAAAAGTTTTGGAAGGGGAAAAATTCTGACCATGTAAAAGGAGTATAAATTGCTTTTTTAGTAGTTTAAAACCCTAAAATCATAGGCGAGGATTAAGTTTGGACTGACTATGGGTATTAGATTAGATCATTACTGCTTATACTGTATGTTTATAACCATAATACTTTGCATTTGTTCATAAAATTACCCAAATAAAGCCCAAAAAAATTTTTGGGAGGATCTGAGAAAGTGGTGCAACAAGCATTTGTTGAATTGACATGGAATGACTCACCCATAACACTGTATTTGAAACCTGCCTGTAGCTTTAAAAGTTTAATGGGTGCCATGTAGGACTGAACATTTAATTAATTTCAAGTCAAAATCGTGAAGCTGTATTTTCAAGATATGTGTTACGCAGTGCATCTGAAGCAGGATTTTAACTGTCGTCTGTTGTTTTACAAATTCATGCTGTCCTGTTTCTGGTGGTATCTCATATCACATTTGAATCTATTATGCAGTAAATACTGAACCGTAGCTTGACTTTTTTTAAAAATAATGTCGTAAATCAAATTACAATCTCAAAGCATTCTACTAATCCATTGATATTCAGGTTCATGTTAATCATCTGAAGCTCATCGCAGTAATTCTACTTTTGTGTTGACTTTGCTTTTTTTTCTCATTCCATTCAGATGGCTGCTTCCATTCATTGGTCACATGGGAATCTGCACCTCCACTGGAGTCATCCGAGACTTTGCTGGACCGTACTTTGTCTCGGTGAGTAATGACTGTAAGGATTACATAAGGCCATTCTGGGAAGATATCGTTGCCTGTATGTTAAATTTAGAACAGTACAGTTTCTCTTCTCTAGAGTAAGACAGTCAGTGTTGGCTTCAATTACTCACATTTAGTTTTAAGAGGTCCACTGAAAATGTGTTTTGAGTCACTCACAATGGATTCAGATCAAATTACTCAAACTCCACTCCTTTGCCCTGAGTTTGTATTTAAGATAATGCAAGAAAATGGCAAAACACGCTGAAGTCATTTCTGTTGCTAGCAGTCATTGTAATCAGAAGTAGCTGTAAGGAACCATACATTGGGCAGTAAGTGTAGATGGAGGCGCGGTAATTTCCTGTGAATTTTGATCCCGAAAGGTAGGTTTGAGTATAAGATTGAAAGCTTTAAATATTTAACGGTGGTGTTTGAGGGACAATTTTACAACTCTGGAGAGGTATCATGGCAGCAGTTCTATCTTTTTATTACAGAGATAACAAATATGGTGTTCATGTTACAAAGTAATTTATCAAGAAGGTGCCCTGGGCCCGTTCAGAACCTCACTGCATGTTGAGGATGTTGTGCTGCAGCTAAAACCGATACATGTTGACCTTTTTACCAGGCAGTCCTCTGTCTTTGTTGCCTCGCTCCTCTTGTGTTTGCACCCCTGCTGTGGCAAAGCAGTGATTCCTTTCAAATGACTGAGGGAGCTGCATCTTTCTTTGCTGCTGACTGTCTGACCTATACTGAATATTTCAACTGATTGCGGTTATATCTGGTTTGCATTTTCCTTCCATACAGCCATGTGTTGTTACTGCTTTGGCCTAGACTCACTTTAACTTTAAATCCTCCTATGATAAAATAAAAAAAACAAGCCCATAGCTGATGTTAAGTTAATTTAGACCCCTAATGATTGTGTGAGACATCCAAATGGAATCGAGCCCAACGAATGACAGACCATTTAGAGACACTTTAGAGCCAAACTTTCTCCTAATTTCTCCCACAAAGATCACACTGCTGACTTAGAATATACAGTTACTATGATTATTAACTCATAACCGAAGCTGTGGGCAATTATGCTGACAAACTCGTGATGACACATAACTTCTAAAAGCTCCTAATAGAGGTGCAGCAACACGCAGCTTCCCGTTTTTTTACTTGGACTCATTTAGCTGGTGTACACAAACAAAGTTAATGGTGAATCCAAACAAACAGGATGGGAGGCACATTTCCTAAAGTCTTAATGTTAAACCTTCTAAACTGCACATTCCGGCTTCCAAAACATGGAAAACATGTTGTTTATGAGTAAGGAAATGTTCAAATGTTGAGTCTTCCTGCTAAATAATTAGCCACAGGTTCTGATTGAATGACTGTGTCTGTATGTAGTTCCTTATTTTTAGTGAAGTAACAGGAGAAGAACACACAGTGAGCCCAGGTCACTTAAAGTAATGTTGCGTTTTTGCAGGAGGACAACATGGCTTTTGGAAGACCGACAAAGTAAGTAAATGAAGCATATTTTTAAAAGAGAAATGGTGAGAACTAAGCATGTCTCTGTACACGTGTCCTACAGTTTGTTTTTCTCTTTCACTCTAGGTACTGGATGCTTGATGTAAGCAAAGTCTACGCCAGCGGCTCCAACGCCTGGGACACTGCAGTACATGACGCATCAGAGGAGTATAAGCACAGGATGGTACATGAATGCTTTTGTGAGCTTTATTTATTTTATAGAAGGAGAAGCATCAATAATAATAATCGGCTTTGTGTTGTTTCCTCCAAAGCACAACCTGTGCTGCGACAACTGTCACTCACACGTTGCCATGGCTCTGAATCTGATGCGGTACGAAAACAGCACCTCGTGGAACATGGTCAAACTCTGCCTCCTCGCTCTCATCCATGGAAAACATGTCAGGTGAGGAAGGGTGACATTTCCAGAGGTTGGGGGAAAAATAACTGTTGAGTTGCTGTCGTAAACTCACGTCACGACTATAAACCTTCGATGTGCAGTGTGGGCCAGGAGATACCCATTTTCCATTGGATTTGAGTCACTTTTGACTCATGTCATCAAACGGTTAGCAAAATTTCAAAGATAGCAGGTTGAATTTAATGCTGATGATTTCAGTCTGGGAGAATATAACTGAGGTTTGAATCACATCTTGTTTGGTATGAACTAAAACAAGTGTTAGCACCAAAACCTGTGATTTTATTTACTTTATAAAATTTTTGTTAAGATTTTATCAATGCTGCTAATCTTGCTGTCACTATTTATTAATCAGGCTCTATAACAGTGCTCTTGGTGCTTTTTGTTTTATTTTTTTAAGAGAAAAAAATGACACTTATTAAGAGAAGAATTGCTTCTTTTTATTTTCTTTCTTTCATTTTGAAGTTTAAAAAATTAAGCACACTTTTAAAATTTTTTTATTATTGTTTTACAATATTTTGATTGTGCTGTGTTTATAATTTTAGTTCAGAAAACAGAATACTACAGCCAACACAAACAGTCACATAGACAAAGACTGGAAATAGTGACTTTGACAGAGTTTACCTGTCATCTGAGCGCATCCAAGCAATCAACTATTTAATGGTTACTTTGATTCATTATCATGTGATTTTATCATTTACTTACCTCCATTTGGCTCTAGGCTTTTAAAATATACAACTTTCTGAGAACGACAAGAGATGAATTAGCAGCCAGGCAGTTGAAAACTTCATTTGTCTGGATGTGATGACGTTTCACTGAATGTTTCCACAGACTGGCTGTACCTCTGCTAGTGTTATTGCAATACTGAAATTCTAACATTGACACGATACCTGCCCAAATATTCTGGAAATGATATCACACCAAAAACGTCAAACGTCAGGAAAAGTAAGGGAGTAATAGATGGCAGAACATGGAGCTTCATGAACCAAAAAAAGTAAATATTTTGACAGTATTAATGCGAGGAGGCAGTAAAAGACGTAAGAGGAAGCTCTAACACAACAGGAATCAATTACTGTATCAGTGTGTGCTCTGCATTTTAATATCTACCGAGGACTGGAGGAACTCTTGTTAGCTAATTACCTTGTCAAACTCAGAAGGTGATAATAGATCACTTTCTACAAAACTTCTGTCTTATTTGAGGGAATATTGTCAGTAGATTTTACCTCATTGTCACCTACAGAAGTGACATTTCATTTTTAGCCACTGGAGAAATAAAAGCAGTTGGCAGGTCCAAGATTCGTGCAGGAGAGTAGTAATGAAATGTTGCAAATGCCCAGTCGACGTTAGCTGCCCATCAATCCCACATCTGTTACCTGGATTTATTATCATTATTTACAAAAGGCACCCTTTTTTAATTTCCCAGTATCTGTAAACCCGCAACACTAGTTTCCATTCATGCACAGAAAAGATTAATTGCACTTGAAGTAAAGAGCTTTGTTAGCGTTGACTGTAATGAAGTGTAACCCCACGAGAAGAAAAGATGGAGCTGTGCACATCTGGTAGAGCATTGTAGACTCTGATAATCAGCGCACAATGAAAGTTGTCCTACTACTGTCTACAATTAATTGTATGGACAGTTAACCAGTCCTGCAGTATTCAGGAGAGCACATTGATCACTTGTGTATTTCAAGACTGGACAGCAGTACAGTTCTGTAGCCAGTTTGCCATCATGCTTTGTTAGCAAACTTAATTCCATACTATCGGCCTTTTATTTTTTTCATCAAAATGGCAGGCATTCACTGTGCTGGTTACTATGGTTTTGTGGTGTAAAGACTGGACAAACACTTTCACTGGCTCCAGACAAGGTTGTAAAAACTAATAGCAGTCCAGTCTAATGCTTTAGGGAGCTCTGAATTTAGATTTTTGCTCTTTTTGTCCGAGAAAATGCTCACAATATTTGGGGTTGTTGCCGTCAGTCCGACAGAAAGGGAACATCGTCGACATTAAAAGCCGCTACAGTGCAGGCCTTTCAGTCTACAGCTGCTCTCTTTAAGCCACCCTAAGAAGTAGGGCTAAAGTTTGTGAATGAGGTTCCTCACAGTGATCCCAGGGGTTTGAGCATGATTTCTCTGGTATGCCTTGAACCTGTTGTCTCAGGACACGAGGGAGAGAGAGCCCTGATTCTTGAAGTATTAACAGTGTATATAGGACATTCCTGCAGAAGGCCTTTGAATACTTGTATCACAAGAAAAGACTACACATCCCCGTGGGTCTAAAGTGATAGAAAGCAAGGAGAAGAGACAAGACAATTGAAGTTTCTTAAAACCATGCTCCTTTATCGCCACTTATCTGCGCAGTCAACTAGTTCAGCAAAGTGACAAAAAGATAAGTCAGTGTTTGTCATCATGCGTTCACACTGATGAAACAACCAAACCGACTGCATTTATTTAGCAAGAGCTCAGGCAGAGTTTTTACAGACCACTAAAGATTAAAAAGAGCAGAAGCTACTTTAATAGAGGTGATCTAAGCATGCAGTTTTTGTGAATGAAACCTGTACGACCAAAATATTACCGACGGTGTCAAATGTACGGTCCAATCTAGCCTGCAGGAGTGTAAAACTTACAGAAGACATCAACTCCAAATTGTAAAAGCGTAAATTTAAAAAAAAATCTAGACGTTGACGAGTTGTTTTGATCATGAAGTAAAATACTGTATGGAATAGTGGCTCTAGATGCCTGTGACTAAATGTTTGTGCTTTTATTATTACACTGTGATCTGCAGTCTGTAATGTTTAAATGATAAACTGAGGCATGATATTGTTTAAGCTGAGCTTATTTTTCTTCAGAAATTTCAGGTTGTTCATAATCTAATGTAAAAAGTTTGTTTCAGAATGTGCTTTTTTGCACTATGTATAACAAGGTGAAACTTTTAGAGCTGTTGTTATTTATAGCTTATTATGCTGTGATTTGACCGGTCCGGCCCACTTGAGATCAAATTGTACTGAATGTGGCCCCTGAACTAAGATCAGTTTGACACCTCTGATCTATATAATGCTCCCTCAGGCTTGTCCTTTGCTTATTTATGCTCTGGGAGTCGTGATTTAATATCCTCAGACTTCGGTCTACCAGACTATTTTTTCATTCCGTCTATTCTCAACTTGACATTTTTTTATAGTATCACACACCAGCTGCTTATTTTGCCTCTCAGCAGGGGTTTAACATGAAAAAAGGATGATGTACATAATATCTTTACTGACTGTTGCCATGGTGACAGGAATGAGGGTAATTGTGGATGATAAGTGGCTCGTCTTTAGTAGGACATTAACAGGGCTATGGGTGGAGTGGGGGTTTACACAAATATTAGATCTGTATGTCACCACATACATGTATCTTGTTGCCTCTCCTTTAATGTTCTGTCTCCTCTCTGCGGGCGCCACCATCCAGCTGTGCAGGCTTCCTGAAGACCTGGCTGCCTTTCCTGATGCTCATGGGCATCATCCTTACAGTGGCCTTGGCCCTCAACCTCCGGTGACCGGGGAGACAGGTTTAAGACACGGTGAAAAACCCCCTCCTGCGGCTCAGATGCGGCGCTGACCTTTTGAACAACAAAGGGGAGGGGGCATCACACGGCGTCGAACGAAAGTAACCGAGGGGATGAAGACTACTCACCTCCAGGAGGAGATTGTTGGACGGGGATGTCCGACACATTGCTTGATTTGTGGAGAGCAGGCGACCGGTCACTGGCATTTACTGCAAAGTTGAAGCTGGAAACCCCCAGTGACGGGAATTCATTAATATCCACATGCGTTTAGAGAAGTGACTGAACACTACACCGCCACCCACAACCACCACGACAACACAAACACCGAATGGATTATGGATGTCGAGAGTTTGATCGCAGGTTCAAGCCATCCCCACCTGCAGAGTGTAACAGTACGCACGTTGTTGAATTCTCTGAGGGACACACATCCATGCCTTGCTTTCCGATTTAGATGACTTTACTGTGTAATGGATTGGGAGTGTAATCCCCCTGATTCAGTGCTTCCAGAATGCCATTTTTATACTGGGGAACATGTTAAATCAATTAGCTGCCTTTCAAGGGAATTTATTGCATTTCATGCTTGATCTAATGTAGCTCTTTCACAGTACTGCAACTAATACCTAATTACACAAGAGCAGTTTGTATTTTTGTGCGTTTTCTTACTCTTATTCGATAGAATATCAAACAGCCTGCATCTCTAAAAAGAAATATTTTCTCAGAGATCTGTTGTACTTGCTTTACATGTATCACCTCATGGTACTTTTAAGTACAGGTTCATCAGTGCAACGATTGTAGCAACCTCAATGAATGTGGCTGTGGTAAATATCTAGAGAAACCAAGGGAATAGTAAAGCTCCTCTTGGTTTTCTGTACATGTGCCAAATGTAGGAGAACGTGAGACCAACTCAAACTGTGTCTTTGCATATCTGACTTGTTCTGTAGTGGAACAGCTCATCAGTGACTCCACACTCATTGAATGGAAAAGCCTGCAGATGTCAGCATTCTGAAACCTGCTGATTGTTCTGTTCACTCTTAAGGATGTTTTCCCCTTACTGGTTTTGACTTTCATGAGAAAAAGCAAGAGTCAGTGCCTAAAAATGACCTCTATCATCATTCCCTTGTACACTATATGGTATATTTTTAGCTCTGTGGTTGTGTTTGACTCCTTTCTCAAAACGTTAAATCCACATGATAGTTGGCACTCAAAATCCGTTGCCATGGCTGTCGTGAGCAGATTCAAATCCCCTCATTGTTTGCAATCAAACAGGAAAAAAAGTGTTGAGCCCTCTCTTTGTCCACGGTGCTGCCAGAAGCAGCAGGTAGCCAGGATCCTCAGGTTTTTCACGCTCACAACCCCTGCTGTATATCCCGTTTCCCCCCCAGCGCCTGACCAGCGTCGCTCCCGCTGTTTTCCACCTCTGCAGATCACATTCGAAGGTCATTGTGAAATGTCAGCGCTGTTTCACAAAGCTTTGTTATGTATCGACCAACATCTCCGCAATAATCCAAAGCAGATGTCATTTCAGTGTGAGCTTCTAAATTAAAGTCTGTTTTCTTTTCTGTAGTAGGAGTTTTCCTCTAGGGCTAACACAGTGCCAGTTTTCTAGACTTTGCTCTCCTCATCAGGCTCCTGTTGAAAGCAGATATTCTGTGGCCTCTTCTTGTGCGTATCTCACCCATGTTGCCTGTAAATATTTGAACATTCTCCACATCAGGTGCTCTTTCTATACTTTGCAAACTTGATCACTCACTACAGATTTGCCCCCTGAATAATTTAATGTAATTTTCTTTGTTCTCTTTCCTCCACTTTTGCATATCATGTCTGCTCAACAGTGAAGCAGATTCGTGCCTGGATCAGTGTGTGATTGTGTACGTGTGTATATGTGTGTGTGCTGTACACATAAATGACTGGAGAGAGCATGCAGTTGCATGCCAGCATGTGTGTAGTGCATGCGTGCTAGAATATGAGTGGAACTGTTGGTGAGAGAAGTTCATGGTTGATTCATAGCTGTGGTTTCTTATTAATTAGCTGCATCTTATTGCAGCAAGCTGCCTAGTGATTGATTTCTATATGTATCACTCTATATTTTTCTCTTAATCTCTTTTAAATGTTATGTGATTGCTGGTATTCTTTAGTGAGAATAAATAATATATTAAACTGTAACAGGCCCGCTTAAGTTGATGTTGATTCGATGCAATAGCTGGTTCCGTGTGTACTGTAGCTACAGATTCTGTAGATTAGAGCTGCAGAGTCTTTTTCTCAAAGAGGAAATGCAAAGAAATGGATAGTCTGGCTTCCACTGGGTGGTAACGGTCTATATACACTACCGTTCAAAAGTTTGGGGTCACCCAAGCTATTTCATGTTTTCCATGAAAACTCACACTTTTATTCATTCGCTAACATAACTGCACAAGGGTTTTCTAATCACCAATTAGCCTTTCAGCACCATTAGCTAACACAATGTAGCATTAGAACACAGGAGTGATGGTTGCTGGAAATATCCTCTGTACCCCTATGGAGATATTTCATTAAAAATCCGCTGTTTCCAGCTAGTATTGTCATTTACCACATAAATAATGTCTAGACTGTATTTCTGATTTTTAATTTAATGTCATCTTCACTGAAAAAAATGCTCTTCTTTCAAAAATAAGAACTTTTCTAAGTGACCCCAAACTTTTGACTGGTAGTTTAAAAATGAAAAACGTTGACACCTCTCTTTTTAAAGCAATATCACAAATAACTTCATTTTTTATTGTAAATACAACTTTATACCTTAAAGTCTCAAACATCCATCTGTTAAATTATTGAATTGTAGTTTTGGACATTGCAAGTGAGCAGACTGACAGCCCTACATTTAGAGGGGTGTTACTAAAACGAGCATGTGTTTTCAAAAATAAATCTGGAAATGTGCCCATTATGCCCAAACTGCAGCGACATTTTATATCGTTGTCCAGTGGCTTGTGGAAAATACCAGCAGAAACAAACAGAAAAGTGCTAATCCCTTCGGCTCTCTGTAATTGCGCTAAACGTCGGAAAATTGGAGACAAACATTGTGTTTGAATGTGCGACTCGCCCTTTAATGAAACAGCTTATTCATTACTTGTGGGGCTCTGAAAGGTAATGAATGAATGACCCTTTGAGATCAGCTGATAAAACACAACATTGGCGTAATTACTGTGTCTGACGTATAAATGTGTATATTGTAGGAAGAGCGATAGAAAGTGTGCAGATAAACAGTCCACCAGTCCTTCATGGGAGTGCATGTGCAAGAATGCAATATTCAGTGGAGATCAGTTGAATGGTTTTAGATGTTGCCTGCTGCGGTGCCTTGTTGTATCCAAGAGCCAGGTCCAGGAATGTGGAGACCTGTGGTCCCAGCGATTCAGTCTGCTGACAAAAGACAGTTGGGATGCTATTATTAGTGCCACTATCCATATATACTTATACCAGTCTGCAATTTCTAAACCCTCTTTTGTTTCTCTAATCCCCAAAATATCTTTTATGCTGCAGATCATATAGCCCTCGGGGGAATTGTAAGAATCCTGCAAAGTGACTGTGTGAACTCTGAATGTGTTTCTGACTTACAGCTATAACACCAATAAAGATGTCTATTATTGTAGAAATTTCTGTGACTTTCTTTCTTGAATTTCCATCATTGAATTATGACAACTGTGTTTCATCAAGGCTGTCTGCAGGAAGGGGTGATGTTAGGATTTCAATGAGCCATGAAAGGCATAAAGTCACAGCTCCTCCTCCTGCTGCTGCTGAACCTTCTATAAATACACTCAGAAGTGATTCCTGTAATAATCATTAGGAGCTGCGCAATCCACATTAAGGAAACGAGGGAGCTTCACAGCTTTGATACTCTGCTGTCAAGTGGCTAAAATCCCACTTTATCCTGCAGAGCATGGTGGTATTCAAGAAAAGGATCAAAGGCTGTGAAGGCTGGCCCCTGACACCCCTCCCCCATGCTTTACCACCTGGGTCGCTGGGAATGACAGGGGCATCACATTTAAACTGGGAAGTCAAGGCAAAGTCACTCCGTTTAATAGTGTGAAGCACATCTATGAATGCAGTGATCGGGAAAGAAATGCCACAAAGAAAACTGTTTTCTAGCCACATTTTGCGTCTTCTTTGTTGTGCCAGTTTTAGATTTCTTCAGCATCCAAATGAAGGTTCAGGTCAGAATAATGTTGGCACAAACTGTGACCGCTGTATGATCTGATTGCGCCGTGCGTAAAAGTTAACATACTGAGCAGGAGAGCTGACATCGCATCCACTTTCTCCTCATCCATCCCTCTTCTCCAGTGGAAGATCTCGTGGATCCGGACAGGCAGGAGAGAGAAGCCCCTCCCCGCAGATCATCTCACTAGTCGATGGTCCTTTTAACTTCATTGTTGGAGAAGAAGCGACGCCCCGCTTCGCCACGGCAAAGGATCAAACACCCTCTCTGATCAGCTCGACCCCCAGTTTTGTTCTCATGGAAATCAGACCCTGCCTCCCGGCCACACTTTCCGCAAAGATGCAAAGTTGAAGGCGCATTCCCAGCCGGGACGACACATGGTGATGATGTATTGGAGGAGCTGATCATCGTTTCCTTTATCCACCGTCTTCTATGTGTTTCTTTCTCGGTGCTCGCCGCCGCTCTCCAACCGCTCACTTTCCGTTTCCAACATGCTGGATTTGACGCAGCGCATTGTTTTCTGCGCGCTCCTCGGCTCCGTTTACGCGTCGTGCCCTCCGCGCTGCGAGTGTTCGGAGGCGGCTCACACCGTGAAGTGCGTTTCCAAAGACCTGCGGAGTGTCCCGCCCGGGATTCCTGGATACACCCGGAATCTGTTCATCACCGGGAATCAGATCAGCCGCATCGGTCCGGAGTCCTTCAAAGGACTGGAGAATGTGACAAACCTGTCACTGAGCAATAACAGGTGAGACTCTCCTGGAGACTCTTCTGCTTTTACTGTAATGCAAAGTGAAGCTGTGATCAGAATCCAAAAGCAGTCATTCCTCTAAATGAGAGTCTAACAGTTTGTTTCTGAGATACCTTGCAGTTTTTCAGTCTTCACTTGGTCCTCCCTGGTCTTGAAAATTGCCCTCAGCAGCACCGATTTCATGATTTTAATTGTATTGATTGTAGGCTTTCAGCTCTATTGAGTTATAATTTCACTTCTGATCCACAGTTAATCAGGTTTTATGTCTGGAAGCGTTCGTTATGTCTTGCTGTTCTGTGTGAATTTAAAGTGTGAATTATGTCTCATGGATCTCCTCAAATCCAGAATCTCCGAAGTGGAATCCCACACCTTCGCTGGACTCCGCAGCCTTCGCTCTCTGGATCTGAGCAACAACCAGCTGGCTGTCATTCACCCCGAGGCCTTCACTGTGCTCAATCAGTCTCTGCGGGAGCTCAACCTGAGCCGTGCCCTCTACAACCACTCCTCAGTGATGGACTTGGCCACATCTCTGCGTTGGAGCTCCTTGGGGACCCTGCACGGCCTGGACCTGTCCAACAACGGCCTCATCTATTTGCCCTCACGTGTCTTCTCCCACCTGAGCAGCCTGCGGCGGCTCCAGCTTTCCAACAACTCCCTGGTGGCCATCCACAACTCCACCTTCTCTGGTCTGGAGCAGCTGGAGGAGCTCGACCTCACGCTCAACGCCCTGAAAACAGTACCCGAGGAGGGCCTGCAAGAGCTGGACTCTGTGCCAAATGCAGCTCTTCTGCTGGGAGAAAACCCATTCACATGCACGTGTGGAATTGAACCTTTTGCTCTGTGGCTCAACAGATCACAGGACCGCATTAGAGATGCCGAGGGCCTCGCGTGCGCCTTCCCGGCCAGCATGAGGAACACGTCCATGCTGGCTGTGGGCTCGTTGACTCTGGGATGCCACCAGAGGGACGCGGGGGCAGACCTTGCTTTGCAGACCTCTTATGTCTTCCTGGGTATAGTCTTGGGCTTCATAGGCCTCATTTTCCTTTTCGTACTTTACCTCAATCGCAAGGGCATCAAGAAACGCATCTACGACATGCGGGACGCCTGCAGGGAGGTGTGGGAAGGCTACCATTACCGCTTCGAGATCGACTCTGACCCCAGGTTATCGCAGGTCTCCACCAGCGCTGACATGTGAGAGGACAATAACTGCAGGTGGATTTTCTTATCAAACTGACTTTTTCCTTTTTGCATCTATCAGTAGCAACATGTAAAAATGTACAGATTTGTCTGTAAATATATACATACAATAGTGTTAATAATCTGTCAGCCTTGTTGAGTGAAGCATGCACT
The DNA here is from genome assembly GCF_021347895.1 of Acanthochromis polyacanthus. Taxonomy (NCBI): domain Eukaryota; kingdom Metazoa; phylum Chordata; class Actinopteri; family Pomacentridae; genus Acanthochromis; species Acanthochromis polyacanthus. The sequence goes on from NC_067123.1 coordinate 20,869,015, forward strand.
GCCCATCTTTCCTCATACACGCCAATATGCTCTTATACTGCAGACTATCATGAATTTCTTTGCCGTCCTGAATGAAATGGACATCATGCTTATAAAGGGAGTTCAGTGTTTGACATCCTGTGACCCTATAAAGCGGGTATAGCTAATGGATGGATTGTTTGACGTGCCATATTTCCATTCCTGCCCTTTATGTACACACAAAAGCAACAGCAAGTGCCTGAAGTCAGCTAGGTATTGTTTCCCAACTATCTACATGGCACACTCACTCAGTATTCCCTATCAGATCGACTCTTTATATTCAGCTTGTGAAAAAAAGCAACAAAATGCTGCAATAAAATCCTGACACTAAGAAAACAAACCTCTGGGAATTTAAAGCACAATCTCTCATTCATCTTTGAACCATTTCAAGCCCTTTGGTCCCTCCGTCCTGCAGCCCCGGGGTGCCAGAGAGGAATTAAGCCACCAAAAGCTTTTCCAAAGCTCTCCTTAAAATCACCACTCTGCTCCTCTTTGGCTGCTGGATTAGCAGGGGGGACAATTCAGCACAGACCAGCGGAAATCTCCTAGCCCCCTCATTTTTCCCCCCTTTTTTTTTCATGAAATGTCGCTTTGTTTCAACTCCTTGAGTTTTATTGTCAAAATGATGAGAACCAGTCGCGGGCTGAGGCCGCTGAAAGCAATCTCCCTCCCTCCTTAAAGACAACAACCGCTCTGGAGGCTCTTTGAAGGAAAAGTCTGGCTCTCCACGTTTTTCTGTTTAAGGGATTTTTTTTTCCAGTGATAAGATACAGATGATTCTAAAACACCAGCTACATTGTTGCATTCAGCGGTTTGCTCTGACCAGCTAAAGGCGTTGAGCCTCATGAAGGGAAGCAAGACTATGTTCTTTAACTTTTAAACTTATAATTTGGGCTAAGAAAAGTGTCCTTTTAGGGGAAACTGTTTTCTGTCACTGAAACCCAGAAATGTATGTAAATCCAGAGCCTTACATTTTGCATGTATGCTTAAATCAACTTATAATCTTACAGCAAATGAATTCCAAACAAAATCCACTTTTCTCAAATGTCATATGTGACATCCTTGTTTCTCTAAATGACAAAAGCGATTCTCTGCGGCCTTTCAATGCTCCAAAGTGAGACAAACACAGACAGAGAGAGGAGATGGCATGCTGCCATTCCTGAATGTGTTTATTGCCCAAATTGCTAGCTATCTAGGTATTCAGAATGAAGGGGGAAGGAGGCCTGGAGTTAAGTGAATCAGCCTCCCATTGTTCGAAGCCAAAGTAGCATCTTCATCCCATCAAGATGTCCTCCAAACTCCTCTGATAGCGATCTAGAATTGTGTACATGGAGCCATTTTACTGCATGTGGAATGATAAAATAAAGCATTAGAAAGTCCTGATGTTTGTATACTCATTTAGCCCAAATGTAATCTTGTGTGTTATGAAAACAGCACAAATGAATGCATTGGTAATGTTAGGACTCAACTCTCGGTATCATTTCTCCGAGCTGCAGCACCACATTAAGCCGGGCATTTACTCACTGAGGAGAAAACAATTGAGGCTCGTACGCTGACACAAAGGGGCGGCTCGGATGGCGAGACGCCTCAAATAAGCTTTGTTTTCCGGCGCAAAAAAGATGCCTTGTGATACCCATTCTCATTTCTGCTTTCACAGACGGCCATTATGCCGGCGTGTAATAGGATTCACTCATGATGACAAAGTTGAGCGCTCTGATCCAGCTATTGTTCAAGTGTCATCATTCTTAATAATTGCGTACGGGAGGAAAATCCCAGGAGAAGTTTTGATTTGCCGTAACACAACGCGTCACACCCGGGCATTAAGCCGGCCACGGGTTATTGGTGTCAATTTGCGGAACAAAGAGGAGAAAAATTATTCCCCACATGTCATTACTTCCGCCTTCGCTCATTAAAAGTGTGGATTCGAAGCCGTGCCTTTTCTGCTTTTTTTATGAGTCTGGCTGTTTGAAAAATATATGGTGTGTTTGCTATAGGCTGTGCAAGATTGTCTCAGCAGGAGTGCAATGAAAAGAGAGGAGCCTCCAAATACATCCAGACACTCTCCATTACTCCCTGTGCAAAAGAGAGGCTTGTTAAAAGCAGAGAAATTGCTCCAGTTACCGTCTTCCTTCAGACTGCATCTTGCACATATCTGATTAAAGCATCACGTCTTTATTTCAGCCCTGCTTGCCACGTCTGGTATTCCCGCAAGCCGTTTGCTAGACCGCTGAGGTTTCTTTCGAGGAAGCAGTTTTAAAAACTTTAACAGCTTTATGTCGCGCTGCTCTGTGTGCAGCATGTGGTTTGCGCAGAATACATATTTAAAGTATTTCTTTTCAGTTTTCCTCTGGAGCGCAGCAGGCTTTTGATTTTATACCCCTCCTGTCTCTGGGAACATCTTGGCGCCATTACATGGGTTTAATGGCCGTGATAGGGAATATGCCTTAAAAGTGAACGCCACATCTGTGAGGAATTGAACATGTTAAAGAGAGACCACAACAGTCAGCAGCATGACGACAGAGACAAAGTGGCATCTACCCCCCCTCCGCTGGCATGGTATGACAAATACAGCTGTCTCTGCCTCTCTACTAACAACACATGTCATCATTTGCATCTGCCTTCACTAAATACGTCTCATTCTGCTTTACATTTAGGGTTTGGAAACAAACCCTGCTCATGCTACAGGCCCTTCTCTGGACTTTTTTTGAACAACGATCCTATTTGTGATCAATGAATTCGTTGACCCAGCTTCCACTGTGTCGCCTATCCATCATCTCTAACAAGTGTGGTCAGTGAAGGTGGAGACTAAACTACAGAAGTGGTTCCAGAGGGGTATTGCCCATTGTTCTGCTGCTCACTTGATCAATGTGACTAATTGTGTTTGCCAGAGGATGCAAGCGAGGAGGAGTTGGTACAGCTGGCCCAACTGCCCATTAAAGCCAACTGGCCTCCCATTCATCACTTTCATGAAGGCTGGAGCTAAACACACACTCAAACATACGGGCCATGTGGTACATGCACACACACACGCATGCCTGAATAATAGTATTTGTTAAAACTGTTTTATGTGGTTCTCTTATTAGTATCAATAGTTAAAATTTACTTTTGCAACAAAAAAAATCTAAATATACATGCCATTCAAAAGTTTGGGATTCTTATTTTTGAAAGAGAAGCGTTTTTGTCAATGAAGATGACATTAAATAAATCAGAAATGCAGTCTAGACATTGTTAATGTGGTATATGACTATTCTAGCTGGAAACGGCTGATTTTTTTCATCAAATATCTGCATAGGGGCATAGAGGAACATTTCCAGCAACCATCACTCCTGTGTTCTAATGCTACATTGTGTTAGCTAATGATCGTTAAAGGCTAATTGAGGATTAGAAAACTCTTGTGCAATTATGTTAGCACATGCATAAAAGTGTGAGTTTTCATGGAAAACATGAAATAGCCTGGGTGACCCCATAGACTGTATATATAGTGGACGTAGCATCTGGCTCCAGAATTGAAGCCCACCCGGAAGTGTCAAAAACTTGCAATATCACGCCGTCCGCTAGGGTTGGCTCCAAAAAGCTTTTGCTCCATAGACCCCAATTCATTTTTGGAAAAAATAAAATTTGATAGACTGATTTTCTACAGCTCAGGATTTTTTTTCCCGTTAGTTTTCATGGTCAAAATGAGAGATCAGGTGGCCGATCTTAAAATAAATCAATACTGAATTTTAAATAAATCGTTAAAGTTGGCGGAGCCAGGGGGCGTGACTATACTTGATAGACAGCAACAGAAGCCTCTGTGGGAAAATGTGGGCGGGATAAGAGAGTCCTCAGCCAATCCTGCCCCTAGTTGCTCTCTGGTCCAGCCTGTTTGATGACGCTTTTTACGTCACTGGCTCCAAAAAATCCAAAACGGTGACCAGGAAGTAGCAAAATCCGGGCTTCATTTTCTTGGCGTTGAAACCAACGGGTGACGTCACGGTTAGTTTACGCCTGGGTGACCCCAAACTTTTGAATAGTAGTGTATCTCAGTAGTGTATGATCAAATTAAAATCACCAAAAACAAAATCTAAGGTTCAAGTCTTCCTACATTAGTGTTCCAAGGTGACATTAGTTATTGCTATAAATATCACTTAAGTTCTAAATGTTTAGAAAATGTTACATATGGAATAAATAAGGATTTTTGACAGCCTTGTCTTATGCTACTTCAGCTGGCAGATGAAAGAGAGACAGCTGGGGTTAACAGCTGCCATAAGACTGACTCTGTGCCCACAAGCACACAGGGGTCCCGTGACGTAAATTTAGTCATCTCTACGTGTCCGTAAGAGTCTGTGCATCAATCTGTGGAAATCAGCATGAAGCCTAAAATCTGCCGAACAACTGTGTTACAAGAGCACAAGTGTGCAGTGTAGAATAAGATCTACTTTTACTTCCATGAGTATGTGAGGATCTGGGTGACGTACCTCTGTCATCTGCCCAAGTCCGCAAGGGTCCACCTGTAAAACAAAATCTGTGTCCATGCTGCCAAAATGCTTCAAAAGCAATAGCACAAATGTTTGACAGTAGTGTGCATGCATAGAATACATACATTTGTCCTACTGTGTATGCATGGAATGGATAAAAAGGGCAAATACATGCTTTCTGCATGTACGAATCTACTAGGATTTACGTGATGTAAATTTAATCATCCATCCCAGATGGTCCACGAGGGTCTACGGACCCCTTTGCGATAGTTGTGTGCCACCAAAAATTAGTTTTTACTGGAACTGTTTTTTCTAATTCATCATTAGGAGAGGGGCTGCACAGTAGAGTAGTGGTTAGCACTTTTGCCTTGCAGCGAGAAGATCCCTGGTTCGTGTCCCGGCTTTCCTGGGATCTTTCTGCCTGGAGTTTGCATGTTCTCCCTGTGCATGCTTGGGTTTTCTCCAGGTACTCCGGCTTCCTCCCACAGTCCAAAAATATGCTGAGGTTAACTGATAACTCTAAATTGCCTGTAGGTGTGAGTGTGATTGTTTGTCTCTATATGTAGCCCTGTGACAGACCTGTCCAGGGTGTCCCCTGCCTTTGCCCTGAGTCAGCTGGGATAGACTCCAGCCCCCCTGAGACCCTAATGAGAATTAAGTGGTGTATAGATAACAGATAATGAATGGATCATTAGGAGAGTTGTAATTGAAGAAGCCTTTGGAGCTTTGACTTTTCCATTCTTTCCATCAATGGAGTGGCATGGTAGGAACTTCTTATTTCTCCAGAAATCCTGTGCTGTCTGTCCAAAATGCTTGGCACACCTCCAGAATAATTACTGACACAGTGATACAGTCTAATCTGTAACAAACTGCCTGTATAACATGCAAAATTTAAACCTTTTAGTAACATCTACAGAAGCTCCATGTGTTTTTCCGTGTTTTATGTGAGGACCAATGTTGTGCAATGAAAACGTCTGCATAGTCCACAACTCTCATGTGAGCTAACTCATTTTCACTAGCTCGTTAGGTTTCAAGTTTTTGAGTGGAATACAAATTTAGCAGCATGATGAGATCTCCTGAATGCTAAGTGCTATAAATGAACATCTTTTAAACTGCTAAGAGTACACTGCTATGTGTTACAGCACAGTTTTATTTTCCAAATTTCATTCTGAATTTAATAAAGCTCACAAAACAAATGGATCTGATTTGCGTGTAATTGTATAATCTATCCGTCCCACTTGGGTGTAACCGCCACAGAGTTTGTACACCATGTATGTGTCTACATGTCATGGTGGGATTCTTTATGCTCTTGAAATTTAAACAAAAACCCCTCGCTGCATAACCGCAATGGGTCCCTGGAACGGCAGAAAATGAGAAACAAATGCTCTCAACAAAGTCTTGTCTTGTATGAAAAAAGAGCTCATGTAAAACATTCCACCGCAACAATGCAGCTTTCCTCTGAAGTCTTCATGTCTGCCTCTCCATTGATCTCTGAATTGACTACAACTGTAAACGCAGCAACAGCACGGCACTCCCAGGCCTCTTACCCCCACCCCGAAGACTTCCCCCCTCTGGGCCTCTTCCCTGAGAGCACACTGTCCTGAAGCCTTGTTGTGGGCTCTGCTGTCCTCCAGCTGGCCACGGATCAGTCTCCATGTGGCTTGTCAGAAGTTTAGCTTTTTTGTTGCTGCGGTTGTTATACGAGGATGAGGTTAGGGAGTTTCCTATCAGAGAGACATATTTCCCTCTGCGTCCCATCCTGCCTCGTTCTCACAAACTCTGAATGATCCTCGAAACCTGAGGCTGACTCTATCTGTTGAATTTTAAGGAGAAGGTAGCACTTTTCTCCTCTGCTTTGGCAAAGATCCTCAAGGGAGAACAGCACGGTATAAAGATGAATCGTCCTGACGGCGACCAAATGTAATCAAGCCATTCAATTGATCAGGCACACCAGAGGAATAAGGCCCACCATGATTCATTAAAGAGTCTCTCCTCTGGCCTTCTCAGAGAAATGGAATAAGGTGTGTGTTGCTGGTTGATTATAAATGGCTCTGACCCGTTTTTAAGAAAGGACAAGATACTCTCAACTCCTGTGCTACTTCATCATCTGCTTCATGCATCAATGAGCCGGGTTAGAACCGAGCAGAGAGCAGGGCAAATACAGTTGTCTGGCTGGAAACTGGAGCCATTGGAAGACACCTGGAATCAAACCCTCCTTCAGCAGACCCACAATGATTCATATGTAATGAGTTAATTTACTGCTGGCTAAGGTTTTCTACCACCTTTTAGTTTCACTAACTCACAAAAAGTTACTGAAAGAGGAATTTTACATAAGCCTGAAAGCTGTACTGACTTCTCAACATGTTTATGAGCATGAAAGATACATTCACTAGTATTTTTATAAACATTAAAGCTATAAATGTTATTATTTTTGGTAACATTAAGGCTGCATTCATCAGTATTTCTTGTTCACATTAAAGCTGCGCTCGTTCTTATTTTTATCACCATTCCAGCTGTACATGTTAATATTTTTAGTAACATTAAAGCTGCATTCATCAGTATTTTTATGAACATTAAATCTGTCTATGTGTAACATGCAGCTTCTCCAGCACCCAGCTCTGCAGTTTTTCTTTCCAAGTGAATGTAGTGGAGTGACTAAAGAGAGAGACTTTATCTCAGGAGTTGGTAGAGACCAAAACAGAGCTGTAAGAAGAATGAACATTGTCGTTAAATTACCGTTCAAAAGTTTGGGGTCACTTAGAAATGTCCTTATTTTTGAAAGGAAATCAGTCTTTTCAGTGAAGATAACATTAAAGGAATCAGAAATACAGTCTAGACATTGTTCATGTGGTAAATGACTATTCTAGCTGGAAACGGCTGATTTTTAATAGAATATCTACATAGAGGTACAGAGGAACATTTCCAGCAACCATCACTCCTGTGTTCTAATGCTACATTGTGTTAAAGACAAATTGATGATCAGAAAATCCTTGTGGAATTACAAAGGTTGCTAATATCTTTAAATAAATCATAAGGTTATGCCAAACGTCTCTGGTAGAAATGTTTGTTATTGTTGTTGCAGTTTACAGACCAACATCTTGGTTTAATCTTAGCCGGTTTTATTTTTATCTCAGTAACCACTTTGGTTTGGATAATGTGGCCACACTATGAGTTTTGTTGCAGTCAATCAGCCACGTCCTCCAGTGAAAACTGTTTGAACAGAAGTGATCACCGAAACGAAAGCAAAGTTGCTCCAGAGCGTAGAGCGGGAATGCAGAGTGCCGCCTCTGTGGTGGTGATGAATCCTGGAGCTGCTGGTGGAATGTGCTAGGTGTGAACTCTCCATAGGTAGTTTGACCTCTCGCCTTCCTGAAGGGAGGAGACTTAAGCTCATTATTATTACCTTCATTATTTCAAATGGTGGACCAGATGCCAGAGCGGGAGGGGGCCCAGCGCATCCAACAGGGATCTGAGGCACCTGATTGGTCAGAGGGAGAGGAACGGTTCGGAGGCCAAAGGGTAGATTCTTCCGGAGAGGAGACACCATCTGCTGACTGTCTGTCTCTCTGACTTTACATCATCTTGATACATTAAGGACTTTGAGGAGGCTCAATTCAGAGGAGGACATCCTGTTACAGCACTGCATGGTACATCCTGTATGATAAAACACTAATCATTCTGTCTCTGTAGTATCAGCGTCAGGTATGAGGTAAGAATGTAGGTTCCTCCAAAAATGATATAATGCCAGTTTGGGCAGCAATGTCACTTTAGCTGTGTTTTGTAAATGTAGAACTTGTACAGAGTGGGCCATAAGTTTCCATACATAGGAAAATGTATAATGAATATTTTCTTATTTTTCAGATACTCTAGAAGATGCATTTGACCCTATCTTTGGGGGCACTTGAAGGCCACGATGTATCAGGTGAAGATACGAGACATAAATCATCTCAAGAAACGTATCACCAACGCCATTACAAGCATAACTTCAACTGTGCTAATGCAAGTTCATGAAGTGTTTTCAAAACAATGGTATTCATATAGAGCACATTATATAAATAAAAACGATTGTCCACCATAAAATGTTTATTTTTCCTGTGCATGGAAACTTATAGCCCACCCTGTATTGTTAAAAGTGGCAACTGTAGGGTTGTTCCATGCCAGTTCACCCTAAATTCAGAGCACGTTATGTTCTTTTTTTTTTCTTTGCACTGAGCAAAAAAAAAAAAAAGAACTTTTTTTCCAAGAACTTGCAAAATCCTAAAGTTCCACTCCAAAATATTTTTTTGTAGATCTGAATTTTTTTGAATACACAACTGTTCAAAAGTTTGGGGTCACTTAGAACTGTCCTGATTTTTGGAAGAAAAACTTTTTTTTTTCAATGAAGATACATTAAGTTAATCAGAAATACAGTCTAGACATTATTTATGTGGTAAATGACTATTCTAGCAGGAAACAGCTGATTTTTAATGGAATATCTCCATAGGGGTACAGAGGAACATTTCCAGCAACCATCACTCCTGTGTTCTAATGCTACATTGTGTTAGCTAATGGTGTTGAAAGGCTAATTGATGATTAGAAAACTCTTGTGCAACTATGTTAGCACATGAATAAAAGTGTGAGTTTTCATGGAAAACATGAAATAGCTAGCCTAGCCGCGCTAGACGACCCACGGCAACAATTTTAATTCTCTGCCAGGGTGGGTCTAGTTACCCTCCATAAGGCTCGAGGCTGGATTCTCCTAAAACTGGCCGGACCAATCACCATGAAGTGTAGAGTCAGAAGGCGGGCGTAACTAAGTGACGACAGAGGCGCGACGATTCTGACAGAAACAACCAGCGCACAATAAACAGTTATCTTTCCACTCGGCTTTGGCCACAGCCCTTAAAGCAGGGGTCGGCAAGTAGATGTGGCTTCGGGCCAAAATGTTTGTAAACAATTGAACAGCGGGCCAACCTGCGGGGGTGCTCCGATTCCCCGAGCGGGGGGGCTGCGGCGATACCGCGAGCAGCGGAGCTTCTACAGCTGATCGCTGCTGCTTGGGACACACGCCTCAATTCTGATCACAGATGTATTAAAAATGACTCCCGAGACACACACACGTTTTGAATGACCCCAAACTTTTGAACAGTAATGTATGACCAAGGTTAAATTTAATCATGTTTCCTTTGTGTGTTCTACACATCACACCAATCACTCATTTTTCACTCTGCTGGGTTGAAATTTGCCTTTAACTTCAAGAAATGCAAAAGATTCTTCATAACTAAGCAGCTGCTCCTGGTTGTTTTACAGGAATACAAGTGATTTCCGTGCCGAGCTGTCCCATTTCTTCTGACCTCAGTATCTTGTTTACTGTGCAGGATCCTGCTGATTTGCTTTGTTCAAGCAGAGCATGTTTACTGTTTGTGGGCTCCATGGGGTGAGTAGGACACAAATGTTAAAGTCTTTTAGTAGACTAGGTGGCAGCTATCTCCAGAATCGATTCAGACAGGCCTCCGTTTATCCAAGCTCAGTCAACAGTGGTTACAGTCAAGGACTTTCCACTAGTGGACACACACAAACTGCTTTACAGCCAGCACAGCAGAGCAGCCCAGTGTCCTAACCGAATTAGCAAATGACAAACTCAGAATGAGGTAATGCTCAAAATATACCAAACATTGTGTTTGTGCTGCAGTTTCTGTGAGTTGACCAGTTCAGCAGGACACACAGCACAATAATGAGTATCCAGCAGCTCTGCATCTGTTCAGTCCTGCCAGGCAAAGCCACTCCTCTAAATCAGCTTCTCACACATGTCCAAGTAGCCACTAAATAGCTAAATCTTTCTACAATAATGCAATATAGTAACCAAGACATAATGTTTTACCAATTTTAAAAAATGAGTATCTTCCCTAGTTTTCACTGTCTTGCAATCAGATATTAATTCTGTGTAGTACTAATATAATTCTGTCAAATCTAGAGGTTATCTGGAAGTATGAAAAAAAGAAGTCCTACGGCTCTTGCTAAATGTAGCTTTGGAGCTTAAAAAAACAAAAACTATTTTTAAGGTATTTTCAATGTATTTTTCCTTAAAAAATACTTATAATTTCTTGACACGTTTTAATTAGAACGGTAGAATTTTCATTGTACATATAAAAGTCATTGAAACATGTTATATTTTTCCTTTATCATTCAATAATTTTTAGGAAAATTCCATTTTTTAATACTTGTCACTTGCTGTAATATTACATTCAGTGGTTTTATTTGATTTTAATTCCCCCTAAACCAAATGTCAAAAGAAATGCAGACTGTTTTATACTCACGCATGCTCTCCTGCTTTTGAAGTTTAAATTAAAGCTGCTCTGATCAATATTTGTGTATTAAAAAAGGATCAGATGGTTGTCTGCAAAGTGCAAAGTATCACTCATTGTAATGAACACAGATAATTATCACTCAACTCTGCGGTTCATTTCAGTTTCATGGAGCTCATTCACCATTTTTCAGCTCACTGTTTAGGTTTTCTGGCCCACAGCTTCACTGTTTTGGTTTGAGACAAAGCAGCAAACCCACTATATGCTCCCTGCACTATAGCGGCAGATGAAGATAACTACATACTCACCAGGTCACCTGAAACATGACTCTAGCTGACACTACTTGCTCTGTAGCTTCCAAACAGGTAAACTAATAATCTGTTAATGGTGCTTTAAAGGGCAGGGATTTGAAACATTCTAAAACAAAAAAAACGTGAGCAAATCCAACAAAGAGCCTCAAGCCAACTGTGAACTGATTCTACTAACAAACCAAAACCTGATGCATTGTTTCTTTGTGCCACAGAGCTCCACTGTTGTCCAAAACCTATTAAAAACACATCAGTGAGGCACACAGTTGACATGTGTGACATGTTGCTCCGTTAACATGAACACACTGCAGTTGATCGCTGCAGCTGCAGAAAAAACTCACTCAAGTTTACTCATCAGGGACTGAAAATAGTCTCAAAGAAATACACTTTACTCCTGAAAAGTAAGGAGTCCAGCATTTACTGCTGATAAATAAATTCAGATTCAGCACAGTGTGGTGTGACCCTTCTCTCAAGCGTCCCCTCGTCCTGCATTGCCCTGCACATAAGTTAGATGACAATGCTGCGTTTGCCTTCTCCTCCATCGCACTCCTTTAGTGTTCCTGCACATTCAGATAAAAATCTATCCCGGCATGAAGAAAGCTCATGAGCACAGTGACACAGTGTAGCCTGTACAGAAGAGAGGCTCTTTAAATGAGCCTGTCTGCTGCTTGTCTACAGGTCAGAGGTCGGTGCAGAGTGAACACCGCTCTTTTTTTGTTAGAGCAGCACCCCGCTCTGTGGAAATGTGCACCTAAGAGGCACGACGCAGGCAGATTTTGAAGTACAATTAGAGAGACTATCCACAAGGAGAAAAGAGTCACCTACTGTGATGTATAGATCTGATCTACAGTTTGATTTATGTGCCCCTTCTATGTTTTCCGTTAGTTTTCTTTTTAAAGCACGCCTCCTATAGTGCCTTTGTCATCAGGATTCCAGTGGAGGACTTTTGTCTGAATGTTGATAGGCGTAAATGGAAAGAATTCAGAAAGGAGGAAACTGTTCCTGAAAAAAAAATGCCTCTGTGCTATTTCCTTTGACAGGAAATTGTGTCTTTGATCTAAGCCACCACACTCATCTGGTCATCGCATGCGAGGTGTCACTCTTTCCTACAGCGCAGAGGAGGAAATCTGCTATCGCCGCTCCGCCTCTCGCAGGACGACCACATGAATGTCAAACAGCCCCAAAAAGATGAAAAATAAGATTTTCAAAATTTGAGTGAATCTCAGTTTGGGAAGCATATGATGAAGGCATGGAAAAGTAGGACAGAGGGACAGATCCATTTGTCCCCCACTTGTCGTGCATCATGCTTCCTCCGGCAGCAGGGGATTGTCATTATTGAACACTATTGACCAAGCACAGTCGGGGATGAAGATTCACACCTGTCAGACTACCAGGCAGCGTGTCCTCAGTGCCAGTGTCCCCTACACTGACACTGTAAAAGGTCATGTTCATGTGGAGCGTGCCACATGGTCACTGATTACTTAAACACAAACTGATGATATCACATGCAAACATGACATCATGCATCTGAGCGGAACTCACATGAAGCCTCCAGTATGGAGATGGTGGCGTTACAGTAGCTGATCTATACTCTGCAAGCAGGAGGTGGACTGATCTTGATGCGTTGTTTGTCACAGTTAGGGTCGACTATCATTACTGCCGCCTGGGTCTATTCAGCGTCAGAGGGCACATGAGGCATCATTAATAATGTTAACAAGGCCATCAAGGGGAGCATGATCTTTCTCAGGGTCAGGCTTTAATCAGGGAGGAGAAATCTTAACCTAACAAAGCAGGAAAGAAGTGTTAAGTGCACAAAAAAAACCCCTATCTAAGCTTTTACTTGTCAGGTTTTTTGCAGGATTTGCGCACAGAGTCGCCTCCCCTGACTCCACCGCAGCAGCACCTGTAGACAATCGGCTCATTAAACAGTGATTGGGTGCAGGTCGCACTAAATACCACATTTCCGTTGTTCACACATGCAGAGCAAGTAGCTTCAGGGCAGTTGGGCTACTGTTGCTTTGACACTGAGATGGCTTGTGGAGCTTTTTGGGGGTGAGTGTTTGCAGCTATTTTGGATACATGTTGAGCTGTCCAATACCTTCTGACCTTGGTGTCTTGTTGGCTGTGCAGGATCCTGCTGATTTGCTTCGTTCAAGCAGAGCATATTTGCTGTTTTTGGGCTCCACGGGGTGAGTAGGACACAAATGTTAGTCATTTAGTGCTGCCAGTTACTTCCACAGAGGAGTTATTCTTTTTTTTTTCTCTTTTCTTCCTTACAGCACACAACTCACAGAAACAAAACGGCAATGTATATGTTGGCTTCTCACAACAGAATAGCAGACTAAGTACACTTGGTGGCAGTTCTCCCCAGAATCAATTCAGGCAGGCCTCTGTTTATCCAGCCTCAGTCCACAGCAGTAGGCTCAACACACAGACTGCAGTCAACAGTGGTTACAGTCAAGGACTTTCCGCTAGTGGACGTGCACAAACGGCTCCACAGCCAGCCCAAAGTTCAGTGAGATTAGTGCAGACCAGCTCAGTGTTGAAACCGAACTGGAAAGCTACAAACTCAAAATGGATTAATGCTCAGAATGTGCCAAAGAATGCATTTGAATCTTCTACTGCTATTGTGAGTGGCAGTTCTGTTGGTAAATACAGTAAGAATCAGAACACCCTTGCTGATCTCAACAAGAAAATAAGTTTGCCAGTTCAGTGGGGCACACAGCGCACTGGGTATCCATCCAGCAGCTCTGCATCTGTTCAGAGTCCTTCTAGGCAAATCTACTCTTATTCTAATGCAGCCTCTCAGCAGTCTGTGGTGCAGAAGCCCCACAGTGCTGCCTACTATAGACAAGGAGGCTCATCTTTCAGTCAGTCTAATGTAGCAGCTCCTGAGCCACATGGAGAACCTGTATGGGTGCAAACTTCATTTACAGCCCCTGCTAGAAGAGTGCCTTATAGACCTGACTCCTCCAAAGCCTTTCCATCTCCTCAGACTCGTGGAATTGGCAATTACCCCAGGCAGGCCGGGAAACCATTCCAGATTGAAGGGTCTCCTGCGACTATTGGGAACATCCAGGGACACTACCAACCGTCCACTTCCAACATGGTGTCAAGCCACCAAAGATATAGTCAGTCAAACCCACTCAAGCAAAAGTTTCCTGTTGCCTCCCAGCATAGCAACATAAGGATCCCCACAGGTCAGGCACTGAAGTACAGACCCAGTCACAATTTCAGGGAGCAGAACCCTAGCGGCACAAACCCTTTCCAGTCACTGTGGAGCAGCAGGAAGTCAGCCCAGGGTGCTCGTATAAGTGGAAGCTCTGCTCAGCGCTTCCACCCGACCAGAATCTACAACATCCCTCAACGCTTCGGTGGCTACGCTATCAGACGACTGAAGGAGCCCGAGGAGGAGGTGGTGGCTGTCCAGAAACCCCCCACATACCCCCCACAGTGGCCCCCCACATACCCCCCACAGCGGCCTGTCACACTTCCTCCAAAGGAGATGGCATCTTACAAGCCAAAGGTCCCGAGCGTTCATCCGGAGAGCAAATGGAAGAGGGTCCGGCCTCCTCCATCTCTAACAGGTGAGTGTCTGGTAACTTCTTACTGTGTTGTGCTCAGCCTGGTTTTTACATGTCTTCTCCTACCAACAGGTGCAGCAGACATGCTTGGATGAAGTTTTGTGAGAAAGTGTTTTTGAAATAAAGTTTGTGATTTAACTTTTATCTTTTGTCTTGACTTGCTCTCCCAATTGTGTGGCTAATATATGTGGACTTGGTGCCCTCTAGTGTGCAACTGATGTGCTGCATGATGGGCTGTACTGTGCCTCTGAACCATGTAAAACTGAACTGTACCTACAAGAACTGTGAAACCTGCATTGCCCAAATGTAATGAATGCTAATTCCACATCTCAGTGTTTGCTGAATGTTAATTTTAATTGTGGTCCTCTACTGCCATCACACCCCTCCTCTGCTTAGACACATGCAGCTGACATACTAGCGGTAGCATACAGACTCAAGGACTGATCTACACACTTTACTCATCTACTTCATTGCAGTTTAGCACAAATGATGCCAACATCCCTTTAGAACTTTTGCACATCTAGTGTAATTATGCTGCTACTGAGTCCTTCTGGTGTGTTCCCTCTCTTATTTTGGTTTGTGTATTGAGGGGCTGCACAGTGCATGGGGTTTGCATGTTCTCCTTGTGCATGTGTGGGCTTTCTGTGGGTACTCTAGCTTCTTCCTGCAGTCTTAAAATAAGCTCAGGTTAACTGGTAACATTAAAATTATCAAGTGTGATTGTGATCGACTGACCTGTTTGTGGTGTCCCCTTCCTCACCTTTACATCAGCTGGGATAGACTCCAATGACTGTAATGAGGATTAAGTGGTGTACAGTTGATGGATGTTTGTCTATTCCAGTGGTGTTCTGTTTGGTACATATACTATTGAAATGGTCTTGATACACTTTAAGTTTTGTGGGGTTTTTTAAAATATATTTTTACATGCTGTTCTTTGTAGAGAAGGAGAGGAGTTGCAATTTCATTACACATTTTATGACAAAACTGATTCTGATCCTTTTGTGGCTGTATAGGTGCAAGATAAAACAATTACTTGGGAAAGGAGTCAACTATTTGGACTGTAAATCTTAGCTGGTGCTTTGTATTGGGTTTAAGATGCACAATGGTCAGGAAGCAATTAAACTACCTTAAACAATTTCATTAGAATATCTACCAACCAGTGATGGGAGAAGTGAATATCATGTTATCACACAATGTTCTGCTGGGAAACCTTGAGTCCTGCTGTGTGCCACCCACCTAAACATTGCAGGTCAAGCTACCCCTTAATTCCCCACCCCCATGGCAACAGCAGTCCTTGATGACAGTTGCCACCCTCAGCAGGACAATGCAGAAACTGCTCAGGAGTGACCTGGGGAACATGACAGAGCTAAACTGTTCACCTGGGTTCCACACTCCTCAGGTCCAGATCTTACCGAGCATCTGTGGGATGTGCCAGGATAAGCTTGATCTAGGTAGGTCCCACACTGCGACCCATGGGATTCACTGCCACTGTCCTGGTGGACACAGGACCTCAGGGGATGTCCTGTGTCCATGCCCCACTGGATCAGAGGCGTTTTAGCAGCTTAAAGGAGGCCAACACAATGTTAGGCAGGTAGTCATGTTATGCCTGATTAGTGTAAGTCAACATTTAAAAGGGAGCAGTCTATTTCTCACTTAAATGCAGCCTAACATGCATTAAATGGCATTTGTAGGACCAGAGTCAAGTTTGTGTAAACTCTATTCTCCCATTTAAAATGAATTTTAACCTTGGGAATAAATGGCGGCTATTGAGGCTGACGTGTTTTTATTATCAAATATACAATAGCATGTTAAATGTAAGGAGTTAAATCATATAAATGGTTCTTGAGGCAGTTACAATGGCTATGTTTAGGCTCTCTTTTAAACACTGAGAAATCAGCTCTTTTCAAAGTGTGCGCTGCTGTGAATCTTGTGTCACTGAGAGCTGATTTTATTGCTGTTGCTTTTAAACTTCCTTTATTTTATAGCTGGTGAACAAAATGATGTGTTCAGAGCCAGATCAGCTGAATCATCTCAGCTGCTTCCTGCAGGGACAGGACACGGAACTATTTACTTTTCTGAGACAGATTTTTAAATCACAGGAGCTGGCTAAAAGCCCAGTATTTAGATAGTGGACTCTGGGATCCTCAATCTGAGCTGCCCTCCTGAACACCCCAAAGGTTGCATTTTCCAGGTATGAAAAATACATTAGTTTGTGTATTTAATGTTCTTTCAGTGTCCTTTAATTCTCCTGCACAGTACTTACTGGAAGTGTACTTTTAACACCAAATGTTCAGTTCAGTGTGGTCCAGCAGCTGTGCCATGATATCACATGAATAAGATGTTTGCAGTGACGACTTTAAACCTTTAGCAACTTTCTTTTCCGTATGTGGAATATTCTGTTTATTTCAATTAAAAGACAGATTATAATAAAATATACTGCCTGTCCAAAAAAAAAATTGCGTTCTTTAATATTACATTGGACCGCCTTTAGCCCTGAGAATGACACACATTTGTAGTGGCATTGTTTCGATAAGCTTCTACAAAGTCACAGCATTTATTTCTGGCCAGAGTTGCATTCATTTTCCACCAATGTCTTATACTAATGATGGGAGAGTCGGACCACTGTGCAAAGTCTTCTCCAGCACATCCCAAAGATTCTCAGTGGGGCTGAGGTCTGGACTCTGAGGAGGTCAATCCATGTGTGAAAAGGATGTCTTGTTCTCTGATCCACTCATTCTCAATATGAGTCCCATGAATCCTGGCATCATCTTGGAACATGCCTGTGCCATCAGGAAAGAAAAAGAAAAATCACTTTGGAACAGGGTAAATCTGGACTCATCAGACCACATGACCTTCTTTCATTGTTCCAAAGTCCGATCTTTATGCTGCCGAGCAAATTGGAGCCTTTTTTTTCTGATTAGTCTCACCAATCAGTGGTTTTCTTAGAGCTACAACGCTGTTTAGTCTGAATCCCTTGAGTTCCCTTCACATAGTGCGTGTGGAAATGCACTTACTTTCACTATTAAACATTCCTACGATTATATAAGAGTTTGTTCCGACCACGTTTGCTCCTTGAAGATGATGGTTCACCACTATCCTTCCAGGGTTTAGTAATGCATTGGACAGTTCTTAACCTGATTTTAGTAGTTTCAGAAATCTTCTTAGTTGTTTTCTTTGCTTGATGCAGACCAATAATTTGACCCTTCTGAAACAGATTAACATCCTTTTCATGAACATAGGATATGTCTTCTGACATGGTTGTTTAAGAAATAAGAAGCTCCTCCCTGCATCATCCATCCATCCATTCTCTATACACCGCTTTATCCTCACTAGGGTCGTGGGGGGTGCTGGAGCTCCCAGCTGACTTGGGCGAAGGCAGGGGACACCCTGGACAGGTTGCCAGTCTGTCACAGGGCTACATATACAGACAATCACTCTCACATTCACACCTATGGACAATTTAGAGTAACCAATTAACCTCAGCATATTTTTGGACTGTGGGAGGAAGCCGGAGTACTCGGAGAAAACCCACGCATGCACAGGGAGAACATGCAGACTCCATGCATAAGTTGTTGCCTGCTGAAACAGATTTATTCTACTCATTTTTTTTCAGCTACGTAGTCACAGCGGAGACTTTGTCAAACTGTCACAGTGTTCTATTAATGCATTAATATGTGCTCAGATGAGTGATGTTGTGCTACATAAAACAAGATTTTCAACACTGAGGTATATACATTTATACATAAATATAACTGTACAGAAATAATTATCAGACCACCGTCACGGAATTTTTCTACATCTTACTTTCTAGTTCTCGGTGGAGCTGTTCTGTATATTTTTTCTTTAGTCTGTAATGGATTTTGGGCTTTGTTCATTCCAAGCTGGTTAGCAAATGGCTTTTTCAGAACCAAGTTGTCACTGAGGTATTATATACAAGGTGTCCGTGGACACATAGGAAATCTCATTAACTATCTTTTTTTTTTTGCCTCCACAGATTAAATATGGCTTTGTGGAAAGAAGAAAGAGTTAAACTGGTACTTCACAGTGAACATGAAGGATGGACATATCGGATGATAGGGTTACGGTTAGGGAAGTGACTTTTTGGGGGCAAGCTTGAATTTTAGCCATGGCCAATTCCTTAGTTTTGGCTGATAGATTTGGTCATCCAGAACAGGGTTTGTCCATGACATCGCCTGTTTCTTTAAACTTTTCAACCACCTTCGCCACCAATGAAAAGCCAAGTGGAATCCTCCTTGGATGACGTGCATTAAATTCATCTGTTATCATCCGATATGTCCATCCTTCACGTCCACTGAGAAGTACCAGTTCAACTCTTTCTCCTTTCGACAAAGCCATATTTAATCGGTGGAGGCAAAACAAATTATAGTTCATGACATTTCCTATGTGTTCAGATTTTAGGGACACCCTGTAGTTTGGATTATCTGTTGACTTTATATCTACGGCTCTTGCACAAAAGGCTGGATTCAAAAAAGATTTTCAGCGTTCTAGAATTTAGACAATTTTATAGTTTCAATACATCCCATTTTTAAGTATATTTTATTTTCAGTATATTTTAAGTATATTTTATTACTCTTATTACTCAAGTCTTTTCGAAGATGCCTCTGTCATTAACTCCTAAGTTTAGGGAAAGTTCAAACAAAAGAGGACAGTTCAGATAAGACTTGAGAATGAGCTTATTTTGAACAAACATCTCAGACTTTATACAGACTTTCTGAGCTTCAGCACCTCAGATATTTGAACAACAAGCAACTCCAGAGATCCAGAAGCTGGAGAGAGAGTTAGCTTTAGCTGAACCAAAGAACATTTCAGACTTTTCTCTGTGAATTCTGAGAAATAATTTCCTATTTAATGACAGAGCTACACATCTGAACTCAGTCTCATTAAAACAGACTCTAATTCAGTGTCATCCTTCCATATTAAAGTGCAGTTACCCAAAATGTTTGTTGCATGAGCTCCAACAAAACCTGTGCAGGTAGAAGGCCACTTTGACAAACAGGTAGTGGAAGATTCCAAGCAGATTTATAGAAGGGGAAGCGCACTGTACTAAGTGTGGTCCAGTATAGAGGGGTGTTTTGTGGGTTTTTAAGGCTGATAATGATTATTAGTGAGACATTTGGAGCAGATATTCATTTGCAGTGAATGAAAGTATTTAAAATATTGGAGTTAAACTTAGAAGAACACAAACTCTAACAGAAAACTTTGTTGATACATTTTTGTTTTGTTTACAGATGTTATGTTAAAGGAGTTTTATTCATGACGTATAACCAATCAAATCATTCCAGAAGACAGAGCGACCACAGCTAGATAAAGGTTCAGAGCCAAAGTAGCACCATTTTTACAGTGCCTTGCGAAAGTATTCGGCCCCCTTGAACTTTTCAACCTTTCGCCACATTTCAGGCTTCAAACATAAAGATATAAAATTTTAATTTTTTGTCAAGAATCAACAACAAGTGGGACACAATCGTGAAGTGGAACGAAATTTATTGGATATTTTAAACTTTTTTAACAAATAAAAAAACTGAAAAGTGGGGCGTGCAATATTATTCGGCCCCTTTACTTTCAGTGCAGCAAACTCACTCCAGAAGTTCAGTGAGGATCTCTGAATGATCCAATGTTGTCCTAAATGACTGATGATGATAAATAGAATCCACCTGTGTGTAATCAAGTCTCCGTATAAATGCACCTGCTCTGTGATAGTCTCAGGGTTCTGTTTAAAGTGCAGAGAGCATCATGAAGACCAAGGAACACACCAGGCAGGTCCGAGATACTGTTGTGGAGAAGTTTAAAGTCGGATTTGGATACAAAAAGATTTCCCAAGCTTTAAACATCTCAAGGAGCACTGTGCAAGCAATCATATTGAAATGGAAGGAGTATCAGACCACTGCAAATCTACCAAGACCCGGCCGTCCCTCTAAACTTTCACCTGGAACAAGGAGAAGACTGATCAGAGATGCAGCCAAGAGGCCCATGATCACTCTGGATGAACTGCAGAGATCTACAGCTGAGGTGGGAGAGTCTGTCCATAGGACAACAATCAGTCGTACACTGCACAAATCTGGCCTTTATGGAAGAGTGGCAAGAAGAAAGCCATTTCTCAAAGATATCTATAAAAAGTCTCATTTAAAGTTTGCCACAAGCCACCTGGGAGACACACCAAACATGTGGAAGAAGGTGCTCTGGTCAGATGAAACCAAAATCCAACTTTTTGGCCACAATGCAAAACGATATGTTTGGCGTAAAAGCAACACAGCTCATCACCCTGAACACACCATCCCCACTGTCAAACATGGTGGTGGCAGCCTCATGGTTTGGGCCTGCTTTTCTTCAGCAGGGACAGGGAAGATGGTTAAAATTGATGGGAAGATGAATGGAGCCAAATACAGGAGCATTCTGGAAGAAAACCTGTTGGAGTCTGCAAAAGACCTGAGACTGGGACGGAGATTTATCTTCCAACAGGACAATGATCCAAAACATAAAGCCAAATCTACAATGGAATGGTTCACAAATAAACGTATCCAGGTGTTAGAATGGCCAAGTCAAAGTCCAGACCTGAATCCAATCCAGAATCTGTGGGCAGAGCTGAAGACTGCTGTTCACAAACGCTCTCCATCCAACCTCACTGAGCTCCAGCTGTTTTGCAAGGAAGAATGGGCAAGAATTTCAGTCTCTCGATGTGCAAAACTGATAGAGACATACCCCAAGCGACTTGCAGCTGTAATTGCAGCAAAAGGTGGCGCTACAAAGTATTAATACAAGGGGGCCGAATAATATTGCACGCCCCACTTTTCAAGTTTTTATTTGTTAAAGTTTAAAATATCCAATAAATTTCATTCCACTTCACAATTGTGTCCCACTTGTTGTTGATTCTTGACAAAAAATTAAAATTTTATATCTTTATGTTTGAAGCCTGAAATGTGGCGAAAGGTTGAAAAGTTCAAGGGGGCCGAATACTTTCACAAGGCACTGTAAATGTATTTATTACAGTAAATCATCCATCCATTCTCTATACACCGCTTTATCCTCACTGGAGCCTATCTCAGCTAACTCGGGCGAAGGCAAGGGACACCCAAGGTGTCACCAGTCTGTCGCAGGGCTACATATATATACAAACAATCACACTCACATTCACACTTATGGGCAATTTAGCAATCAGTTAACCTCAACTGTGGGAGGAAGCTGGAGTACCCGGAGAAAACCCATGCATGCACAGGGAGAACATGCAAATTACATGCAGAAAGATCCCAGGCGGGCCATGGTTTGAACCAGGATCTTCTTGCTGCAAGGCGAAAGTGCTAACCACTGCTCCACTGTGCAGTCCCTACCGTAAATCAATCAGCCCACAATTACTACAATTCTACAATGTATGTCTCTTTCCTTTGCCTTGTGTGTAAGTGGTCACCCAGGCAAATTCACATTTTCCATGAAAACTCACACTTTTGTGCTAACAAAATTGCACAAAGATTTTCTAATCATCAATTATCCTTTCAACGCTATTAGCTAACACAATGTAGCATTAGAACACAGGAGTGATGGTTGTTGGAAATGTTCCTCTGTACCCCTATGGAGATATTCCATTAAAAATCAGCTGTTTCCAGCTAGAATACTCATTCACCACATCAACAATGTCTCGGCTGTATTTCTGATTCATTTAATGTTATATTCACAGAAAAAACAGCTTCTCTTTCCAAAATGAGGACATTTCTAATTGACCCCAAACTTGTGAACGGTAGTGTCTATATACTGTATAAAGTGAAACCAGGCACAAGCTATTCTTTTATGTAAAAAATTAAATCCACAATAATATTCAGACGTGTAAAATTAGCTACCATATTCCATTACTATTATATGTTGAAAAATTACAAATAAATTTATAGAAAAAAATCCCTCATTTGAAAAGAAAAATCTGTGATGTAACTGTGAAACAATGTAACCAGATCACTGGATTCAACTAGCAACAGAAACAGGCATGAAATAAGAAATGAAACTGCATCATACCAGTGACATACCAACATTAGCAAACACTTGTCTCTTCTTGACTAAATACTCAAGTGATTCTGGAAAGACAAACTTTAAAAAATACATTCACATGTGATAATTAACCACTTAGAACAATTTCTCAGTTCCTGTTTCTGAGCTGATGCGTTCCATTTCCAGGGACCTTTACTACGTTTAAATCAACACTTGACATGGAGAAAAAACAGTTATCAAGCATTCCTGTCAACTTAAATTCAACGTGTTGTTTTTGTTTTCCTGGTACAAACGCTTTCAGAGATTTTAAGCAAAGCTGTACAAAAAAATGTCGCAGGAAAACATTGGTTTAGTTCTGGAGTTCAGGGGTTGATTGAAATTGAGCCCTGTTCTGTTGATGCCACGGCTTTTTGTCCATAGGTGCAATGTTTAGCTTTTTACTAAATACTAAATAATAAGTATGGATGTCTGAGACAGTAACTGGTGAATGCATTCTGACATGAGGAATGTTTTTTTTCCACCCAGAATTTGAATGTCAATCTACTGTATCAGCCTTTAGTAAATTCTGAAAAAACAAACAACAAACAAACAAAAATACACATAAATGAATGAATGAACGAAAAATGCTTTTAAACTAATTTATTGTAAGTTAAAGTAAAAGTATATACAGAGTTGTTTTTAAGTCAAATATTCAATTCAGTTTGAATATTTACTGATGTGTTCCCTTCTATTTCTGACTTCTCCAATAACTTTTTTTCTCTTACTTATGTAAATGTGAAGGAGTCATTTGCATGTATGAAAAATTACACCCAAAAAGCTTGGAATTTTGTCCGGAGATTTTATATATCTCTGTAATATAAATCTGTTTATTTATTTATGAACGAAATATCTGGATTTTCAAACTAGTGACATAAGTTTCCAGCGATGTGGACATTTACCAGTCAGGATGATCCCAATATATGACGATATGAAGATGTTATAGGAAATGTTTTTATTGTTGTTTTTCTTTTAACTTTGACCCATGATAGAGACAAAAATCTGACTAAATTAGCATCATTGATTAAAAAAACCCAGAATAGCTGTTAAAACTGAGTCCATATAATGTGGCTACAGTTTGACTCAACTCACTTTAAAGCCTGAAGCCCATAATTGGTCACATCAGGCATGACTCTCATTTGAGAAGTTCTTCTTGCCAAATTGTTTGTCTCTTAAGACACAGGTATCTGTAAAAGTGTACCGTGCTGCTCTGAACAGATGAGGGCGCCATGCATCCAGACTGAAGAAGAGCCAGCTGAAGATAAAGATAAAATACATACTGTGTACAAATGTGAGTAAATACGGAATTAAATTAAACTGACGTGGAAAATATGACGCATATGTTCAGCTCATGAACACACAGCCTTTAAAACCTCATAACCTCGTTCTAACAGCGTATTTAATACGCTGCATGTGGACATGTATTGCTTGTGGTATTAGATCCAGTGGATGTGAGATTCATTTATGACCAACGAAGTGCAAATCTTGGCCATCACCAATACCTGACTCACGCTGAAATCAATTTGTGAGCATATGAGTATTGGTAATGTTCCAGTGAACCCCTGACACAACATCCTCTGTGATCAATGCTGCCAGGACTACAGTATGCTGGAAGTGTTTCTGGATGAGTGGGACGGGGCTTTGGGAGATTTGTTAGGTGCTTTGTTGATGTGATTATAACGGCTTGAGAATCTGTTCAGGGACCTGGAAAATCTTTGGCAGAGCGTGTTTACTACTGGCTGTCATGATTGTTTGTCATGGCTCTTTCAAAAATCCATGACAGATGTCTTGAGGCCTCCGTTGGCTTCAGGTGGCGTCGTGAATGAAATTTAAGGCACCGAGTCACGGGTTGGTAAAAAGGAAGCGGTTCTGTGGAGGTTTTAATGCCACCTGAAGTTTAAGAGCTCCTCTTTGTGTAGCCGTGGAGCTGTGGACAGCACCGTGGAGCGTCTGTTAATCACATTTAGGTGCAGGTGCAGATGGTCTTTCACAGCATGTCCTCAGACATAATTCATAAGTGGCTCTATAGATTTGTTTCCCACCTCTAAACACCCAGCAGCTTCCCCGAGAACATACAGCTCTGCATGTCTACCAGATGCCAATTATAATTTACAGAGAGGATGATTTTTTTCAGCGAGCGCAGTGGAAGGGATTCCTCGGCCAACCACCGTCTGACAGGTTCAGTCTGCAGGTTTCATGCACTTCTGGGTCTAGAAACTGCATTTAAGTAAAGTTTCATGATTTCTGTCTCTTTTTACACACAAAACATGATGTGAGTTTACGAGATTTGTGACAGGGTGAAAATCTATCCATCCACTCATTATCTATACATCGCTTAATCCTCATTAGGGTCACAGGGGAGCTGGACCCTAACTGACTTAACCCTCGTGTTGTCCTGCGAGTCAAAATTGACCCATTTTAAAGTTTGAAAATGTGGGAAAAATATATATTTTCACAGTGAAACTTCTGATGCTCACATTTTCAACATTTTTGGGAAATCTTTGAACATTTTTTTGGTGAAAAAAAAAGAAATGTTAAAAATATTTCTTAAGAACTTTCACATAAAAATCGTGACTTGATTTTTTTGTGAATGTTCTTTAAGAAAATATTAGAAGCTTTACTGACATATATCTAATCACTTTAGATATATTTAGGATTTTTTGTAAGATTTTTACAAATTTTTTTTTGAAATATTTACTAGAATTTTCTTGTCAAATTTGGGGGATTTTCTTAAAATAAAATTTTGAAGGGAAACTTTTAAGGAATTATTGGAATTTTCTTCCTGAAGTTTTTTTGGGGGGAAATTTTCAGAAATATGGGGAATTTTTTTACTGAATTTTTGGATTTTTTTTCAGACAAGGAAACAATATTTTTTGGTGCCGTGAATGAGGACAACAGGAGGGTTAAGGTGAAGGCAGGTTTTTGGACTGACTGTGGGAGGAAGCCAGAGAACCTGGAGAAAACCCACGCATGCACAGGGAGAACATTCAAACTCCATGCAGAAAGATCCCAGGAAGGTGAGGACACGAGCCAGGAATCTTCTAGCTAAAAGGCGACAATGCTAACCACCGAGCTAATGTGCAGCCCTTGGGGTGAAAATCTACAACCTAAAATGACATGTAAACAGACTGCCTAGCATGTTTCATTTTCAGTGGTTCACCACCACAGCAGCTCCGTGTTTAAAAGTGTCATTCTGCTGCTTTTTTTTTGCCTGAGTGAGGATTTCCTTTGTAGACCACAATGTCATTTTGATGGCTGTGTCCAGGGCCGGCCGCTGGCATAAACACTCTATGCCGTTGTTTATAGCCACATCCACTAGAGGGGGCCACACCACAATAAGTGTGTGAGTCGCATTTTGTCCCTGTCTTTATTCCAATAAAACATAAATCATCATGGTAACGTATCAATTTAAACTGGCTTATTAGAAAACTATACGGGAAAAATACAGGAAAGAAAAAATAAACCAGCAGTCAGTTGGTGACTCCATGCTTCGTGCGTAAGTTAGGCTACTTTGACACCATGGCACTGTTTCAAACTTGATCGATTACACTGGTCTGGAGAAGCCACAGATGGAAAAGCAGTAGCACTAGAGATGGCATCATGGCTCTAAAAAGGAAGTTCAGGAGTGGGCTGAATATTTGCTGTTAATCATGTGCATGTGTGTTTTAACCCAATTACAAGCTGTGCACGTGATATGGTAGTTGCCCTGAATTGCCACCAAAGTCCTAGGGCTGGCCCTGGCTGTGTCGCCTTCACTGTGAGCTGTGAGGAGTAAGCAGGCTATAGATTCTCTTTGAATCATCTTTTTAAATCAACATTAAACTCAGGGAATTAAAGTACCTCTTTGGTCTCGATTAATCCTGTAACAACACGCCTGTGTAGCAAAGCTGCATCTTCAAGTTTTTTTCCATTACAATACTCCTTTCATGACTTAAAATTGCTTAGATGTAACTCTACACTGTAATTTCCTCTAGAATATGCAGATCTATAAAGATCCTTGCTCCTTTTTCCACCCACCGCTCTCCATTTGCTGCAACTGAAGCACACCAGCTCACCTACAACCCTCCTCAAACACTGTAAAACTACTCCACACTGAACAAAGGGAAGTTGTAACATGGGAGTAATTCAGCCATGCAAGCAACCAACCAATTCTGATGAATAATACTGAAACAGGAAGCTCCACCCTGCAAGCTGGCAGGATCGGTTTCTTCGGTTTGTGACGTGAAAGTCTGTAAGTCCGAATCTGTGTTTTTCAGACTGCATTTTTAGTTCACAAATCAAAAACCTTTCTGTCTCATGCGGTCTTTACACAACCCAAAATGTCAAGTGTACACTTACTAAGAGTGCAGGTGTATAAACATTTTGGCTAAAATCTGCTCTCCAAACCAGGCTTTAGTTCACAACAGTGAACCAAATGAACTGAACAAACATCCACCTCAACTTGAACTGCATTCTGCTGAGTTATTTGCAATAGAAGCACATTCAACATATACATTTTTGACTTGCTACATTATGCTAGTGCAGTCTACTCCCTCCATAATGGCCTATTCTGCTGTGCCATTACCATTACATGACCTCAAGAGAGCGCAATGGGACAAACAATAAAACACCCCTATGGACTGCTGTCAGATGCAGGACTGACAGATGCAAACTAAGCGGAGTTAAAGCCCATGTTTAGTGCACAATGATGCCACAGAGTCTCCTGCCTTACACGGTGCAGTTCTCTCAGGGATCTGTAGGATGTACAGGGAAGCTGCCTTCTGTTCTGGATACAAACTGCACCGTTCTTCCTCTGGATCTCAGCAAAGCAGCAAAGACGGAGCCCTCTAAGCTCCTGCCGAAATCCTCTAAAAGTCAACCTTTTAAGCACAAACTGTCATCACTGCTGTACTCAGAATGTCGGGAAAAAAAAGACTCCGTGTTCAACTTTGAGTTCTCTGTTGATTAAAGGAGCATTCAGGCAATTTTAGGATTCATTTCAGCTTTTGAAAACAGCTGTTTAATATTCTTTGTCATCTGGGTTAACTTAGTTGGGACCTTGCTAAAGATCTAACAAACGACAACAAAAAAAGCGCTACAAAATGGAAGTGTGAGGTTTCAAAATGTGAGCAGAAGACTGGAAGGTAAAATAGACGAAGAGTTCAGTCAAATCTTGTGTCTTGTCCTTGACCTGCATGAAAAATGTCATGATGGCAAGTACAGGTGTGAAGGAGCATCCATAACGGCAGAGGAAAACACAACTACCCAACAACAACAATCAGACTCGGCTCCACAGTCATGTGAGGATGGATGTTGGTGATGTGGGTCTGCCGTTAATGACGCTTTCATAAAGGATGGTCCAGTGTGTCTTCTGCTAAACACTTCAAAAACTTAAAATCTTACCGAGTCTATTTGTCTTGTTTTTAGTCAAAATGTCTCATCCCACTCGATTTAAGATAAATTCATTTAACAAGTGGCATTTCAGCAAGATGGAGGGACTTGTTTTAAGACAATGCATTTTAAATCTCTTGTTAAGTCAAACAATCTTGAAATTATCTTGTTTTGAGTTGAATTTTATAAGAAAACTCAAAATAAGTTTAACCTTCGTGTCATCTGTGGGTCAAAATGTTAAAAATGTTTCTTAAGAACATGCACATAAAAATTCACCAAAATCCAGCGAAATTCGTTGGATTTTGGTAAATTTTTATGTGAATGTTCTTAAAGAAAATATTAGACGTTTTACTGATATATATGTAATCACTTTAGATATTTTTGGAAGATTTTTACTCCTTTTTTTGAAAATATTTACAAGAATTTTCTTGACACATTTGGGGTGTTATTTTAAAATAAAACTTTTAAGGAATTATTGGAGTTTTCTTCCTGAAGATTTTGCAAATTTTCAGAAATTTGGGGAATTTTTTTGCTGATTTAAAAAAAAATTCAGACAAGGAAACAAGTTTTGGTGCTCGTAAATGAGGACAAGAGGGTTAATACATCTCAAATTAGGAGGTTAAATGAAAGCAAAAATCTATTTTTGACTGAAACACTTCATTTTTTTTAGCATGTCTGGCTTATTTTAAGACACCCAAGCTTGATAATCCTGGTAAAATAAAGCTTAAAATAAGTTTCCCCACCTAATTGTCAGATCTCAATATTCTAAATATCACATCATTTACCACATTAACAATGTCTAGACTGTAGTTCTGATTCATTTAATGTTATCTTCATTGAAACAAAAGTGCTTTTCTTTAAAAAAAAAAAAAAAAAAAAGAACATTTCCAAGTACGCCAAACGTTTGAACAGTAGTGAATGAAAGACGCTGCATAAATGTTTGTCTGCATGGATAGACTCATGGAGTTCTCCATGTTACAGTCAGGTTTACTTCAGGAGACCCGCTGCCGTGATACATCTCACCAAGTCTAAACCCTCTTGCTGAAAAGGAAGCAAGGACTTTACTTTGTTTTCATGTCTCTCTTGCAAAAGCGATCTTTATCTCAGTGAGCCTTCCTGAATAAATAAAACTCTACTTAGTAAAACCACATCAAGAAGTGGCAGCAGTCTTTGAAAATTCAGCTGGAGCCACATTTAGCTCATGCCGACCGTGTTTTGTTTTTATGGATGCTATTTTGTCTCTCCATTGAGGACTACAACGGAAATAAATATTTCAAAACTTCATTATGCCGTCTACTGGGGCTAAACTAATAAGCTTTTTTCTTGTGATTCTCTGCCTTCCAGTTCGGCGCTCTGTATTTTTGACAGTCAACTCGATTCTCGTCTCGTGACACAAAAGTGAACGTCAAAGCATCAAATGAAATTAAGAGGAGATATTCTGGAAGGAGTAACAGTTTTTCCACTCTCTGCAAACAAGACTTCCAATCTTATCTGTATGCATGAGGGTGTTCCGCTTGCACATTTCCCGCTAATGCAAATATATATGTAAATATCAGCATGTGCAATCCGGGGACAAGGACAGCCTTGCAACATCGGGGTGAGATGTCAATCAGTGCGGGGATGGAAAACACGACGGCGCATTTGATAAGCGGCACACTCCACAGAGCCGAGGTGAGCTGCGTCTCTGCATCCATGTGTAAATATCCAAACAGTCAGCAAAACACGCTGTACGCTGCTGCAGACGTATCGCACAGTCTCAGCGCAAGTGAAGTGCGAGCCAAATGAAAAATTCAGGACTTTATTTACTGCTGCCTCAACTGTGTGCGAGGGGAATAATAAATAAATCCACAGCAAACGTCTTACGAAGATTTAATGTACATTTATTCTTAACACGTGGAACATATAGTATAAAGATTTCATACTGAATAAATGATATTCATTAAGCCAAAAAAAGGAAAAAAGAGGAATTTACATCAAGTTTTTAGCTACATCATCTGAAATACAAATATGCAGAATCCGCATCACTGGAAAAAAAAAACAAAAACAAACAAAAATTAAAAACAAAATAAACAAAATTAAAACGGTTTCTTCATCAAGGTCTAGTTTGTCATTTATGAAGGAGCTCAAATGGAACCGCAGACGTGATTCTTGTTAATATTCTCTACACCCAGAACCGGAGACAAACTGAAACTTGAAGTTGTGTTTGTTGGAAGGTGGGGGGTGGCGTTGGACAGCAGCTAAACACCCCCCGGAGCGCGATACGAGCAGGGTGAGGCGCCGAAGTAACGGAGAGGGTGGGCGTCAAGTAATCACATGGCGTACTTGATGCAGGGAAACTTGTAATCGTCAAAGATTAAAAATGGTGAAGAGCAACAGAATTTTGAGAAAGAGAGAGAGAAAGAGAAGTGTAATGTACAACATCATATATACACTGCAGCTTGGACTGCATCTAGAGTTGAGGACCAGTCCTAAAGAGGTGACTTTTTTATATAAGGGTCAAGTCATACAATCAAGGGACAAAGAGAAGAGGTCGGGGTGTTGTAGGTTCACCATACTTTGGGGGGAAAGCCGTTTTCTCTCTCGACATTAACTAAAACTGTTTTTAAAAACTACAGTTTGCTGCCAAGCCAGCGTATCTCAGTGTGAAACAGTATTATTACAGTATGTTTACAGTTTTTAAGGTGTACAGTACAGAAAAAAGTCCTACAATCTACTGCACAGGCCTCCCATGACAGATGTCTGTTCACAGCCAATAATGTGGTTCCTGTGGGGCTGAGTATATAGCATCCAAAGTTACAGCAATTATACCACACCACAGTCCGTGAGTCTATGTTGCCTCCAAACATGAACCATAATATTGTTTAGTCTGTGCCCTCTTCCCCCTGCTGACCCCCCGAGGGAGAAAGCGAGCACATGTATCCCCCAAACTCACTGTAAACGAGACAGCAACTTTGGTTACAGTTTTTTTTCTTTTTTTTTTTCTGGAGATTTTTCTTTTCATTAAAAAACAAGTCCTTTCCGCAGGGCAGCGCACTCTGTCCTATGCCTGGGTCCCAGTCTGCTCTTCCTTGCCTGTATCTTTCCATTTCAGACATTTAAAATCCACAGCTACTTCATGATATTCCTTCCTTTAGTGAGAAGCAGGGGTAGAAAGACAGTGGAATCCGAGGTGATTTTGCATAAATTAAAAAAAAAAAAAAAAGGACAGTCAGTTTTGCTCTTTTCACTCACGCGCAACAGACGCACACGCACTCACACAAAAAAAGGGGGTTGAGGGGGAACGGAAAGAGGCGGAGCTGAAACCTCCCCACGGCTGTCATGACTGGCCAATCAGAAACAGTACGTCACAGATTACTTGGGACACCAGGGAGTTCATAAGTGGGGACACTGAGATGTCCAGTAGCCGCGACTCGTACAAAGTGAACTCCGAGTGGTTTTCTTCTACCTTAGCCAAAGCGTGCAGGGCCCGAGCCGCCCGCCGCATCATGTCCACACTAGTAGGCTCAAAATGTGGCCCACTCTGCATTTGTAGCAGGGAGCTCTGGCTCTGCTGGTACTGCGTGGCTGCTAGGCTGTCCTCCAGAAAGCCCAGTAGGTTACCCACACTGCCTTTCTGCACAGCAATAGCCCGCGCAGCCAGACTGTCTCCCTGGGCCAAGTTAGCTAGCAGGACGACCGCCATTTCCCGGCAAACGGCTACCTTGCGCTCGCCCACCAGGCGCACAAGCGAGCCGTAGAGCTTCTCCAAGCGGCTGAACGGTGGCGTTGCCAGAATGAGGTCGACATTGTTGTCCTGGATGCTGAGCTTGCTGAGGGTCTCGAGGACCAGTCTCTGGGGTGAAAGGGAGCCGTGGGGCCCCAGTGTGGGGAAGGGGTCCAAGGCCTCCGCCGAAGGGCAGACAGCCCAGTGGAGCAGGCCATCCAGCAGCGGCAGGCATATACTCTCTGGATAGATAGAAAGGTCCAGCTGGCCTGAGATGTTTGCCAGAGTGACCAAGCAGTTCTCCCTCAACACCTCGAGGCAGTCCCACCACCACTCGTCTCTCTCGCAGCTCACGCCTTCATCCTCCTCCTCCTCCTTCTCGTAGGTAACCGGTGCCTGTTTGCGTTCGGGGTGCCTGTGGTGGAGCAGCACCAGGCGGCCCAACAGCAGCAGCAGGCCTGGGTGTTTCGACATCTCCAAGTCGTTCCCAGGGATGAAGGAGAGGCTCCGCACTATGTTGGAAACGCAGATGCAGCGCCGAGCCAATGAGTCCTGCCAGTCCGACAGAGTGCTGAGCGGCGTCTCATCCTTGCTGTGGGGCTCGTCTTCCAGGATCTTGATGTTGCGGCGGCTCTGGAGGTCAGGGTTGATACTGAACAGGTACTTGCCGTTCTCCTTCTGCTCCTCGGCACCACCACGAACCACTTCCTCTGTGACTGACCCTGGGCGAGCAGATAGTACATCATCAATGGTGGCAGTGACTGGTGCCCCAATGGGAAGAGGAGGAGGGGTCTTCTCCACTGGAGACTTGTGAGGTTCACAAGACTGCAGCTGCTGCACTCGAGCTTTATCCTCTCCATTGGACTTGGATTTCTCGTGGTTTTCTGTTGCCGTTCCAGGCACCTGGACCTTCTTGCGGCTCTCAGTGGCTGCAGGCCGTTTCCTCTGCTTGAGAAGTTCCATTCGGCTCTCAAAGTGGGTCTGGATGTGCTCGGTAGTGTCACCTCCACCAATGCTCCAGTGTATCAGGCCACTGTCAAAGCTCTGCCGCTGCCCAAGTTTAGACAAGTGGTTTACAAGGAAGGGATTCTTCTTCCGCACCACCTTGATGGGAAGTTTATCAAACTTGCTAGCCTGTCTGGGCTTTTCCGAGTGGAGGTTGGGGTCCTGGGAGGACCCTGAGGTAGAGGTATTAGCTTCCTTGACAGAGGACACCCTTTCCTTCTCCTCTTCCTCATCCTCTGATGACTTATCTCTCTGGGAGCTCTCCTCCTCCTCCTCTTTTACACGGACCAGTGAGGAGGTGTCAGGATTGGTCTTGGTTTCCTCTACCTCCTCATCCTCCTCCTCCTCTTCCTCCTCATCTGTGTCCATGTCCTCGCCCTCAGGCATGGGAATTTCATCATCAGAGTCCTCGGCTGCATTGGGGTCTATTAGGGTTCGCTGGCCTGGGTCTCCTACTTCGTACTCCTTTAAGATGCCAAAGATCTCAATGAGGCAGCGTCTGAAGTACTCCACTACCAGCTCCAGGAATCCAGGTAGCTGCAAAATCAAAGAAGAAATTCACCACATCAGTTTTACCCTAAACTCAGCAACACTATTTTGGCATGTTGTCTACAAACAAATGTTGATATATGTGGAGTGTAGAACTTACCTGACATAGGTTAAAAGTGGTAATGCTGTTGTCATCATACAGTAAAATGTTAATGGTGTCCAAGGCCCAGGTGCTTTCAGCTAATAAGCCTGACTTTAGTGACATCATTACTCTCCAAGCCTCAGGAGTGCCTGTGAAGACAACAACAGAATAAATATGAGCCAAAGTGAGCATGATCAGTTATTACAGCTATAAATAACCAGCAAAGGTTCACTGATCTGTATCATTGGCTTGGAGTTATGTTACCTATTCCAAATGCGCAGCTTGTATCTGATAAAGGACTCTAAGACAGTTGCCTGTGCTTTGTTCATTGTCAGTCAACAATACATAGAGCCAAGAATGAAATAAAAATTTCATACCAATGTCTTTCATTGTGAGTCGCCTGCGTGGTTTAAGGTGGGGTTGGGAAGCCTCAACAGAGCCAGGAGGGAAGGCCACATCTCGCCGGATCATGGGTTGCTGCACAGGGACTTGACCAATGTGGGAGGCGGGCACTGGAGGTCCAGCTTTCTGCACCTTACTGCCAGGATGCATTGGGGGATACTTGCTGGGCGACGTCCTGCTCTCCATGGGCCGGGGCATGGGTGCTGGGCTTGACACCTGAGGAATGTGGTTCTGCGAAGTCGGGTAAGTGGAGGGGAGGGGTCTGGTCATGGGAGGTCCAGAGCCAGCAGGGCCAAATGGTGGCTGCCGCTGATTGACGTGGCCAGGCCATTGTCCCTCATGGTTCATGCGCTGATCTGATTGCATCATCTCCTCTGAGCGATTCATGCCGTGGTAACTGGGGCCCTGGCCTGGTACAGGAGGTCCCTGTCGGTTGGGATAGTTGGGGTAGCCCATCTCATTGCGGCCCTGCCACATTGGGCCCTGGGAGCCATCAGGACCTGAAGGCATGGGGCTTGCCATCATCTGGGGAGGCATTGGAGACTGGGAGTTTGGACCCGCAGATGATGGCCCTCTGTCTCGTCCAAAAGGAAAAGGGAACTGGTTCTGTGGGCCTGGTGGCCTGCGGTCCCCTCCAGGGTATGCATTGTACTGATTATACATGTCCTGTTGGCCTTGGGGCCCTGAAGACTGGGGTCCAGGCTGCTGCTGACCACTATAAGGAACGTTATACATTTCTCCCTCATGGCGCTTGGCTGGAGGGCCATACCCTCCATCTACAGGACGCTTGTAGTTCTGGAAGCAGACAACGTTCAGCATTAAACTTAGCAACTGAGAATCCTGATGAAATAATATAAGGAACAGTTAATGCTTCTGGTAAGGTAGAAGGCAGCACAAATAAGAACATTTACTTCTCACAAATAAAATAAAATAAATCTTTGGTTTGTTAATATTAAAAAAACAGGAATCACATCGCAATACGATGACTGCAAATGCTGAACATAATGTTCTCACCGGCTGCTGCTGTGGATACATTCCTGGCTGTTGATTTGTGTATGGGCCACTAGGGGGAGCTCCTTGGCCAGGGTACTGATTTGTATAGGACTCATGTCTGAAAACAAAAACAGAAGTTCACATTTCATCTTTTTGGTAACTACACTGACAATGTTATTATGAAACTCGGACAGTCATACTTCTGTAGCGCACTGGCAAAATGTCATTCAAATGGCAATCGTTTTCTTTTACGCATAATACAGGCCGGTCTGCACTGAATAATACTGACCGTTGCTGTGTTGGAGGACGGCTAGGCGAGTACATCCCGGTGTCAGCTCCAGAAGGCATCATGTTGGGCTGAGGAGCTCCTGGTCCCATGTTGCCGTCAGGGCCCATGCCAGGCTCCTGTCTGTAAGAGCAACAAACAGCGTTCATCAGCTGATCTGACAAAACCAAAATTTTAAAATTACATCAACCTCTTGGAGACGAACATAGCATGTTTACCTTCGGTCGTATCCATATGGGTACTGCTGCCTCTGGCCCATCTGCATGTTGCCCATTGGACCTGGTGGACCTCGGTTATATTGTTCCCCCATTCCACTGTTGGGGCCCGGTGGCATGAACTGTTCTCCAGCTTGAGAAACAAACAAAAAAAGACAATGTTAATTTCTGTTGAACTCCTAAGGCGATTAATTTAGCAGCATGGTCACCGCTCACCTTTCCTCATGCCTCCGAAGGGGTCTTTGTTGGATTCGTAGGGACCCATTCGGCCCATCATCTCTGGGCCACCAATGCCAGGCTGGTAGCTCTGAGAGTTGGGAGTCATAGCATTCCTTCTGGAAAATGCAGGATCTCCGCCATCAGCAAAGGGGTCCTGCAGACTAACACTACTCCTATAGGAGAACAGGAGGCTTGTTAGTGAAATATGGAATTTATACACTATTTATTATTTCATGTCTATTCAGGACTTGAATTTATTCATGTATTACATAATTTGAACAATTTTTAACGCTTTTTTATTACTTAAATTCATTTATACACTTCTTGATAAGTTGGGTGTTTGTGTGTACATCTTAACATGACCTATCATTACATAACTTAATCACATATTTTCCTGTTGTATTCAATTTCTTACTGCAATGATCCGGTTTCACCACATGGATATGTTTCATTTTATTGTGATGACTCTTGATACCAGTTACATCAAAGGAGCATGATACAGTGGCTTCTAAATTGTACCTGACGCCAGGCATTGGAGGCATTTGTGTGTGCGGAGTGGAGGCTGGGGTGGGGGGCTTCAGGTCTCCCCCCTCTGCCATTGAACTACTTGTGGACTGAGGAGTTTGGGGTCCTTGCAGGGATCCAGAGCCAGCTGCAAAGAAGGAAATACACAGTCAGTACCAGGGCCCACGAAACAACCACCAAGCCCTGCGGTTTGTGACACGAAAAGATTCCAGAGAATTCACACAACATCCCTCTCCTCCCTGCCTTCCGTCCAGGAATAAAGGCGAGAGTTGATAGTGAGGTGGGATAGTCTTGTTGATAGGCTGAACACTGCTGGGGGCTTTCAGGAACACATGCTGTTTTTGGCAATCCTAAATCCCATTAAGAAATTCCTGAGCGCTGCACAGAGGAACACAGTTTGTGTCAAGCTGACTGGCTTTCGAGTTCACAGCCAGCGAAAATGTTGAATCCTCTTGCTCATCACAGCATGCCAGCCCCTCCACCCCCACTTCCCATCTCCCTCCTCAACCACCGCTGGGCCCCGGGAGTCACCAGGAAACAATGATCTAAACCCTGACTCTGACAGATTACTGCCTGGCCTGCAGAGACAGGAGACAGCGAGCTGTGTACGTGTGCACAAGAGTGAGTGATAGTTTGTTTTTGTTGTGTGCATGTGACATAGTAGCGCTCATCCTTAACTTCAGCTCAGGACTTCTCACTATTAGCACACCAGTCTGATGAGTCACAGGTTCCCATTCATTAAACTGGCTCACACACACACACACACACACACACACACACACACACACACACACACACACACACAACACCGGGGTCATTGGCAGGTCACACTTATTCACATTTTCTCACATCACCCTCTTGCCTCTCCAGCTCTCACACATACACACACATTAACTGGCTCACCCTCCCCCCTCCTCCCTCTGGGCAGGGATTTCCCTCTGCTAAAGATGAAGGGAGGAAAAGGGAGGGGGAGGATCTCGTAAGGATGTAAAAAACATAGCATGGTAGAAACAGAGTCAGAGACAGAGAGAGAGAGAGAGAGAATCGTGTGACTTTTACACACACATACACACACAAGCCTCTTCCCCCCATTCATCATTTCTGGCTCGGTACTAATCTCCAGGGAGTGTTGCCTCGCCGCTGTAGCCCTGGGCCAGGCACCAGGCAGCGAGGAC
Organism: Acanthochromis polyacanthus; assembly: GCF_021347895.1. Lineage (NCBI taxonomy): Eukaryota > Metazoa > Chordata > Actinopteri > Pomacentridae > Acanthochromis > Acanthochromis polyacanthus. The sequence goes on from NC_067123.1 coordinate 20,906,215, forward strand.
ACGCCACTGACGGGGCATCACTATCGCCAAATCACCTCCTGCCCCACGCCGCCACCGCTTGCCCTCCCCCAACCCTCCCCAGCTCTTCCTTCGTACTAACTAGAGGGCTGATGCCAGCTGACAAGCACCCTGATGTCTCCTGTAACAACACCCCGGCGCTGACTCAGTGCCCCGTGTCTGACAGCCTGGGTCTCGGCCAGGCTGAAGCAGCACGTGGTTGCTTCCTGGTGCGGTTGCTCCTGGCAGCTTTAACAGGAGTCCCTCCAAAACAAACAGCTTCCAAGCGACAACGTGGTCCCGAGACGACCCCTCCCCTTCCCCGCTACACCACCACTTAACTACTGGTAAGACTGACTTCCAGTTCATACACTGACTTTTACCCAACATTCAGAGTTCATTGAAAGATTCAGCATGCAGGTAGCATCGCTTTTAGCACAGAAACCGAAGGGGGAACTCTGAAAGGACAAGTCTGTCGTCATGTCCTGTGCAAATGCCAGAGGATTCCCCAAAGGCACGTGTTCGTGGAACAGTCCAGAGGATACAGTGCACTTCTGTGGCTCACAGCTACACCGCTGTCATTTACAACTTCTCCAATACACACTAAACAGCAGTGATTTATGGAGGACGGCAGCTCCAGCAGAAGATGACAAATGATGGTCTGTGATCGGCTTTTAACATTGCAATTAATGGGATACAATAAAATACACGAGTTTATAGGCAGATGATGTGAGGCAAATAGAGCAGGGAGGCTGTGATGAATGGCATAGAGTTCACACTGCACCCAAGGAACAAAGCTAGAACTAAAATGAGCTTATGTCCATCCAAGTGTAGTTTAAATCAATAGAGGAAATAGATGGCGAGTAGGTGTAGAAGGACGGCAGCAGTCACCTGGGCTAGGAGGCTGGATCTTGGGCTGGTTCTTTTTGGTGTCCGTGTTGAAGAAGTCCGGGGGCGGGTCCTCGCCACGCTCGATCTTGCACTCGAAGGCGTACAAACATTGGATGTACTGTTTCTTGAGCGAGCTGGCTGCACTGCTCGACGTGCCCACATTCAGGTTGGTGGCCAGTTCCCTCCATTTCTTGTTCTTGTTGACCTGGTGGGCGAAAGAGGAAGGAGGAGGCTGAGAAAGCTGCACACAAGAGCCTCGGAAGAATTACAGAGACAACTCTTCTGATCTCAGACATTCACACCAAATTCAGGTATAACACCAGACACACCTGGGTGAGGCCTCCGATCTCTTTGACGGATATGTAGAGTCTGAAGAGATCGAGAGGTTTGCGACCCACAGCGGGCAAATTGTTCATGCCCATGGCTTTCTCCTCAGCGAAGGCCAGGTATCGGTCCACCCACATCTTCCTCTCTGGCTCTGGCCCAAGCTCATACAGACGGGTGATCTTCTCATTGGTGATGGTGGAAGAGCTCGACTTCTGTAGGACGAGAGAAGGAGGAAAACTGTGAGATGGAAAAACGGATGTAAGACAAAACAAGCATCATATCCTCTGGATCCTGCACTTTTACCTTTTTGGATTCAGGCTTGGGAGTGCCATCCACTTTGTTGTTCATCTTCTGGGCAGGGTTAATTTTGTCCATGCCAAACTCAGAACTGGGAGCCATTCCTGGGTGTTTAGTAGTAATAAGAGGAGGGTATAAAAATAAAAGATTACCAGTCTATAAAACCATTTTATGGACAAAGCTTATAGGCCCACACTAGTGCTTCAACCACCTGATCAGGCTTGAGGTGTAACTTCTACTCACCGGGGGTGTTGTTGGCCATGTTTGCTCCCATTGGATAAGGCCCTGGCCCTCCCTGGTTCATCATACCGTGCATGCTGTTCATGCCTGGACCATATGGAGAGCCTGCTCCCATCATGCCCTGGGACATGTTAGGGTAGCCAGGTGGCCTGGAGAAGAGAGTGTATCTTTAGATGGAGAAATCTAAGAAACAACTAGCTAATGAAAGTATGTTATGATAAAACAGAAATAAAGACTTAATTCCGTCATTTTCTTTCTGGTTAATGCTGTCACAAATCTACGCCTGTTCTGTGTTGTGTTCAGTGTCTAGCATATTTTGTGGGAAATATCCATTTACGTCATATGATTATAGCAATTGCCAAGCCCACGAGTGCTGCTCTGTAGGCTGAGCTGGCACCCTTGATTGGGAGAGATGTGATTCACTGATCGCAGAGACTATTTCCTCTTCTCTCATTCTCTCCATTTTTTCCCTTTTCTCCCATAGATAAGTGTTTGGTCTACTGCCATCAACTCTGGAGCACACTCAGGCACCAAAACACACAACACACCGGATTGCACGTGGAAAGAACCAATCATTTTTCTCAGTCACACAACCAGCACATACAAGCAAGGACACACATACTCAGTTAAAAGATGAGAACAACTCTCCAAGCTCGAGACTCTCAATGCAATGAGTTGTACTGACCCTCAACTGTCAACTGCTCCCTCATGTCTCATTGAGACACTGATGCAGCCAGCAGCTGTAAGCACCCACCTGTTGTGTATCGAGTTTGTGGGTCCGTGGTGCATGGATGGGCCACCGTCCTTCCTGTTCATGCCTGGAGGGGGACACATGCCAGACCCCACCTGAGGAGGCATGCCACCCATGTTAGGGGCCATGCCGGGACCGTAGGGCCGAGCACCCATCTGCCCAGGACCTATTCTGCCAGGTGGAATGCTTCCATAGGGGCCTCCACTGCCCTGCCCAGGCATGGGATTCATGGAGCCGCCCATGCCAGGGCCACTGGGGTAGTTGGCGTTGGGCATCCCTGTGTAGCCAGGCTGTCTTGGATAACCTATAGGTGTTACAGATCGACACTTACACTCGTATATCATGGTTCTATTAAAGTGCTGCACTGATAGGGTTCATCGCGTCCTACTGTGTTCCAGCCTAAAACAGAGAAATCTTCTACTCATTTCTCCTAACGAGATAAAGAGTTTCTCCAGTCCAGCTCTAAATTTACCTCTTTGCTGCCTGTTCTGACAAGCAGCCTGATGAAGCGGGCTTTATCTGGCCCCCGCTGTTCACTGCTATGACTCATAGCAGAACTTCTTCAAAGCCCACAGAAACCATCTGAGACTTCAAAGTGAAGTGATATAATTTCAAAAATATATGAAGTGAGAGGAAAACTTCAAAGCCTTATTTTAAAATCTGGGCTATCTACGGAACTGTGATGGTCACAAGACGGCAACAGTAAACTCATTCATAATATTTTTAGTATTTGAACAAAATCCTGCATGATATGACAGAGCAGAGTGTACCAATCAACAGTACGCTTTCATTTGTTCTCTTATAATTTGTTAACTATTGTAGAGGGCTCTTAAAGCAACACCAGCCTACACTTCCATTGTGATGACTCACCTTGTGGGCCATACTGGCCCCCCTGAGGGCCGTAGTTTCCCATGGCATTGTTCTGGGGATAAGGTCCCATCCCACCATGCATCTGGCCTCCTGAAGACTGGCGTGGAGATAAGGCGGAGCCAGGTTGTCCAGGGGACCCATAAGGAGGCATCTGAGGGTTACGCATGTACACTGGAGAAGATTTGGGAGACAATGTCATTCATGATTGAAGAAACGTTTTGCTATTTGCAGGTGTATACCGCACATGGACGCTGAAATTTTTCAGTGGATTTCACAGATTTGGAATCATTTTCTTAAAAGTAGCAGTGATAGTAGTAATCATTAGACGTACATTTCATCACCTAATGTAAAAAAAACAACAACTCTGCATCTGCTAAAACATAACACATTATGGCCCTGTGTTAAGAACCTAGCTCTTTACTTTCTCACACAACAGTACAGTATATCTGCTCTTACCCTCATCTGACCTGGCTAGTAGATTACAAACACATTGTTATTTAAAGGCACAGCCTGGGGGAGTGTTTACAGGAGGGAGGAATGCATACAAATGCAAACAATCACACCTAAAAGCTGCTGAGGATGTGCTACTTATTCTTGCACTGTCGGCCACTGAGCAACGGAGGAGCTTCTCTGAAAGGGTTTTGTTTATGAGCAACTAGAGCGTTCTGACTTCTTCCAGGCACGTTTCTGCACTCACCCCTGTCCTGGCCCATGGCTGACTGGTTCATGGAAGAGTGCATGATGCTGTCCGACTGGACGCTGGGCGGCCGGGGAGGCATCTGATTACCTGCAGAACAGCAAAGACAAGTGGGCTCAGGAGGCTGGACGAGGATGTGAAATCACCTTGGAGATGTGATTGTCTTCATTATTGACAACCTTTTCTTGTTCATAAACTTTCACATGCTGACCATAAAATGAAGGTAAGCCAATCCCATACATGCTAATAAAATAAAAATAAGACTGTGACAGTCTTCCACGGGCTCTCCAACACGCTGCTCACCACATTGAGTTCTGGGTGGCATCGTAACTTCTGTTTCTCTGCCACCGGATAGCTTACTAGCATCGTCTTATGAAAAACTTAATGTTCCTGTCTGGCAAGTCGCTTCATGAATTACAAATGTGATTTGCTGTGTTGAGTTTTGAATTAAAACTCTAAATCTCTCTCCTGGTTGTCTCCTCTGTGTTTTAGAAGGGATTCCAGCTCGATAAACTGCACGAGAAATCTAGGATGGAAATTCTTTTTGTAAACTAGGCAATTTTGCCAGCTGTATTTTTTAAAATTTAGTAAACCTTTAGTTATTTTCTGTTATCACATGCTTTTGGTTATTTTCCTACATTCTATATTTGTTCTTTGTCCTATCATTTTTTTGCTCACCCAAAAAATGCTATAGCTTGTGAGAAAATTCCTCCATTTGCTGTAGGTTATGTTGCATTTCAGAAAACTGAATTTAGAATTTCAAAGACCTTCTCAATGCCAATTTCATTTGCGGTGAGGGTAAGTTGAACTGTCAATTTCAAAGACCTCCTAATAATAGTATTCCGTCCTTACCTGGTACAGCAGCAGGGGATAGAGGGCCGGTGCGAGAGGGGGTGACGCTAGCAGGAGAGCCCACAGGTGATGGTGAGGGCCCTCGTATGCCTGGCAGGTGGGGCGAAGTGTGCGGGGAGAAAGGCGACTGGGCTGGGTTGCTTTGCTCGCCCTGACTGCTGGACACCCCTGAGGTGCTGACGCCTGGGCTCAAGGCCCCCTCTGTACCGGTGGGCAGGTCGTCGATGGAGCCAGACAGATCCTGGAACAAGAAGAGGGGCAAACATAAATTAATGATGGTAATAAAGTCATGAAGCCGTATTTGTAGTTTCCATCATTGGACTTTGTGTCTAAATAATGACATACCAACTTCAAAGAGATAAACAGAAGTGACATTAGAGAATAGACATGCATACTGAAGAATTAGCTGGAGCTAAACTCAAATTTTGATTGATAGCTTCATTTGTGGAAAAAAAAAATGTTAATATAACAACATATGTTGTAACACTGTGAACTATATTGGCTGAGTTAGTAGCTTTGATGTAGTTTCTTTTTCTCCAACAGTGAAAACCATGGGCTAAAGACCTTATACTTTTTATTATGGCTTATGATTTATTTATTCACTAGAAGTCAACAAAGTGACAAAACCAATTCAGATAATATTGTACGTCCCATTTCAGCACTTTTGATTTTAACAATATGAAAGGGATAACTTCATAAGAAGACAAAAACCATCAGTCAAATAAATAATTCCCTCCAACCCTTTGCAGAAGCTTTTTCTTATGATGCTTGGTGTAAAAACTGATGCACGATATCAAAGGTAAATCAGTCTGTGCATGTAACAGTGTGTGTACGCAGGGATGTAAATAAAGCCCAGGTTGGCTCAGACTCACTCTGTGAATCATATTCAGCAGAAATAAGTATAAGAAATAAATGTATTCAGGCTTTTTTCTTGCACATACTTGCAGGAGGAGGGTAAGAGCTTTCTATTTCAGAGTTGTGTCAAAGTCAAGTGAAGTCAAATCAAGTGAGTGGAAATCCAAATGGTCACTGATGCGTTACAGCAATCTTTGCCTTCACCGGGGTGTGTCTGTTATTCTCTCATAGAAGGCTGCCGGTCCTGTTATAGTGCAAACATACATTCGGGTACAATGACTTCTTTTTGCACCTTTTTTAAAAATACTCGACATCACTCCCATGATGCTGATAATGATCTATTTTGGCAAGCAGAACTCTGTTTGTGTGACTTGCAAAGAGAGAGTGTGTGTGGGGGGGGGGGCATTTGAAGCAAGTCATCTCAGGAGGCAGTTGAAATAATTGGTGCTGGGCACGGGCTCTGGTGCCATGTGGTGTTGTTATTGAGCCTCGCTGGCTGTGACACAAAGACACGCAGGCAGGCAGGAAGGTAGGAAGGCAGCCGGCGATGATTATGTTTGTGGGAAGGTGAATGTTTACACACTGGCCACTCACGTGGAGCCCATGTGCTCGCTCAGAAATGCAAGCTCATCTGCCAGTCACATCGGAGGAGGGAAAAAATGGGAGAGGAGGAGGAGGAGGGGGAGGGGAAAAAGCACTCATTGGAAGGTGGCCAACTATTCCCATAGAAATCTCACACTCGCAGGCTGGCTGCAGCCCCGAAGCCGGCGGTTTTGCACTTGAAACAGCGCCCGTTGCTATTTTTGGGATGTGACCTGATGGAGGAACCCCAGAGGGAGTGACAGGAGGAGAACGCTGATTCAGAATCCACCCTCCTCCCCCCTCCAATCCACCCGCACCCTGTTCCCTCTGCCCTCCCTCCATCTCTTCCTCTCTCACTTCGGTGACTGCAAAAACCCGGGCCTTTCTGACCCGTGCAGAGGATGTGGCAGCTAGGAAACCATGCAAAACACAGCAGGGGGGCTTCATGTGCGAGTATCATAGTCCAACGTGTGATACCCAATTAATGTTCACAAGTGTAAAAACAGGTCAGAACAAGGCAGAGCCACGCTGTGTGGACGACATAGCGCTGTCAGATCTTAATGCTCTGGAATAGAGGGCGGAGTTCAAACAGCATGACAGTCCTTGCTTAAACAACCGTGGCGGGATCTTTTTCCAGCAGCCAGCACCGTCAGCTGACTTATGCTCACCCCTCCCCTTTTCCTGTTCCAAATTTGTACCACCCACCCTCCACACAGACATCACAAGACTGGTCATCTGACAGAGGGTTCGGTCTGAGGGCCTTGGGCTGGCCGGCCGCCGTGATGACCACCTCTGCAGTTGCTACGCTCCAGGATTCTTGTAGAGAGTTTCATCCAAGCCACAAAACAATCCAACCCCCCCACCCCCCCCACCCCGACCCAGACCACAGTGTAAAAAAGGTCAGGGGTTGTTTACTGGAGATGCATCTAGGAGTGACACCTCAGCAAAAGGTTACTGTTGGATGAGGTATGTGCTACATCAAGGGTCCTTGTTTTTCTTTTTTTAAGGAGGAGATCACTTGACGATATAAATCTAGAGGAAATTAGGGCACTTACAAATGTAACTTTATTCAGTCTTCCCACGGGTGTATCAGAGTGTAGACAAGGTTTGAATCATCAATGTTTTTGGAATTGAGGCCAATTGTATGACTTGAATTATCAATCTATTTTTGTCAAACACATTTTTATTTCGAAAGAAATGTCTCTATGGTTGCGTTTGAGGAAACTTTTTAAAATTATGGATGAGGGAAAATATGCAGATTCATTAAACTCCGAAGCCACTGAATCACTCAGAAAATCTTTCTTTTACAACCTCTCTTAGATAATTTCTTTTGTCTATTCCGACACTAAAAATCTGTTTCTAACTCCCCAACTGACTGGCATATTAAACCAACTTGACTCTTGATCTGGCCAGAAGATCATATGATGAATCATAATCCACGATCTGAATCCCAATTCTCCACACAGATTTAGTTGAACTTGTGATCACATGTTGAGTTGTGCATATGGTTGCCTGGATACAAAGTCTGGCACTTCAACTCAAGGCTAAAGGCCCAACATACAAACCTCTTCATCCAGTTTTCACTATGATTTTATTTGAAAGTTTTGACGGAAAATGATGATTCACATCTTGGCTGGTTTGACGCTTCTTTCAGGATATTGTTCCACTCCACTCCTAAATGTGTCCCAACCGCTGATATTTTTTGCTTAGGAAAGACTGGAAAGCGCTGTTATTTAATGCTGTAATCTGTATGATTCCTCTGACGAGCAGGTCATTTCTCAAACTAAGATTGCCCACGATATAAGATCTACAAGCTTTGACTTATATGTTCCGATAGTAGATAAACATCCACAAAGTCAACAAAACAATTAAGAAACAAAAAATTATTGGACGGTGTTCATGATAAGTCAAAGTAAGAACTTGCTAAATAGTGATTTAGTTCGCTGTTACATGTGTGACAGGGAGGGTTGGCCTGGATTAGAGTCCAGGTGACAACTTTCTTTTATCGAGAGGATAGAACTTCTCGGTGGAAACACAAAGAAAAGCTGCTGGTGGGAACACTACAGACTGAGAACAGAACAAATTATCAGAATAATAAAGCGATTTTAACATCTGAGACGTTCTCTTTCCAAAAGCAAATGGTGAGGTAGTGCAAACAAATGTTGCACAATTCAACATTTTTATCATCTTAACAAAACGTTTATGGCCCCTAATGCACGATAACAGCTACGATAACAAACGTACAAAAACCGAAAGCTACAAAAATACTTCTAGAGACATGTGCTCCTGCTATAGTGGCACGTATGCAGCACACAGGGTGAGCTCTTTAACATTCTGTAAATATCTGACAGCTCTGATTCCTTAGCCTGGACAGGCAGAAGCATTGTACACACACACACACACACACACACACACACACACACACACACACACACACACACACACACACACACACACACACACACACACACACACACACACACACACACACACACACACACACACACACACACACACACACACACACACACACACACACACACACACAAGCTCCTACCTACTCCCACTCTGCAGTCATTGATTTTTCCCAGCTCAATACTGCACAGCACCAGCCTGTTCTGCTGACTGCACAAGCCGGACAGCGAGAGGAGAGGAGAAGAGGAGGGGCAGCGGCGGGGGGTTGGTGGGAGGGTGGTGGATGGTGATACTGATGCTGCTGAGGCTCTGCTATTCAACACGCTCATTATTAGAAGGCAAATGATGAGGAGGACGTGGATCAGGCATGAGGAGGAGTTGGGAGGCAGCGGTGTGGCTAAGTTGGAGCAGTGTGGGGGGGCTGTGAGCTTGGAGGAAGGTCAGAGCAGTATCATCTATGGTAAATATAACAGCTGATGGCACGAGAATATACACAAACGCAGGATTTTTCTACACGGAGGAGCAAAGAGGAGGATTTGTGAGCTGTGTGGTGGAGAGAAGGAGAGAGATGCAGTTCTTTCTGCAGAAGCCTCTCTCTATGGCAGCCATTTTGTGCTTTTCCCAGCACTGCCTAACATGGAACTTCAGAGCCGAGAACTGCAGCACAGTGTTCATAATATCTGAAGGCTGAGGAGAGGCAAAAAGGAATATTCACAAGCTAAAAAATGATTTAAAACCCCAAAAGCTACCTATATCATCTCTTGTGATGCAGTTATTGTTCATGGATGTTGAAAATGGCAGACGGTCTTTACTGTTCCCACAATTCCCATATTCTCCACTGCTCTTCTGAGTGTGCCTGTGCTGTCTCTGAGTCATCTGCTCTGCTCTCCGCCATCCTAATGTATTCCATTTGCAGATTACTTCACTGAATCAATCAAGCCCGACCAGAGCCATTAGTCTGCCAAGCCAGCCCCTTCTTTTTTTTGTAGGTTATGAGAAGCAGAAAGTGGGAGAAGAGAGGTAGCGTAGTGGGCCTGAGATAATGAAACGTATCTGGAATGTGTGACTCTGGCCAGTAGTGTAACTAGATCTGGTGGTGTTGGTGGTGAGGCGGAGGGGAGAGGGGGGCAGAGTTCATCCCTCAGTCACACACTTTCCCTGACCCACTCTTCTGTCACTCTCAAACCTCAGGGTTTCACCCACCGCCTGGGCTGGCAGGCTTCCTTGTTCTCAGGCCTCCAGATGCTGAACACAATATACAGTGAAAAAAAAAAAAAAAAAAGCTCACTCACTCCCGAGTAGACACATGCTCGCACATCCTCTGTAGCAAAGTAAAGAGAGAGAGAGAGAGAGCGAGAGAGAGAGAGAGTGTCGGGGGTGGGGAGGAGGAAAAAACTGGCTGCATCTCAAGGGCTGCCATGGTTACTGTGATCCACGTGGTTGACACATTAGAGCCGACACAGTCCCTCCCCCCTGTTGCTGCCATTCCTCTGTCTGTCTCTCGGCGGCCTCCCTGCGTGCCTGGCAGGGTCACGGTGCAGTCAGCTACTACAAAAGAAGAAGCCCGTCATTGTTACAGGAAACGCAGACGCACCAAAGCCGTGTTCCTCCTCCTCCCCTCCCCGCTCCACCGCCGCCACCGCTTTAATTACACACTCAGCCTCTGGGCCTTTTGCACTGAGGAGGCCTGGGAGACACACGCACATGCAGAGAGTGGACAAGCACAAGACAGCTAAACCTTGAACTTTTTTTTGCTGTCTCTCGTGAGTCCCCGGTGTTTATGTTTATATGCTGACGACCTCGTCAGTGAGAACACTCCAGCGTTGCGCATTTACCACTTATTCAGGACCAGGCGGGCTTTTGATATCCAAAAAGGGTCATGGGAAAAGTCATCTCTTCCCTTTAAAGCGTAAGATCAAGTGAAATATCTATGCACAGTTTCTAAGGGGGCTTCTCTTCTCTTTCTCCCAGCTCAGCCTCTGATTGTGCTGACTTGACTTAACTGAGCCTTAGAAGCACATTATCTCCAGCCCTTAATCACAACACCTCTATCCGTCACGCACAGATGACAGACAGACTGTAGGCGTTCAGTCAAAATAAAATTTCGGCTGTCTGGTCTATTAAAGCACCTGGATTGGCTTCATGTTACATTACCAAGAAATACTAGCAGGAAACGTCCAGGTGTTGTAAGGAAGATGAACAGGTGGGTGTTGCTGACACTTCAGTCACCTGCCCAGGGCTCTCACCTGCATCAGCGGGCCATGCCAAGGTATGAAGGGCCTCTAGAAAGACCTCTGAAGGCTTGGAAAGAGGCTGCTCCAGCCCTGGCTTGAGGTTTGCAGGGCTGAGCTCAACCATAAGGGGGCACTCCCATCCCACTATGAGGGAAGAACTGGAGAAAGGAGGAGAAGCAAGGCAGGCCCCTGCCTCAAACAGCAGCAGCAGCCATTACAGGGCTTCATACACAGCACAGGCTGAAGAGAAACTCTCTAGACACAGTTGGAGCACCCAATAGGTGTGCAGCGCAAACCTTACTCCATTCGCATCGTGATATATACGAGCTATTGAGTGAACGACTCAAAAACTAGTTTGTGTTCGAAATCACCACATCACACTTCTGTAATTTCATTTCTCCAAGATGTAGGCAAATAACAAACCTGAATACTGACAACAACAGCAGGGTGACAAAATGCTCAGAGGCTGGGAACACCCTGCTGGGGACAGATAATCTTGCCTGGAGTGTCAGTACCACAGACACAATGTCTTCTACCTCCACAGATGAGCTGGCTCCAGCTCCCAAGAGATCACCATTACGCTGCTACTTTATCACCAGCAGCCACGTGGGAGGGATAATAACATCGACCAAAAAGTAGAAGATGAAACGGTGAACCAGCAAAATTCAGAAAAACAGTCTGCTTCGGCATAAAACAAGCAGTTCATTTGACACTCAATAATACAGTTCTGCTTTCGCATTCCTGTGTGATACAGGCTTACAGTCAAAAAGAAAATCAAGGCCAACTATGAATCTTAATCAATAAGTAGGGAGGTCTTTTTTAAACGCTCCACATTTGCCTAATTGAGGTTCTCTGTGGGGGGAACAAAAAAAAGGAGGTGAGCAACACACAAAAACACTGCAGCAGTCTGTGTGTAGCTACCACAGACTAGATGGAGGGAGGACGTGAAGAGGAGGAGGGTGGGTGGTGGTGAGTGGGGGGGGGGGTCTGATTGCTGTGAATAATGGGGAGGTGGTGTGTGCGTGGGGGGCCTTTTGTAGAGATCACAATAGTAGCAGGGAGTCCCAGGGCAGCGCACAGATGCCCAAGTGAGGCAGGCAGCTGCCCAGCCCGAGGTGAGGGGTGCTGGGATACCGAGGGCCAAGGGGGCTGGAGGGGCCTCGGGGTGAGGTGGGGGGTGGATGGGTAGGGAGGCTCCAGACCCCTACAGCCAGTCTGCCTGCTTTCCAGACCAGCAACGCCCCTCCCCTCCTACTGTCACACACACACATAGTGTGTCTAGAGGGCGCTACGAAAGCAACTGACACCATCAGTGAATTAACTGGGGAGAAGGGGAAAAAATATAGAATATAGGGGTTATTTCACAGAGTGCGAGTTAATTTCATTGTGAGGCTGGTTTCATCCATCCAGGCTCAGCAGCTTGTTCCAGCGAGAGCAGGAGAAAGCAGAGGACAGACAGTGCTGCAGTCAGCCACAGTCTTTGTGCTGCAAAACTAGCTCAGCCCAGCAGAAATGGAGGCAGAGGGGAGGGGCATGGGAGAGTGTGTGTGCGAGTGTGAGAGTGTGTGAGTGAGCGGAGAGAGCAAAAGGGAGAGTGTTCTGTGAGTGAGTGTGTGTGTGTGTGTCTGTGTGTGAACGAGCTCACAAGAGCAAAAACAGGGTTTGGGGTTTTTGCAGGCTGAGAAACAATTCACTGAAGCAAATGCAAAACAACACACTTTGTCAGCAGATTGAATTTTCTCAAGTACATTAATTAAAAATCATATAGAGGAAAGAAAGGGGTGAGACACAGAGAGAGAGAGAAACAGACGAGCTGCGAGGAGGGAGGGGGTGAGAGTGAGCGAGAGGCGCCCTGGAATCTGAATACGACATGTCCACACAGGAAGCAAGAGCCCCAGAATAGCAACAGGAAACTGGCCCCGGACTCTGAATACTGTCAGCGTCAGAGCCTCGCAAAACAAGGCTGCGCTGCACAGCGTTATGAAAGCTGATTTACTGAGAGAAGAGAGCGAACGAGGAAGGGAAGAGGGGGAGGAGGGGGAGGAGGGTGCAGGCGAGGGAAAGAGAAAACGAGAATTTAGACAGAAAGAGGAACGAGAGAGAGCGGCAGGGGGGAGAAGAGAAATATATATATAAATATATGTGTATTAAAAACAGAAAGAAAGAGGGAAATGCAGAAGAAAAACAGTGCAATATTGAAAAAGGCACAGAGGGGGTTGGGCTGGGTAGGAGAGGGAAAAAAAAAGTGGGCCGGCCTTGTCAGGCTGATTGCTCCAGAGCTATGTCGCAAAAACAAGCTTAGCTGCCGCAGGAGAGCAGAGCTGGGCTGGGCTGAGCAGGGAACGGGGATTGCAAGGGGTAGGGGGGTGGGGTGGGGGGGGACTTAGAGTTGATCAGCGAGACTGGAAGATCCCTCGGTTCCAGATCAGGAGGCTTGGCACATAACATTAAAGGTCATTACAGGAGCGCGGGGGGGTCTGTTGTTGTGATGTGGGTGGTCTGTGAGCTTTGCAAATGCACTGGATGAGGCTGGATTCATGCGAGGGTGGGGTCCTGACAGGCACACATTTAGTGATACATTTAAAGGTGGGAAAACTAGGAGTCTGAATTATTTTCAAAGTAAAAAAAAGCAAATTGGCAAATTAGGAAAACAAACATCAACTGACAGAAAAACAAAGATTGTACCTTCATCATTCCAAATCCTCAAAGCCATCTATCCATCACGTCTTACAGCTTCGATCGCCAAGTAGGGCTACATAAATGTACAAAGTCTACTTAAATATACCACTGTTAGGAGACAGATATGCAGCAACACAAATAAAGTAGACAACGTGAAGCCTGAGCTCTTCTTTCAAGATGAAAGCACTCTGGATGAAGCCTCTTATTTGGGAAGGCAAGAGGAACCAGAGGAACGTGATGACGGAGGACAGAAAAACAAACTTGAGTGCGAGTGTGTGACCAACATGTGACCTTCCTCTCAAGTCTGGAGCACATTCAGACACATCAGAAAAGAGGAGCACCACAAGCAGTGGGCGGTCCTGAGTGGGATTATCCCCACACTGGAGAAAGGGTGTACAAAAGACCTGGGAGAGGACAAGAAGGAGATTTAAAAAATAAAAAAACAAAACAGGGAAGAAGTAAGGTGGGAGGGAGCGACAGAGGTTGATGGTGGTCTGGTAGTTACTCCCCTTTCTGTGAGGAGAGGAAGTGTCACATCCAGAAAGTATGAAAGTCTGATGGTGACAGCACCGACGCTCAGCTGCTTTACTTCAAGCTGGGGCCACAGTGGAGGAGGTGGGCTTTTGTATTAGCTCCTGCAAGGCTACCATGCGCAGTAAAGACACTGGACATGCTAAGGTAAATTGTAAATTAAGCTTAATCACATTGCTGTTGCTGACAAAGCTCCCTTGAAAAAATATTATTTTTAAATATGACTGAGATTGTAGCACTAAAAACGTAATCAACAGACAACTGGGTCATTAAAGGTTCATTTCAGCTATGTAACCTAAGCTGTAGATAACCCTGTCGAGTTGACATCACTGTGTCATCAGGATTATTTTTTTCAAACTTTGGAAAGCATTTTTCCAGAGCTGCAGCAGAGATTAGTCAATAGTTTTCATGGGCTGTCCAGTACTCATCGACAAGAGCAAAAATTTTCCTCAGGAAAATTGGTGGAGCGCCCCTTTAATCAGCAACTATGGTTATTCATTACAGACTAAGTCAATAATGTGACGCATTAGAACAAGAAAAGTACAAAAAAACGTCCTTTCTTTCTCTCCTTCCTCTCAGCACCTAATTCAATTCTTTTGCTAGAAATGACATCAGTGTTATTAGGTCACACGAATATTCTTAGACCAAAAAGACGACAACTTTGCAGTTGTGTAGAGGGCTGTTTCTCTCCCCTGCTCTCTCTCTCTTTCTCTCTCGTGTTGTGTGATTGAGCAGTTTCGATCAGCAGCATGATAAATACTCAACAGTTGAACTGTGCATGTGTCCTGGAGCCACAGGGTGAAAACAAACCAGGAACCAGTTCAACCTGCTCGGCTAGTTCCGCTATCACTGCCTGTGCTTTTTGCTCCCTCCTCCACAGCCTTTCTCTCAAGCTGACTGTTGCTTTCCTACCTGCGCCTACCAGCAGGCGCTGAGCCTCCTGCACACCTTTATTCCCACCTCAGCAGCGGCCTAACAGACGCTGGGTTTTTAAGCACCTGGCTCAAACAGACCCATCTGTGCTCTGGATGAGGTGATGTCTGGCTGGCTCTGCGCAAAAGCGACTAAAGTAGCTAAATGGCGTTTACCCCTCACTCGCTGTTGGATTGGGATTCAAACAGGATCTGAGGCAGATTAAAAGCAATGCCTCTTTACAAATGAATCACTGCAGTTTCTTAAAAGATAAACACGTGTTTTTCCTTTAAATTAAATCTATATCTAACAATCTGTCAGGTGAATTTTATTTGGAAAACTAGTAAGTAATTTAAGACGAGGCTAACAACATTTCCTTTGTGATACACAAATACAAATGAGTACAAATGAGCCATTCTGAATCAAGTGCTAGAATAACTATCTAATCTGTTAATCCATTTAGTGAATGGAGAAGGAAATGTCAATAGTACAACAAAATAAAAAGTACAATTGCAACAGATTGGGATATAAGGCTGGGTTGTACACTTCCTTGCCGAACACACAAAAACCGCTATTTATTGCTGTTAGGGCACTTATTTTTATACTGAGGCAATAACATTAATATCGATTTAACAAAACTTTGTCGAATTAAACACTGAGAATTTCAGTCATGACATTGCAGCATAAACAACAATCCACAGCGACTGCAAAAGACAAGTGTGTGACGTGCAAATTAAGGTTTAACACTCTTGGTTTTTCAACTAGTTCTTAAGAGCATCTTTGTGTTGTGAAGCTTTTTGTAAAGCTGAATCCAGATGTTTGATTGTACTGTGAGCTTTTTGACATGGGTATATAAAGGCCAACATATTCTAGGAAAGAAATGCTTTTTGCAACTAATGTCCAGCTCCTTTTTTGAAATTGGAATAAGAACACAGCCTAGTACTGAATGTTAATTTTTAACCCATGACAGTCATTTTACCCAGTGCTATGGCTACATTTCAGTTAATACCACATGGTTTTGGAGGTTTTACACTCATCCCTACTGCTAATTCAAAATACTTTAACAGCTATTTATAATCAAGGTTAGGTTTAATGAAGTTGTACATTTAGCATATATTTCTATTCATAAAAAAGGACAGCATTCTCACTTTTATATTTTCTACTTTTTGTATGCTAGGGAAGGGTTTACAAAACAGCCTCAATCCCCGGTACAACAGATGCCACTGGTGCACATCTACTCATAACACCTGCAGGAGTCAAGTCAGCTGTTTTGACTCTCAGGGTTATACTCTCAGTTAGCATGACCTAATCTGCACACAGTGTCATGCACGCTCTGCAGGGATGCAGAGCAAAGGAGGGGGGGGTGATCGGTTCATGTCTACCTTAGCCAGATTAATGGCTCTCTCCACCAATTGCACAGCACGGATAGGGAATCCCTGAGAAGTTAGAGGGGAAAAAAATAAATAAATAAAAATAGACCTGGCCAGGCCAGCTCGGCCAATGGCTGAGCCCACGGAGAGATGTATAAATAAATAACAGAAATAAATAAAAGAGGAGGGAAACACATCCTGAGGGCATCCCCTACTGGCGTAGACAGCGCTGTCTCTCATCCCTCCCTCCCTCTCGGTATCTCCCACTCCAACCAATCACTCACACTATTTGAAGTTATTTGCTTGCACTCCCTCAATCCCCTCCCGCCCCCCTCACCGCCGACTCTGCTCTCTCACTTTCATTCTCTCTCATTAATGATCTCATTTCTCACTCTCCTTCCCTGAGGCCCAGAATGAGGTTAGCACCGCAGTCTGACCTATAAACACTGCCATGGAAACTGCAACGTGTTACAGCGAGGCACCTCTTTAACAGGGAAGATGGGGTGGGGGGTTCTCTCACCTTTATCTTAGCCAGAGGGCTATCAGATGCCAGATTTACTTCACTTTCAACAATCCTTTTCCTGGCAGAAATATCTATTTTCCCCACTCTCAGAATTTTTTTTCTTTCTAACGAGTATAATCCTGCACTGCTTGAACATGCTTTACTCACTTGTGGGATCAGCTAGCTGTTGTGTACTCTGTGTCTGTCGAACTCAGAAATGGCAGAAAGGTGACAGAGTTGGGCTCGTTAATATTCAGATTCTAGGTCCAAAACTTTGATATATAGCAACTGGGGGGAAAAATGGTCAAAACATGTCAAAATTCTTTCCAGACTTTAGTATCTCAACTCATGTCAGTAACTGAGCAGGAATCCAAAGTACTGATTTTTGACCCACTAGTAAAGCATGTAATACCCACATACGTAGCTCTGGATAGATTGTGTAGCTGAATCCAAGTGTTCGGTGCTCAAATCGATTGCACAGCAGGCTCCAAAAGTCAATATTTCCTCCACATTTCTATATAATTTCCTCAGTCCGAGTACACAGGTCACACAAGAAATTTTGGTGTAAGATGTTACTGAAAACTATGTGTCTTGCTGCATTATAACAAACCCAGGCAGCATCAGTTCTTTCGAGTAATTAACTGGACTTCTATGTGAGCTTTAAGGATGGTAAGAAAAAATGGTTGGTGTTAACTGTGTACTTTGGAGTCTGAATAAATGACTGGTTTGTCAAACTATGAACTCTGTTGAACTGAAACTGGGGCCAGATCAAGAAAGTAACTGGATGAGATTTGGTCTAAAAATCTCCTAAAGGGTGACCCAATGACTGAGGGGTTAGGGTGCTTACCTCATGGGCTCAAGCAACCCAAGTCAACTCTTGGCCACCGGGACCCTTGTTGCATGTGATGCCCCTGCTCTGTTTCCCTACATTTCCTGTCAGCCTCCACTGTAATATCTATCCATCAATTGATTATCTATACACTGCTTTATACTGAAGAGGGTCTTGGTCATACTATATAACAAAAGCACAATCTCAAAAGAATCTCTTCTATTTAATTAGTAGTATCTTCCATGTTGACTGAAAGGACAGACAAGGGAGCTGTAAAAACTCTTGCAGAGTGATTTTCTAGGGCTTTTCTGTTAAACACTGGATGTTAAAATGTGACAAGTATATATGCGTCTACAGTTTCAGAAATTTAAAGTCCAAACAGACTCGGGCCTTACAATGGCAACTGAAATTTTATTGCATATGTTGCTTTAGTTGAATTTTTTGGCAGTGTTGGAGGGTAATAAAATCCATTATTTATAGATCAAACTACAGAGGTGTTTTGTGGAGGTCAGTGGATGAAGCATTGCTACGACAACCATAAGGCAGATGATAAATAAAGAGACAGAAGGCTCACCGGCAGACTGGATGGCCGTGCCTGCATGCTGTCTTCTTGACTGCTCTTGTTGGGCTGGTTAGAAGTAGGAGCGCTGGACTGAGAGCTAAAGGAATCCTGGGAGAGTTCCTGATTGAAAAAATGAGAAAGATAACACAATGGATTCAGGGCATGTAAAAAAAAAAATCTTCAAGTCAAGAATCTTATTAATTTGTTTGCTCTTTGCAGTGTACAGCAGTGCAACCACTTTCACACTGATTCACATAACAGATCTCAACTGGGCTGAATTAATGTGGTGTGCCATGACCAACTGTGATTTGAATATTTACTGTATGGCATGTCTGTGTCACCATAGCAGAGACATGAGGCTGGAAAACTCATTGCTTTACTTCACAGCTCTACGTCTGTGCCTTTTAGTTTAACTAACAACCAAAAACAGCAACGCTTTGCTGCCATGTAATGAAGGAGTTGTTGTGCTGTGTAGTCTAAATCCTGTTGTACTTAATTGCCATTTAACAGACAGGAGCCTCTTTAATTAACTGAGTAATCAAACTTTAATTAAGCAACAAGGCAGCCATGCATGACTTGCGTTAAAAGTTTATTCAAAATCTCCCATAACTGTTTCACAGTTAGAAACATTTAACTCTTTTTTTTGATGTGTCATGTTAGAGAAAACTAAATGCATGCGATTCATTTTCAACAGAAAGGAACCACCTTTCCTCTGAAACAACTACAGACAGCTTTCAGTTTGCATCAACATCGTAAGAGAGCCACGGACCTCATTACAGCATTGAGAGAGTGCAGAAAAGTACAATGTGATGGAAACACAGATGCGCCCGACAACCTACATCACATTACAGCTAAAGTGCGTCAATAGAGCTCTGCGCAGGTATTACCTGTGGAGGAGGTGGAAACCTCTGATATGGAGACTGTTGCTGTTGCTGCTGTTGTTGTTGTTGTTGTTGTTGTTGTTGTTGTTGCTGCTGCTGTTGCTGTTGTTGTGGTTGTTGTTGCTGTTGCTGCTGCTGCTGCTGCAGGGGTGGTGTCTGTGAGTAGGGTGACGGTTGACTCTGCTGGCCATGACCTGGAGGTTGCTGGGCTTGAGGAGGTGGACCTCCTGGTTGTTGTGGTTGCTGTTGTGGTGGTTGTTGTTGTTGTGGGGGGCCTTGCTGTTGCTGCTGCTGCTGCTGTGGTGGCTGTGGTCCAGAGGGTTGCGGGTACCCTGGCTGGCCTTGAGGGCCCTGCTGACTTTGAGGACCAGGACCCTGCTGCTGCTGCTGCTGCTGCTGTTGAGGCTGCTGCTGCTGCTGAGGAGGGACATAGGGCGGCTGTCCTGGCTGAGACTGTGGGGGCTGGCTATAGGGAGGCTGACCTGGAGGAGCGCCATGGGAACCTTGGGATTGTTGGTAAGGGGGTCCTGGTTGCCCGTGTTGGCCTGGAGGTTGCGAAGGATGGCCCTGTTGGGGGTAGGGAGGTCCAGAGCTGCCCTGGGGCTGGCCAGGGTATGGAGGTTGCTGCTGGCCGGTGTGAGGAGGTGGACCGTGCTGACCATAGTAGCCCTGGCTTTGCTGGCTATAGCCTCCTGGGCCCTGCTGTCCATAGGCTGACATCTAGACATAGAAACATGATGATGAGTTAGAATCCATGGTAGTTTACATCAAAAGGGGAAGACCAGTAAGTGTTGAACCACAAAACATGAGTAGACAGAACATAACACAGTTGATGGGTCTGTGAATCCAAACAGTTTTTTTTTTTACCATGGGTTTACTATACTGAGCCTCTGTGGTACCAGTCACCACCTGAATACAGCATGTGTACTGACAGAATCGTTTCTAAAGCTGCAAAAATATATAAAAATAACCCAATCTTTCAAGCCACCCCTTTGATTTTTTTTTTTTTTTACCATTCACTCTCGGCAGAGTAATCAGAGCACCTCTTCATCTTTCTTACAGATTAAAAGGGAAAGACAACTGCTCTCTCTCTGTCTGAGGGGTGTGTTCCTTACTATAAACTGAAGTGTTGGCATTCAGCCGTGTATCGCTTTAAATTACTGCCATGAAAATAAAAATTGAGTTTTGACTTCATCTCCTTGAACTTCAATATAAGCTTTTTCATATTCTGCCCGATCCTGCGCGCGGAACGCCTTTCAATACAGTGTTTTCGTTTCATTACCCTCAAGGAGCATGGAAGGAGAAAGCACTGACCTTGTGAAGATACATTGTAATAAAAGAAGAGAAAAATGCCACGTGTTTTTCTTTCTCCTTTTTTGGAGGGAGCGAGGGGGGAGTTCCTCATCTACTCAAGAACTCAAAGAGAATACAAGGTAATAAAGAATTGCCACACATGTAAAACAACATGAAGTGGCTGCATTGTATCTGTCTGACAAAGGCAGGGAAGCCGTTTTCTTCTCTGCAGGGCACTTATCGAGTCCACGGTCAGACACCAGGCAGGCCAGTATGAGATAATCACACCACACAATGGGCACAAGACCACAGGCAGCGGACGTGGAAGAAAAGCCTTCACTCTACGGGATTCCCTGCATGCATTTCTCTGTTAAGACGCACTGCCTGGCTGAGAGAGTTCAAGAAGGGGCTTATTCCTAGCTATGAGTAAGTAGCTACGGCAAACTGGATGTTTGCTGTTTTCAATTGGAGGACGCAGCCAGAAGGTGCTGCCCACTGTGCCCGCCGACACAGCTTGAATTTTTCCCCATCTTTTGCTTTCAAGCATGAAAATAAACCAGACAGTGAAAAATTGATGGACTGCTCTCTTTGGGTCTGTGCCTGTAAGAGCTTTTCTTCGTCAGTACCTTTGAGGTTTCAGGTGGAAAAGATGCTGAAATTACAGGTTGGTTGAGCTTTCCATGAACTTTGTTGGTCCTCTGTGATCCAGTGCATAATCTAAAACACACACCTTTTCCTACTAGACCTCAACGAACAGTGAGTGATTCCTGGTCCTGTGCAGTCTTACTGCTATAGGGACATTAAATGAATAGCTTGACAGTTTGGGATACATTTATTTGCCTAAATATGAAGCTTGAAAGAGCTACGCTTAGCATAAACATGGGGAAATAATTAGCTTAGGTCGGTTGGAAGGGAACAAAATCCTTCTACCAGCATATGTAATATTCCATTTATACCTGGAGTTAACGTGTTCTCTGTGTTTGATCACATGTTTAAACCAGGTGCAAATGCAGTCTGACATTATAGCTGGTTTGCAAAAAATTAGGTGTAAAAATAACAATCTGAGGTTGTACTGAGGGTCTGATCATCATGGATGTAGCCAGTTTAGCCGTTTCCTCCCCATTTCAAGTGATGACGCCAAGTTAAGTTAACAGTCTCCTGCCTCCAGCTTTATGTTAAATGAAAAGACATGGGAGTGGTATTGATTGCCGCATCTAACTGTCGGGAAATGACAAACTATTGCCTTAAGTACAGCTACATCCATTATTTCCGCATTTTTCTCAAAGTTATTTTCTTGCCATTTTGCTGTTATTGGATAGATGATTGGAGAGAAGCAGACATTACACAAGGAGAGAGAGAGAGAGAGGAGTATGACATGCAAACAAAGTCCCCTCCTCCACCTCAAGTTAAAGGGGCAATTTGTCTCCGGCAGGATTCCTCTTGTAAATATTTTCACCTTTTCCTGAAATCCAACATTCATTTTTAGACTGAACTGATTATAATTCAAAAGGTTTGGATCGAGACTACTCACTGTGAAAAAGCACCTGGATTTGAACTCCTGAAAAAGTCCCCACACCTGATGGGTGGAGAATCTGTTTGAAAAAGTTGCTGTATCTCTTATTTTCTACTATGTCCTCCATTCCTGAAATACTAGGTCACAGATCACATAAATGCTCTGCTGCTTAAACTAACAGGAATATTAAAAAAACTTATTAACTTGTGGTCCAGACTTCAAACCATGCCTCAGACCATGACTAAGTACCATCGAGATTCAAAATGGTTCCATTAAAAGACCTCTCCTAAGGCAGGAGGTCTTTCATTTTTAATAACTTCTTGGGTTCACCTGGTCTACACTTTCTAGTAATAGCACTGACTCGGCTTGGCTCTGGTAATGCAAGTCTGCATTTTCTCACTTCATCCAGCAAAATCACAGGCAGCAGCAGTGGTAACTTGGTTTTTCTTAGAAAACAGGCCAAGCGTCACTTCATCAATATTGAAATATCTCCCTTATTCCAGTTCAAAAGACAAAAGTGAGCAGGACAAACACCCCTCACTGATTTTAAAAAGCAGCCCATCCAATCCAACAGTGATGTCTCATCTGAGTTCACCTCCTCTTTACATGAAAAAGTGCCTTAAGTCATTGTCCAGTCATTCATTTAACCCCTAATAGCTTTTCTTTATGAATCAAAGGTGTAAATTTATAGTTTATTCTATGAAAACAATACCTCCTTGCCTGAAAGTCCCTCAGATGTAATATTACACAGTTGCTTCCTCTAAAATGTGTGAATCTACGTAGTCGCTGCTTCTCTCTTCACCCACTCCTTCCCTCCAATAGCAGCTATAGCTCTCTAGCTAATCTATGACTCCATTGAAACACTGTAAAACTACTCTACCAATTCTAAAAAGAATATAGCTTAGCTCCTTAGGAACAAAGGAACCCCAGAAGTCTGAATCTGTATTTTTGAAATTGACTGACATGACTCCTTTTCCAGACAAATACGTAGTCACATGTTGGACTTGAAACGCTTTCCTCATAAATGATTTTCATCTTAGACTTTCTACTAAATGTAGCTGTGGTGATTGTGCAAACAAATGTACAAGGAGGGCTGATCATCTCAGCTTTGTGGTAAATAACCTGCTATGTTTAATCTAAAAAATCCAGATGGTAAAAGAATTGGATAAAACTGGGGCTAAAATCACTGGAGATCTGACAATTTGTGTACAAAAAACATCTTATGTGACATTTTTGATCTTCTGAAGCCTGTGACTGCAGCTGTTGGGTAAGATTGCAATAACAACTGTGAGGATAGCAATCTAAGCCAATAATTACTGACCTGCTGTCCATACTGCATGCCGCCCATAGTGCCAGGTGTTCGGCTCTGCATCCCCATTGGGTACCTCTGAGGGCCTGGAGGTCCATAGCCCTGCCCTGGATAAGAGCCTCCCTGCTGTGGTCCAGGTCCTGTGGGAGGTCCTTGCTGCTGCTGCGAGTAAGGGTTGGGTCCTCCATATGGCTGGCCACGCATCTTCCCTACCTGGTCCATCGGGCTTGGAGGCTAGAGGACAAACAAAGAGAAACTGTAATGTATGTTTGAGCTAAAACAGTGGATGGCTGGACTGACAATTCTGTCATCAAAACTGCATGGAAAAGGTTTGACTTTAGAGATAATTATCTGTCATGCAGTCTAGGATTTGGGGTTGATGGTTATGGTGTCCCCTGCCCTATTAGACTGTGCAGTCACACACCCTAACAAGCTCTATAATGATGCAACTGATAGGATATTGTTCAGAATCCACTGATGTGACAGGAAAGGATGAGACAATGCAGTCCAGGTCAAATTTAGTCAGAGTTATTTCAGAACCTGTTTCAGTGGGCTTTCTTGAAAAGGCATTACTCAGTGATGAACACAAATGATGACTCTGCCATTGCAATGTGTCGTGCAAGCATCATCTCATAAACCAGTCACACTATAATCAAGCAAATATAGAACAAAAAGCAGAAGGGGGAGGGAAAAAACAGTAGTGGATTTACTTTCCAACTAGAAAGGGAAAAAATTGGCCATGAATGAATGAATGAGCCCACTACATCCGCCAGGAGCGTTTCCCTGCCCAGGAGATCATTGTGCCAGTGGGTGGATACTGTTACGGCGGAGACGTCGGGGAGAGTTTCTATGAAAATAAGCTTAAAGAAGTGGAAGTGTCTGCGGTGGCTGGAACTGGGCCCACCCCTCAGCTGGAGCCACGTCAGTGTGGAAGCTGGGGTGGTGGAGGTGGTGGTGGGGGCTGACCTTGGCCAGCGTGGAGATCCACATGGCCCAGGCAGGCAATGTTAGTGGGCCAGACGGCCGTCTCTGGCTCCAGAGTCGGTGAGGGAAATGGAAAGTGGGAAGGGGGGGGGTCATAATGAGGTAGCCTCGTCCGTCAACAGCTGGAGCCAAGGACATAAAGTGTGATGCTGTGTGTGTACATAAAAGATGAGCTTGGTGGAATCCCCCCAAACGCAACCCTCGTGCAGTGTAATAAAAAATAAACGCAATTAAAAACATAGAATTACATCGCATTATTATGAACTGGTCACCACTTGAAAACCTAAAAAATAAAACACGCACACTAGGGCTGTGTGAGTATCTTGGCCGGCTGCTGTGGTCTGATGCCATCGCTCATCACACCGCTGGCTGTGTGTTCCCATCAAACTCACCGCAGCAGCGTCTGAAAGTACGAGCCACAATGGGGGCTTTGAAGTAGCAACACCTCCTGGCCTGCTGACCTCGGGCAGCAGACACAAAGCTTTCATTGCTTCCCACGGTTATTAATCTGTGTGTGTGTTTTTTCCTCCCCCCAAAACCTCTTTTCCTTGGTTAAGGGAGACAACCACTGAGGCTATTTATAGCCAGCGAGACGGAGAGGGCAGTCTGCCGAAAATGTAACAGGTCCCAGCTGCACTGCTGTTTGAACCTGGGCCAGGCCTTGCTCTTCCTGGGCTTTAATAAAGCAGCAGGCTTTGGCACTCTATGAATGACAGTGCTGCAATGAGAGAGAGAGGAGGTCGGGAGGAGGAGGGGGGGGTGGCTCAGCAGGAGGCTGGTGTGTGTGAAAATATGTGTGTTGGGGAAGACTGTAGGTGTTGGGAGGTGGAGGTGGGGGGGAGTGGATCAACAAGCTGTCAGTGCGGTCAACCAACGTTATCCAAGATAACATATTCCACTCCAGATTTTCCCTCCAGCCTCCCCCAGGCCACACTCTCCTGAGCTCCTCCAGGTTCAGGAGAGTATGTGTGTGTGTTATGTTGTATGTGTGTACAGGAGAGGAGTGTATGTATGTGTGTATGTGTGTGTGTGAGTGCGTGCATGTGTGTGAGGGGGGTGTTACTACGCTCCCTTGGGTCATTACCAACCGCACTGTGGGGGAAAGGTAACAGGCCCCGGTAGTCATTCTCCTGTGACCTCTAATGCACTTTTAACCCCAGTCTGCAAGGAAGGACACCAGAACTCCCCCCCCACCCAGCCCCCCCCACCCCCCCCCCCACCCCCCCCCACCTGACATCATGTTATGATGGGAGTCCAAACAGCCTCCTGGTCAGCTTAAAGATGACTGATGGAAAGTACTGCAGCAGACACCACCTTGGTGCCGGCTTTCAATCTATTTTGGACAGGTGGATTTGTCCAATTACAGCAACAAGAAGAGAACATCTCCACATTCCTACAAACAAAACTGGGTATTTCACCGGATAGAAATATGCTATAGCTCTTTCCTAATGAGCTGCTTAAGCAGTTAGACAGAGCCTCCTGTGTCATCCATAAAGTGTACCGAAGAGGCCTGAATCACTCGCTAACGTCCTCCGATCCACATGAAAAATGACTAGTATGCTAACAAACTACAAAGCAGCCACACTAAAGGTAAAATCTATTTCTCATTTAGACAAAATCTCCTAGCGATGACCGGCCCATAAAACAATCAAGCTTTTTTTTTCCCCTCACCAATTTCGGTCGATATTTTGCCGGCAGTGAGAATATTTCTACACCAGCTTGTGTACCCGCTTTTCCATTAAGAAGCCTGACAGCTCGGCGCTCGGCTCAGCAGGGAGAGAGCTGGCAAGTACAGCTCGACTACAATGAGGGTTTCCAGCTCCCAAGGCCACGTGGAGAATCACCGCTGACGTTCTCAAAACAACCACTCGTCTCGCTCTCGTGTCTCATTTAACAGCCACTCCAAAGATGAAGATAGCGGTCATTTGAGCAGGTGATCAGATAGCAACGGTAAGCATGCAGCACACCGAGCGCACAAGCAAAAGGCCAGTTCCTGCCTCACACCAGTCACTTTTTTGCATGAACATTTACTCAATGTTTCATGATATTATGATAACTATTCACAGACTTCACTAATTGTCTTGGCAAAACAAAAAAGCTGTAGTCCAATGCTTCCTTTAGAAAAAAAAATCTTAAAAAATATTAGAGTGAGACGTAGTGATTTGCGATTTAATTAATTAACTGATGGACAACGGTTTCACTAATTAATGAAAGCCAGTTGTTGATTCTAGATGCAAAAAGTAATCTATGTGCTTTAAAATGTCCTGCTTTTCCCTGTCTTATACCCAGAATAATAACTAATGAAATTACCCAATCATTAGTTTCAGGACTACAAACTGTAATTAAAGTCGTTGATAAGTATGGACAATAAACTTGAATTACCCTTTAAGGCATCGTCACACCTAGTCCATCTACTAAAATCCCCACAGCATAATCCAGTCAGCATTCAATAAAATACTAACATGAACGGGGATATTGGTGTAACTCTTGTCTGGATGCTCAATATAATCTAATAACATAAATAAAAAGTCATGACGGCTTTAAACGTATATAGTCTGCTGCCTGGCATAAATCTGAGGACGTCAAATCTCTTCAACACACCTTGTTTTTTACTCCTCAACACATTCGATCATGTTAACACATCTGTACGCTGCAGGCTGGGAGATAGCCGTGGCCGGTCTACTGCTTGGGCCTTCATTGATCTGTTTACCAGTATTTTCCTTGCATTGCTTAAGTTGTTCACATCTGACACACCATTACACATCCTCCAAGATCCCAGAGAGCTTTGGCTGAGGCCTTTGTGAGTGTGCGTATGTGTGCTTCCACCACACTAAACAGCGGCTACTGCATCTTGTATAGAGAGGTCAGGAACTGTGATACAAGGCTCTGTTCCTCTTCTCTTAGCCGTAGAATTAACTCTTTAGAAAGGCAGTACCAAGAGTGGAGCACTGCTGCTGTTGAATACGGACCTCGAGAAGCCAAATCTGTTTTCCCAGGTTTTAGCATCAAAGTTGAGTATTTAATCATAACCAAACAAAATAATGATTAAAATTAGCAAAATGTTAAATATTAAAGGTACAAGGTTGATTTAAAAAATAAACAGTAGAAAGAATGATGAGCATTGCGCTAGTTAGTTTCAGATCAAAGAATTAAAGTATTAAAGCATTTTAAAATGAAAAAAAAAAACATGCAAGTGAGTGTTAAAGAGGCCATATCAAGCACATTTACAGGTCTATAATTTAATTTTTGGGATGTACTGGAATATGTTCAGTATTTCTAATGTTACAAAATTCATCAAATTTCTCCTATTGTGCATTGCTGTACTAGTCTTCTCATCCTCTGCCTTGTCTTAGCTAATGTCTCTTTAAGAAAAGTGGCTGGTCAGCTGGCCTGACAAAAGTCAGGTAACATTGGTTTGATAATGTAGCCCACATCTCTGCGTATAGGCACAAAGCCGTACCAAAAGGAGGCTTTAACACCAAAATGATGATGAGATGTGAGGAAGCTGCTCAGTCTTTCATTAAAGGGGAACTTCGTTTTTTGTTTTCAACCTGGGGTCTGTTTCCATATGTAATTTCATACATGTGAGTGATGGAGAAATGAATTTTCGACATAGCTCCAGTATTTAGCCAGGCAGGCAGCTTAGCAGCTCAGCTAGCAGCTCAGCTAGCGAAAAGTATGGGGCAGCTGACCCCCCCGCGTCAAAGTCCGCCCTAACGTGCTTTTGTCCCACACTGACCGGCTCGGATAGTCTCAATGACTGTCCCACAACATACTAGAGATGAGAAGTGAACGAAAATCTCCACATTACCTGGCGATCGCTCTTTGTTGTGGTCTGTATCCAAATCTCAGGACGCTAGCCGAGCTGCTAGCTGAGCTGCTAGCTGAGCTGCTAAGCTGCCTGCCTGGCTAAATACTGGAGCTATGTCGAAAATTCATTTCTTCATCACTCACATGTATGAAATTACATATGGAAACAGACCCCAGGTTGAAAAAAAACGAAGTTCCCCTTTAAGATCACGTCACTCTAGTCGCTAGATAGTGGTGACATCAACAAGTGAAGGAAGAGAAGCAAAACTACAAATACCACATTTTAGGCTGGTAAGGAGCAGAGCTTTCTGTGGGAGAGACAATCTCTCTGGTGTGGACTTTGGGCTTTATAATTTTGCAGACTATGCACAATATAACACATTCAAGGAAAGGGTGAAAAACAAAAAGCATAACATAGGCTCTTTAACAATAAAAATAAAGGTTCAATCAAATTTTCACATCACTAGTATCTTCAGCAGTACAAATGAACTTACTTTCTTTGTTTGGAAGTCAGTGTGGTTGGTCATTGTTCAAGGTAAAGGACAGAAAGGGATTCATTTCTGATGTATCACAGGAAAATGTCAGTGGTTGGAAGTGGTGAGGGCAAGATGGACGCAGTGGAAAGACGATAAGGCATGCAACACCGCTGAGTGGAGTGAAAGTCTGAGTCCTTGTGCTTTGAAAGACAAATGACTACAACGAAGGTCTCACACAAAAATCTGCCATCTGCCACTCTCCAGGAAAAATGTGACACATTTTTCTGTAGTAATCGAACTATTTTCTAACAACATGGAATATCATCTAAGTCAGATTTTCAATGACTAATTTTAAAGAAATTCTACTCACATAAAAAAGCAACTTATTCTGTTTACTGCTGCATCTAACAGCTACTTTAAAAAAAAAAAAATCATCTTTCCCTGATTCTTGACTAATCTGGTGATCGTTGTGGCCATAAAATGTCTCATAAGTAATTCAAATGTTATAGCTTGCTCAACCAAGAGTCAAAAATGTTCACCCTCAACTGATCTCAAGCAAAATCGTTCTGCACGACACTTCAGCATTCAACAACAAAACAAGCTAACAAGTACATTCAACGGTAAAGCAACAACATCCTCTAAAAGAGCATGTAATATTTTCTCAAAAAAGAAACAGGCATATTTATTTATTTACTTACAAAAGTGTGAATTCATAGGCAATAAAATGCACTCAAGCTTAGTCCAATGCTCTCAGAGGATAATGCGGCCTCATGTTAGCACTCTGGATATATACTGAGGCATTACGACCATCAATGAATTAGTTCACTGACATTATGATTCTCCTCTATTGCAGCTAGTAATGTTTTTACTATGATCTTGCAATTGCCAGCTATGGGCACAAAGGGTTTCTGACTCCAATTATCTGTATTGATTATTCAGTTCATTCCCAATAAAATGAATTAGTTTTAAACTGCTCTACCTCGGCTAGAAAATAACCTATCAACACTCAGTAATAAACATCAAAAACGTTTTCGTCATTAAAACTATGCGCAACCTAAAGAAATGGATTTCAGCAAACTATTGTGTTGCAGTTTGTGTTATTCTGCATTTTGACAAGATTTACATTTTTACTCCAAACGTATGTCAGTTCTAAATAACAGCTAAAGGTCTCCTTGATATTGGTTCTGGCTCCGTAAAGACACATTAGTCAGTGTGTAATATCATGGCAAAACTCACGTGACAAGAAACTGTAGTTCTGATGTGTGGGGGAAATTCCCTGACAGACACAGATCAAAAGTAGGCGGCAATGTGCTGCAAAAACCCACTCATTTGTTTCAGTCTGATTTTTGATCCAAAAGGTGAACAGCATGTTTTGTCAGATAAAACATACTGCAGATAGATAGATCATTCTGCTGATAACAAGTAGCAAGTACTTTAGCGTTTCATCAAGAATACCATAATAACAGATGCAAACCACTTACATTTTCATTCAGACATACCGTAGTAGTATAAATGTACTCATCTCTCTTATCAGAATCAGATAAAGGCTAAGTGGTCTTTGAACAAATTCAGATTATTATTAAAAGGTCAAAATATTCTCAACTCAAATTCAACTTAAAGGATGATTCCAAACTCACAAAAACAAAATCTCAAACATTCAGGCTGAATGGCATCTCAACACTGTCTTTTTTTTTTTTTTTTTTTTGCTCAGTCATCTAATCAATTCCGGAGGAAACTCCACCCCTCCCTTTTTTCTCTCTTCCATAAAAAAATAAATAAATAACCACAATTAGCACATGGCTAATCTGCATAGAGGAAAGCCAGAGCACTCTTGGCAGAAGAGGTTGCACTGAGTATATTGTGTCATGACTGGGCTGCTGGTGGATATTGCAACTATTCACAATCGTGTGTGTGTGTGTGTGTGTGTGTGTGTGTGTGTGTGTGTGTGTGTGTGTGTGTGTGTGTGTGTGTGTGTGTGTGTGTGTGTGTGTGTGTGTGTGTGTGTAACACAGGGATGGGGATAGGGATTTGTAAGGGGTTGGGGAGGGCGGAGCGGGTTCGGAGGAGGGGGGCAGTGCCTGAGAGCAGAGCTAGAGTCCATGGGCCGAGCAGAGCAGATGGACCGGGGGGGACAGACGATAAACAACTGCTGCTAATTTAATCCGCCACACGGCCACATGGCCTCGGCTCGGCACACACACCATTGTTCTGCCTTAAAGCCCTTCGACACGCAACGACACACCAGTGCCAACACACGCCGGCTAAGACCGCCCTCATATGGTCGTGGAATCACACGCATCACGTCAAAGAGGGACAGGATATTCCACCCTTTTTCAACAATTTTAAGTTTGGCATTGAGAATTATTTAAAGGAGCAAGTTAAGTGAATCTCTTCACTTTGTTGCAGCAACAGCTTACTTCACATTAATGCGGTTATTCACATTCACAGTGGGAGCTACCCAGTAGCTCCAGTCTTTCACTGTTTAAGCTCTGAACAGCTGAAGTGAAGGGTTAAGCACTTTCCTCCAGAACAAGGGACAGTGCTCATCATCCACTTTCTCCACTGACATTTCTGCAGCTGTATGAGGAGTCATGCTGGTAACACTACCCTACACTTAAAAGCAGACTGCCTTTAAACTGCATCTAGAGATACAAACTCTTTAGATAAGAGTGCAAAGAACTCAGGCTGATGTGTTAAACTTCTTTCCTTTTTTGGTACAAAGCAAAACTTGTCCTTGATAGAGTTTTTTTTTTTAAATGTTCAGTACCATATTGTACTGAATATCTAATGACATTTGTACTCTTTTCAGCTCCATCTAGTTTTATTATCTAAATAATATGATCATATTTTCAAAGGGGTCCACAAAACAAAAAAAGAGGGAGATTAACATTTAAATAAAAATACAACAGTTTACAATATTGCCAAAAAAAATAATTTAAGAAATTTGAATCATCAAGCTTTTGAAATTTTATGTAGCCCAGGTTTCTGCACAGCTGTTTGAGTTGAACAGAATGTTAATTGAACTGATCCTTACTTCAACGTTTGGACAACATTCAATATTTTTGATACATAAAAAAGAGTTCTGTACAAAAACACTTATATTCTTCCAAGCGAGGTATCAAAAGTACAGTTTTAATGACAGAACTTAGGTGTCACATTCGAACAAACATTGAAGCTGATGAAACTAACAAACTAGGGATGTATGATATTAAAATTTTCGCAGTATTGCCATCAGATCTGCGGTGTGACTGACATATTAAACCTACTGTTACTGTGCTAGCTCTGAAATCTACTTCACTTAGGATGACACACATTTTTATGCAACAATTTCTAACAAAAATAAAAACTTTTAGTCTGTGAGCCTATACCTTCCTGCCAACATGTTTTTTGGGCTAATGCCTGCAGTTCATGCTAGAGCCGAGACCTACGATGATGCTGATACCGTTTGTGCATCCCAAAATAAAATGCAACAGGAACTCAGTATAAAAAAATATTCCTTTAGATAGCAGTGAAATCACAATGGATCAATTACATTTTTAAGCCGGAAAACATTTCTTAAAATTCCCATTACTTTCATAATTTAAATTATTATATAATGTTAATTGCAACTTTTAAATCTTTGTCAGAGCAGTCACAAACCAAAACACAGTGGAGACCCAGCAGTAGTGTGGTAAACAATGTGGACTACTTGTTCAAATGATCTTTAAAATAAAGATCAAAAACAGGTGTGATCATATAACTGGGGAAAACAGACACCTGAGAGGTGGAGTTAGGACAAAAACAAACAGAACATGGTCTCAATTAAGCAATTAGACTTCCCACCGCATCAGCCTGGGAAGTTCCAACTTCGATCTGACCGCTGCATGACTGTATAAAAGCGAGGAGTGGGCTGGGTAGAGGGGGTGGCAAGCACACGCCTGCTGGTGCTATCATCCACACTGAGCAAAGGCAACAGCACCCTACTCACCCAGATGTTCACCCAGCTGTTCCAAAGAACTCAAAAGATGTTCAGGGAGGAGAGGAAGAAGGGAACATGCACACTCAGATGACAAATCCTGCTTTCGCATCTCAGGGAGATGGGGGAAGAAGCAAAGCCGTTCCGGGGCTATTTAAGGTTAATAAGAACAACATAGAAGACAACAAAAAGATAGGAGTTAAAAAACAAAAGCACCGCTCTTGCATCAATTAGGATCGGTTTGAAAGAAGTGAAAGGAAAGAGAGTTGTTGAAAAAGGTTCCTTGCATATCTGGGCACCTTTAACTCCCACTGACACGCAGCCAAAAGCTAGGTGTCGCATATATTACAGATATTCCTGGGTTTGTTAAAAAGAGATTTGATAAGAGGACATCTAAAAAACTTACAGACCAGTAGACTCTTCTTATAGCTTCCACTTTACTTTGACATTTAACAATCACACAGGGAGAAATAAACCATGGAGGCAGCGCAGACACCAGTGTCTACACAGACCGCTGACTCAGTTAATGGCAATGTAGTTTAGATTATAAACCTAGCTAGGTCCACGAACAAGCTTTTGAGTTATCTACTGCATCTCACATCACAGTTTGTCATAATGTGCCCAAATACGTAGCTCATATAACGACAACTGACCTACCATCCTGAGATACTGAGGCAACGTCGTCTTCTAAGAGGACTGACAGTTCCAGCTTGACCTTCAATTTAGATTTTTTGGCAAACTACTTTTTCCTGATATCAAGAACAAACTTTAACACATCTTTTTTTTTTTTTCCTGAGTAAGGGCTGGGCTACACGAGAAAAGAGGTGGCTGGTACGATGTGCAGTACAAAAAGAGCTCATACCTGATTCGAATGACCATATTTTAGAGGACTGGAAAGCTGGAGCGATGTAGTGAGAATGTCACAAATTTTCCAAAAGTCTCTGCAGCAAGACATTCATAATGTTGCACTCAATTGTACACATGAGAAATGCAACAACTAGCTGTGTAAGAGCGCTGTATGTAATGTAAAAATCAGATGGCTGGTGTCAGAAAGGTAAGGAAGTGTTCGAATGTAATCTACCCTCAAACTGGAAAGTAGTAGGGGACGGAGGTTTCTGAAGCTTTCTGATGATCCACATATGAGCACACAAGAAGCACTCTACCAGCTTAACACGTTAATGTCAGTCCACGTATGAAGTCTTGATTTTTTAACAGCTACAGAATGAGCTCTCTTTAGCATCATCAGCGTTGTCTGGAATAGCGTTAGAAACTTCTACTTCATAAACACTGTGTTACAATATCAAAGTATGAACTTTGAGAGACAAAAACACATCACTTGTTGCATTATGATGAGTGTACATTAGGTTGTTATATTACCCCGTAATACAAACTTAACTCTTTGGATACATTCATCATAACAGAAAAATAATTATAAGAATCTAAGAGTACAATCATATTTAGGAAAAACAGATTTGCACGTTCTACCTCACAAGTCAAAACTTTGACTGGTAGTTTACACTGGTACTGCACAACATTGGATTCTCATTTTTTTACTGTTCTTTAACTGGATATGAAACCCATTACAGCTCAAAAAATTCCTTACAGAAATGCTCCTACATTGAGAAGAACCTCAGCAGATTAATACCAATGTCACAGTGGTGACTGGCACATGCAAGCGATTGTTTACTCATGAATAACAGCATAGCTGCTAGACACTAACTGGTTCCCACACTGTACTGATAGGGCCAGTGTGGAAAAAACCTCCTGTTGGGCAGATCAGAACAGCTTGCTGAGACCATCCAGTGAAAATAAAAGTGGGCTGCCTGCTGCCTGACCTGTCAGCGCGATGTTAAGGTTGGAGGTACAAGAGAGTGAACATTCACCCTGACTGCCGGCTGTCAACCTGTCAGGCCAAACTTATATTTCCAGGTGACAGTGGCTGATTCCCGGGAGTGAGACGAGACGATGGGTGTTTGGATGGGAGCTCAGAGGGGCTGAGAGCAGGGCCAGTGGGCAGAGTGCACTTTGTGGTGAGAAACAGCAGGCAGCAAACCAGATGTTCATCATTTACCCGTGGCATAATAGTAGAGTCCAAGTGATGTATACTGCACCTGAAGATACACATTAGATGGGTTTGCCTTCATCACTGCTCGTGAAGAAAGTGATGAAAGATCAGAACCCAGGAAAAAAAAAGATGATGCTTTGTAGAAAAGGACAAACCTCCAAATTTTAGTTTAGTCATGACTGAACAACTATTAGTATTGAAAATAAATAAATATGTCAACAACCTAAAGCTGGCACTGACTGGCAGGTCACACTCTAATACTACTTCTTTGCTTAGACAGTTTCAGAGTTAAATCAAATTTTGCAATTTTTAGACTATTTTATTGTGCGATTTAACATGTGACTCTGCTTAATGACAAAATAAAAAATATATTGGAAAAACTTATTTTCAAATCAGGTATCAGTACTCATTAAAAAGTGGCACGCTGAAAAAATTTAAACAATAAGAAGTCCCTCTTCTTTGTGAGTCATATTCAAATCATTTCTTAATTTCTAACCTGTTCAATGTTTTAAAATGAAAGGACATCAGTTATACACTGATCCTCAACACTATTAAAATACAGTTTGAGTTACGGTGGACACTCACCCTGCAAAGCACACCAGTGTGGTTTACAGAGTACAGTTTAAGAGTGGCAGTGCCACTCAGGTCACATGAGCACTTCACCAGGAAAGCTCATGGAAGAAAAAGTGGTCTCTGCTCTCCTCTTCAGCTCAGAGATAAGCCACTTGATGCCCGTTAGTGGGCAGTGACTCCTCCGTCAGCATTGGAGGCAAGACAGTGATCGGTTACATCACGTTGCCGAGGCTCAGCAGGCGCTGCCGAGAAGGATGCTTATTCAGGCTGACCATTGGCACCCCGGACGACCCATTACGATAAGTGTGTCACTCACTACTATGCCAAAAATACCCTGGCTACTGAATGAGGCGAAGCCACTTAAGGACCTGGCTGGTTCACCGGCTGCCTCATGGTTACAGTCACAACTGTGACGCTGACGTCAGACACTGTTCTGCACACACACACACACACACACACACACACACACACACACACACACACACACACACACACACACACACACACACACACACACACACACACACACACACACACACACACACACACACACACACACACACACACACACACACAGAACCTGAGGAAAACATGCCTGGTCATAATCTGAATCACAGACTAGCAATTTCACTGGAATACAGGTTTTGTGCATTGTGGCTTAGCTGTCCAGTTTTAATATCAACTACAGTATGGACACATTAAGCTTGTAGGCAACAGTGAAGGACAATTCCAATATGCTTGCAAAACAAGTGAGGGGCTGACCGAAGACGATGACTAACACCGCTACAGTTGTAAATTTGCACTCTTCCAAAAACAAAACAGTCACAGAGGTAGTCATGCAAATTTTCTGGTTCATGGAGGAAACATGCCAGCACCTTTTTTTAAACAGCCACATGACCACATTCAAGTGTCACAACCAGAGCTCAATTTTAGCATCAGCAAGCATCCAGTACTGTTCAAATGTATCTTTAGTGCATATATTATTGCTACCTGCCACACAAAGCAGAAACAACAGGGCTATAGCTTTTCTGCTGCTGCTTTCGTCTATGTAACTTCCCCCTGCTGACCATTGATTGCCCTTTTTTTTTTTAATCATAAGCAAATCAAACCACTCCCAAACAGTGACTCCATATCATACACACCGTTTATCAGACACCTGCTACACTTCTGTACAGAAACAAGTGCAAGCTCAACTTCATGTTGAACTGTAAATTTTCGAGTCCAAGTCGTACTCCACTTGTCATTACTCTGTTGCTACGATGTGAAGCTACTGTTATTTAAGATTGTAACAAATGATTACAGGGTATGGCGACGTTCAAATTTTATCTGACCAATAGTCCGCAGCCCTAAAGCAATCAAACGTAAGGCTACAACTAATGATTTCATTCATCAGCTGTTATTTTCCTGATTGGTCAATTCATCACTTGGTCTACAAACTATTAGAACAGTGTCCGCAATCTCCTGGAGCCCCAGTTGACAGGACCGAATGTTCTTGTTTTGCCAAAGTTACAGTCCAAAGCCCAATGACATTCTATTCACTGATATAGGATATAAAGGAAATCAACAGATATGAGTATGAAACAAGTCAATTTAATTAAAAAATAGTCAAGACATTTACTAATTAAAAGTTTCCAATTTAACACATATGGGGTGGGAAATATGATCTTAATTATCCAGAAATCTTTTGATTATCTTCTTGATTAATAGATCAATCCATTAACCGATTTGAATTAAGATTTTAATCTAAAAATCCTAAAATAAACTAGATGATATTGTATGTTTGTAAACAAAAAAGCAAATGATGATTTAAGACATTTCTGTCGTCTATTAGACACTATCAATTGTTGTCCTGCTGTTGTGATCTAAATGTTGAGAACAGGGGGCTCTCACTGGTCTCATGATTTGGGTATTGAATCATCACTGTTCGCTAAAGTTACTTCAGTCTTCCCAGGCTTTTTTAACTTGCTGCCGAGTACACTCCGCAGCTTTTGTTTTATTAGCCTTGAAAAAAAAAACAAAATAGCGAATATCACATTAGGCAAAACAGAAAGGAAGGCAATGACTAGAGGGCACAATCCCCAACAACACACACCGCGACTGAGTTCCACAAAGACATAAAGGCAGAAAATCAACTGCTCCTCGTCTGCTTATGTTCCCTTGTCTTTTGCCTTATATATGAGCCAATGGCTTTTCTCCTTTGCGGAGATCAAAGGTGAGTGCCGTATGAGAGCTGGGAGGAAGCATCATTCTCTACCTTCGAGTATCAACAACTGCACCCATTTAAAGGTTAACCACTTTATTCCATAAAAACACACACCATACGTCATTTAAATGAAGTCTGTAGTCCCACACTGGCTCAGAGAAGGATATTACTATGCTAATCTGGAGCATTTTAGAAGGTAAATGTCAAAAGAAATGAATTACCTTTACATTCCAGCGTGCCCTGATGCAATAGCCCAAGTCTGACATTTGTCCATGAGGAGCTTGTTTTTTTTTCCCAAGAGTATTTTCAATTGCAACATAGAGCATGCAATTATTCAGATCAAGTAATGTAACAATCTAAGTGTGCACATTAACCTTTCGAGCCATTAAACCGAAGATTCCAACAGTATCACTAACTAATGGCTGGATAACTTACAATAGTTTGCAGAAGTCAATAAACCCGGAAGCGTTCAGTCAAATCTATAAGCACATGCACGGCAGCCAGCTTTCAAAAGCGTTCATCAATTTCTCCAACAACACACTCAGCGCTGTGAAGTTTTTGGGAAAACGTGGGAGTCTAATGGATGATACTATTTAAAACACGACAATGAGTTCTGAAAAAGACTGAGCTGGAAAACGCATCTCCGTCTTGTGGCTGTCAGCGGGATAAAAACGGCCCATGTTAGTAAAGAAAGACGGATGGCTGGTGACACGTGGAGTAAGAGCAGGTCAGAGAGGCTCCTGAGGCAGCGGCAGACAGACACGCACGCACGCACACACACAAACCATCACCAAGTAACTGCCGCACTTTATACACAAATACACACAGCTGTCAGGGGCAGACGAAGATCATTCACAAAACACCCCGCGCCCCCCTCCCCTGAGTATCACTGACACCGTTTCTCCCTCATACCCACACACTACTCAGTCTCACACACACACACACACACAGTTGCCAGGAGGCAGCATGCTGTCCATGTGGCCTGTGGAGAATCATTACTCAGCAGTGTAGACTAAAGAGCCGAGAGTGAACTTCCTTTATGAATGCTCCGTCTTCCTCTTCCTCCACGGCACCCACCCTTAAACGGGAGCTGGAAGTTGTTCTTTATGTACTCTTGGAACTGTGTGTTGTGTTTTACTGAACAGGAACAATTCTGACAATGCCGGTCCAGCTGTCAAAGAAAAGCATAGGGCTCTCCAGTGACCGAATACAGGTTGACAATTAATGCTC
The DNA here is from genome assembly GCF_021347895.1 of Acanthochromis polyacanthus. Classification (NCBI taxonomy): domain Eukaryota; kingdom Metazoa; phylum Chordata; class Actinopteri; family Pomacentridae; genus Acanthochromis; species Acanthochromis polyacanthus. The sequence continues at coordinate 20,944,900 of NC_067123.1, forward strand.
TGTACAGTGACATCTGATAAAATGTCCACATCTCAGTGGTATAAGTTCTAAAATTACAACAAACTGAGAAAAGTTTGAGATTTATTTTTTAGATTTTATTTCTTGATTGCTTGATCTATCAATTATTTGCTCAATTAACAGTTTCGTGTACAAAGGATATGGACATAATATTAGAAAGAAAAAAAAGTATCTATAGCCCAAGGTAAGGTTTTTGTTTTGCTTTTTGGCACAATGCTAAAAATGACAGCTCAATTGAAAGGAAAATTAGTTGCAAATTATCTTGTTTGTCAATGTCTCTTTAACTAATTTCTTCCTGGCAAAAATGCAAAAAATTAATTTGTCTCAGCAAAAATGTGTGAGAACTGACTGCTTTTCTTTGTTTAAATTTAAAACCGAATGGAATATTTGGAGTTACACCCTGATTGTCAGAAAAAAAAAAACACAATTTCAAAGTGTGATGGGCACTTTTCCATTCAAAATGATCAGCCGATCAAAGCAATAAGCCACTGATCTACTGGTAACGGATTCTGAAACTTAAGCGGATGTAAAAATTAAAAAATTTTAAAAATTAAAAAAAGCGCCTCAGTTCCACACATTTAAAAAGCCGTAACGAGAAAATGACTGAAATTATACTTAAAATACCAAAATAATTGTTGGAAAATCAATTAGCTACTCTAAAGTTGACTTAAAAAATGTTTTTGTAATTTATTTTTTATTATCATTAACCTATTGATTTTATTTCTCACTTGTAGCACCACACAATGTCATCAAATACACAAAAAAATGTTAGTTAAAAGTTTCCAAACTCCATGCTGGTGTCCTAAAATGTCTTATTTTGTCTGATCAAGTCTAAACAGATTCAGTTCACTATTTTATGATAAGGACACGCATCAAACTTGCATATTTGAGAAGCTAAAGGCTTCATTTTTATCACTGGAAAATCTGTAATGACTTTTGTGATTCAGCAATTGGTTTGTATTTATTCAACAAATAGTCCAAAACCAAATTCAACATCTTAGAAGTCACATCTACAGTAGATCTTTAAACAGATTACACCCTTAGCACTGCTCTTATATGCTAAATAAAAGCATACTAGGCTGTCTAAACCTTACTTACTTTAACCTTTGAATGACAGAGCAAAGTTAAGCAAAGACAATTGTTCAGTTAAATGTTAAATATTTTCTATCATCACTTATTGTGAGTTTTTACACTGCAAAGCTGTCCTAAAACTGTATTGTGTGTAAGCTAGTGGGCTCTGCTGATACATCAGCCTCAGAGCTCTGCATGCATCTAATAGCAGCAGTCAATTTAACACCCTTGGTTTGCTGTTTTTAATTTTCCTCTCAACTGTGGGACTTTCTCAAAGACATATTTGCAAAGTGTCTTTGATTATGATTCAATTGAAGCTCAATTTGGAAAGTCAGCCTTGCAGAGCTGAGGGGGCATCCCTCATGGTGCACTCCCATGTGTTAACGGAGGGGAAACACCTGGTGTTACGCCGTCCAAAAACAACCCCACCACAATCCGCTTCACAGTATTTGTTTGTGTGCAAGGCGTGATGAAAACCCACAATATTAGCCCTCATCCACCACTCAATTAACACATTAATTCATCTTGAGCAGGTGGCCCCAGGCAGGTGAATGGCTCCATAAAAATCATTGGTCGAATTATTACTGGAGATATATACGCCAATTAAAAGGCTAATCACGCCACTGATAATGACTGAAAAGTTCAAGCATTTAATAAACTCTAGCAAAAAGCAGCCGGCAGCATTTATCGTAGACAGTTCTTCTGCAGAGGACAGCCTGTGAAAAACTCATCACCTGAACTTTGGTCTTCTGGTCGCCACATCAAACACACAAGTTCTCTGACTAAACATTATGCAGCTGTAGCTGCGGCCTCATGTGACATCTCCATGCTATGATTTGACAACAGTTTGTGTCTCCAAACACATGTATTTGTCCTTTGTGAAAGGTCCTGTTTTCCAGACGCTATCAATAAAGTAATGTGTTCTCTGCTTCTGGACCGCTGACATCAGAGCAACCTCCTGTAAAACTGAAGTCATTCAGATTCTTCCCAATTCAGAGACACTCATCAGAGCTTGACTAAACCCTTTTGCCTTCTGATAAAATTCAGTTCCTGCTACCTTCAAGTATGCATAACAACTGAAAAGTGCCAAATTACCTTCCCATGCTTCTGACACTCAAACAACAAGAAAGCATCCTGGATTCTGTGGCAAAAAACTGCTCTGAAAGCACACCAACCAACATGAAAAACCTGTAGATGGTAATCTAGTAATGAAAAGGTGTTGGGCTAGACATCAGTCTTTCGCAGAAGAAATTGAGAGGATATGCCTGCAAGGGTGTGAACAAAAACAGAGTTTACTACAAACTACTCTAACCACACCTATAAACAACAATATACTCCTAAATTGAAGCAAAGTACTACGTCAGTCTCCACACACCACTAACTGGTTGTCATATAACTGTCAAGCAAAAATAGAGCAAACTTTAAAAAATGCTGCAAAAAAAAATTAAAAAGATAATGCGCCAAAAATCCTTTGAGAAAGCAGAAGAAACAAACAAAACTTTGGCCCACTATGACAGAAGTGAAAAGAAGCCTTCAGGATTTTATTCTAAATAGCAAAGTTGGCAACTATTCTTTCATGTCAGCTGGTATTAGTCATGTTTCATGCCATCCGACGCGGAAGACAACCAAAGAAACTGACTTATATGTTCAATACATGTGAACCAATTCAAATAAGATGTTTCCATCACCAATTATGCACATCATCTAAAAGTCTAATACTATCTCAAGTAAAACCTTTAAGCAAAAATTCAGCATGTTCTCTGGAATATCGCCGGCTTCGTTAAACTACAATACTTCAAGTTCATAGCTCTCCGTTTGATACCTGGAATATAACACAGAGTTGGTAGTAGGGCCGGGCGATAAATCGAATTAATTCGATTAATTCGCCTTTCTAAAACCTGACGATTTGAAAATTTGCCAAATCGTAAAATTGAGGCGAGCTTAAATATATAACAATACAGATTTTTCTACTGCCTTTCACGGCTTGTGCACTGGCGTTTGCTTCCGCCTCTCATCTCCTTCCGCCAAAACACTCACACCCCCGTCATGGCGGACACAACATCAGACGAAGAGTTGGTCGCGAGAAAAGGGCCTCATGTTACATCGATTATATGGAAGTGGTTCAGCTTTGACGAGACTGACACAGAGCAAACTACAGCCATGTGCAAGGTTTGCAAAAGTTCTGTGAAAACGAAGAGTAGCAGCACAACTAACCTCTTTCAGCACCTCCGACAGAGGCATCCTAAAGAATGGGAAGTGTGCTCGCAGCTACGGGAGTGCAGCATGGCTAGCACTAGCCATAGCAAACAGACTGCTAAGAAACAACAAAAATCGATTAAAATCGTAATCGTCCAAGATGACTAAAAAAAAATAAAAATAGAGATTTTATTTTTTGGCCATATCGCCCAGCCCTAGTTGGGACACTTATTCAGTGTTCGTAAGATGAGTCTACATCAAGAAGTGACAGTTATGAAATTTTGTAATTTCACATTATAACTGCAATCTAGATGCACTGAGTCTTAGGTGAAACAGAAAATGATTCTACTTACAATAAAAAAATAATAGGAAATGGAATTTTTAAAAATATCCTTAAAATTTGTGCAGTGTAAAACGTGACAATACAATTCACGGGCATTGCAGTGGTTTTAGCAACAAGGTGAGAGCAGAACCGAGCATGACATCTAATCTAATCTTGACTGAACAGATGTTTTTATGGCAATGCTCCAGTAGTAAAACCTTGACTCTATTTGTATTTTTTTTGTTTGTACTGAAAAAAATCTGACCCATCCTTGCTGGCTGAGATTTCTCGTTCACCCAAATTTACAACTGTCCTCAGGTACAGACACTTCTCTACACGCTGGAAGTGACAAATTGAAAGTAAAAAGGGAAATTCAAACTTTCCTCTAAACGGCAGTGAGCAGCACTCCAGAGAAAGATGGGCACACTCAACGTGACACCTCTCATCCTGTCTGGTATATTTTTGTATAAAGCAACAGCGATGAGACAATTTGAGAAAAACAGCCACACCGTCTACAGCTGCTCAATGTCAGGTTGCTGAATATCTGTCTACAGCATATTGAACCGAACACTTTTGCTGCCATTCAGACAGAACTACAAATGGGGACCTTGCAGCTATTAGTGCCTGTGATTTACTTTGTTGTGATGCAGCAAAGTGGCTATCAAAATGTGAGAAAAACTGTCACCTTAAAGTTTAAAGCAACAAGTGGTGTCAGTACTTCTCCAGATGAGGTCTGACCTCGATAACACCGTTTTAGCTGGAAATAAAGCGATAAAAACATAGTACATCTACCTACTTGTGCAATTCATGCAGAACAATTGAATTCTCTCTCATTAGCAGATGCCACATCACTTTTTTTTCCCCAATCTAACCATCTGTACATAATGCATACAAAACACTTTTATTAGCAAAAGTGACGCAAATGAAGTGCCACTATGGTGAAAGTGGTGTCAAAGGAATTGCATGCCTTCTGTGTCTGTGGCAATGCTGTATGCATACAGCTTACACATCCTTCTCTGACCCATATATATCTAAATTATTAAAGCTAATTCTGTAATCTATCCTTCTGTGTAAACACACTCCACCTACCTTGCCTATGACACATAACTGTAGAGTAAAAACACTACACGTGTGGTTGTTATCTCTGAAGAGCGAGATGTAGGTAAGCACTGTTGACATGGTTACACTCTGCCTGTGGAAGCAAATTAGGCTATTGTAAACCTGCAGAAAAAAAAAAAAGCTCTGACACTTGGCTGACACCTTGGTTGCTTGTAAACACAAACGCAGCCAGTCCGACTCTCTCACGTGGCCACGAGACGTTCAGGCACACAAGTCTCTTCAGCTCCTGATCTGGAAACAGTGGAAAACACAGTTGTACAACGGGGCTACATGACCACACCTACTCTATCTGCTGTACCAGAGTCAGTCGAATTGAAGGAGCGGTGCACACAGTGTACCCAACAGCGAAAAAAAACTTCAGGTGCACGTCTGAGGTCAGCAGCTAAAAATGACGGCAGAGATGTGACTAAGCACATGTGAGCTGAAGATTTCATCAAACGCATAAAAACAATGGTGGGTTGACATCACCGGAGCCGCCATGCAATTTACTGCAGTGGGAGGAACTGAGCAAATTCTGTTTTTAAAATTATTTTAATAAATTCAACCAAAAGGATAAGTTTGGATTTAGAAACAGTCTCGCTTCTGGTGTATTTCAGGTGATGCGAGGCAATATTCAGATATAATTTCACATTATAAAAAAATCAAAGATAATAAGACTACACAGTTGCAAACAATAGTGCTAAAAATGAACAAAAATGCAAAAAAAAGATGCACGGACTATGCTTTCTTGACACGGTAGAGGAACATTTAAGTGGGCAGAGGGGGCTGTTTTTCTGCAGCCTTCCATTAGATGCAATTATAAATGGCCGAGAGCAGAGGGATGGGGAGCCAATCAGATCTCGGCTCGCATGTCAACCTAAGACCAACTGTCTCCTGGCTCTGACAGCAGGATTTTACCTCCATAATTCAAATCCCAAAGCAAAGGCAATCTGCACTTTGCCAACTCCAACCAGCGGGGCCGTGTTTACAAGGCGGCACATGGAGGAGAGCCGCGGAAAAAAGCGAACCGAGTCGAACCGAGCCACAATGAATGAAACCCTCCGTCAAGATGAATCAATCGCGGTCACAATCACACTTTGATCCGAGTAAACACTTAGCGGATGGAATTGTTGCCATTCAGCGGACTGTGAGACACATCTCCACTCCAGTGTGCAGCGGCTTTTTAACCGACACAGAGGTCTTTTCTTAATGATTATGCAAATGTTATTTAACGGCTATCGCTGTCATTTGCATCTTGTTTATTGCCCTGACAGCCATTGACACAACTTTGATAGCACCGGAGGGAGCTCGGTACCGAAAAGAAGCTGTTTGGCGGCGGATTCTCGCAGAAATAAGAGAGGTTACAGCACTGAAATCTACAATGAAGGCTGGAGGAGCACTGCGAAGAAATATCACCGTATCTGCCTCTGCACACACACAGTCTTTCTCCTCACTAACTCTTGCTCTACTTAGTCAAACTCTTGCCCTGTACCAAGCAGGGGCACACACTATTACCCACAACTCACAAAGTTGTTTCTGACTCAATATGCGGCTTCTTTCTCTGTCTAAACACTATTGCAGGGGTGGTATTGGGAGAAAGAGAGAGGCAGCCATTTTAGAGCTCTTGCTACATAGACAATGGCTGGTCCAATGCAATATGCAACTCTACAGTGCTTTTTCTCTGCTACTGAGTGACTTAAACTCAGTCAAAGTGTGCCAGTGCAGTAAGTGAAGTTTACCTGATTTCTGTTTGGAGGCTGTCCAGTGTTTCCCGGGCTCATGGGAGGCGGATGGTGGGTCCTTTGTTGCCAACCCGGATGGACCCCACCATACTGAGTGCTGCCCATATCTCCTGGTCCCTTGTTGGCCCCTTCCTGATTGTTATAGTCTCCTTGGGGGTAATTCGGGTAGCTCCTGGCAGAGCTGGGGGATGTCAAAAGCTGATTTAAAGTTGGCGTAGACGTAGGTTGTTGGTTTCCCATGTTATACCTCTGATTATTATTATAAGAGGCAGCCATAGCTGTGGTTCCTCCTGCTGGCTGTTGCTTGCCTGGCTGCCCCCCAGCCGCCGGAGGCTGGTTGTTACGCGGGGAATTCATGGCCCCGTATCCTTGGCCCTGATAAGAAGTCCTGCTCTGGAACGGGCTGTAGTTGTTGTAATGGTTGGGGTAGCCGTGTTCGTGTGAATTAGGGGGGTAAGGGTCCATCATGCCCGGCCCCGATGCAGCTGCCATGCCAGGGCTTTGTTGTCCGCCATGTTGATGAAAAGGGGGCCGGCTGTAGTGCTGGTTGTAACCGTAAGGAGGTGGAGGAAAGGGGCCCGGGTGGTGGTGTCCCATCCCGGGATGGTTATTCCCTTCGGGCCCGCCTGTATCATTCTGATTACTGCTATTATTATTTACCCTGGGTAAATTCCCGTTGCCGTTCTTCATGTCAGGATCCCCTCCTCCCCCAGCATTTCCAGCATCGGTCCCGTCCTGCAGCTCCTTCTGGCCAGGAGATCCGCCGTCAGGTCCCGGTTCCTTATTTTCATGCTGTTTCTCTCCCGGTACCGACTCCTCCTGTGTGTCCCGATCCGGCTTTTTGAGTTCGGATGGCGGGCTAGTGTTGAGAGTGGCGACGCTGGCGACCTGAGCGGCCATGATATCCCTCTCTCTCTCCCCCACTCTTTCTCTGCCTCTCTCTCTCAGCACGGCGACTCACTCACAATCAAACTCCGAATAACCATTGAATATAAATACAATTATATTTATAACAACGTACCCGTTGTCCCGGTTCATTCCCCCCTTTTCCCTCCGCCCGGACCGGTATCCGGTAATCCACCGCGACTCCGTTTAAAGTTAAAACAGAGAGGGGAAAGTTTGTGAAAGAAAAAATATATAAATACAGAGGCTGGGAAATGAATTTCACCGACACCAGTGAGTGTGTGTGTGTGTGTTGGAGGGGGGGCTTCTGTTACAGAACGAGAGCGCGAGCTAGAAATCAACCAAACCAGCACGAGGCTCCGCGAGACACAGCCATCTTACCGACCTGTCGCGAGAAAATGAAAACCCGGAGCGGATTCAGCGCGAGAACTGGATCCGGACTGCGCTGCCTCCATTATAACAACATTGTTTATACCCAACAAGAGCCATTATTGAAGGTCTAATGCGCTTTAAACTGAGCTCCGACATAAAAACGTCGACGTATTCGAAAAGGCCCGTTTGTTTGCACAAAGTAGTGGTCACTCTGAGGCTAATTAAGTGCTGTACAAATGAAAAGCTAATGCAAATGATGATTCACATCAGTGGGCTGACTGCTGAAGTAAATGAGCTTATATTTTTAGACTCAAAGCTACATGTTTGTCATTTTTGAAACACAAATATGCAGAGTGTAAGTCGCTTTATTTCATATAGAAAGACCCAAACAATTCGAACCAGTGTCTGTAATTGTTTGTGTGCTACTTCATCATTCCATTTGTGAGGATACAAACCAAGAATGTGTAGATACAGCTTTAGAAGTAAACAGACTTTTTATTTACATCAAAAGTGTCAACATTCAGTTCAAATATATGTTATACAGCCACAGATCTTCATATACAAGGTTCCTGCCATACACAGCTAAATATAAAGGAGTTTGTTTCGACAGCAATATTAAACTATCAAAACGTCCTGTCCTTCACCATAGCACTCTGCCTCTATGTCAGCCATAATTCTGATTGTACAAAAAAAATCTTTGTGCATAATCAGTGTGTGCCTCTTTGTGCACTCGTGTTATTCTTTCTATCTTATCTTATTAGCTGGTGAAAAGAGCGGAACAAAATAGGCTACAATGTCATCTTCTGTAAGAGTGGGCTAATGGGTGGAAGTGACTGCTTCCATGTGTCTGCAACTGCAAATGAGAGGAGTGAGCACAGCGGAGGAAAGTGGAGGAAAGCATGAAATTACAACCTGTGCATGTCTGTACAGTGTGTGTGTGAGAGAGAGAAAGAGAGAGAGAGAGAAAGAGAGAGAGAGGATAGAAAAGGAAGAAGGATGGGGGATGGACTGAGCCAGTCACAGAGCAGGAAGTGAAGATAGAAAAAGAGAAACAGTGCTGGTGGAAAAGTGACAGTGTATAGGCCACTGAAATGCAACACATCACATGTTATCAGTTAGGAGTCAAATCTCACGCCAGCACACGCGCACGAGAACGAGAAGAGATTTGGAGAAAGCAGAAAGTCGCCCTATACAATTAATGGGAACAGACACCCTATGTCTCTTCACCACTCTCTCTCTCCCCACCCCCTTTCTTCGTGTTCTTTGCCTGCCTGCCTCGCGCTCTCCTAGCAGCAGCAGCAGCCCTCGTGCTCCCTTCACGTGTTGTCGGAATTTTCTAAATCACGCCCTCAGTCAGATAGAAACGACTCGTGTGGAGTAAAAATAAGCAACTAAATGCGAAGTATGAAATGTATGAAATATCTTAGCCCAGTCCAAGTTAGCTGCTCAGATTTATGAGTGTATTAGGAGAGTGTGAACGCTCTTTAATAAGAAGATCACTTGAATGAAGCACAGTGATGAATATCAAATAGAGTACATTTTAATGAATATAAAGCACAGGCTTGTATTGAATTCAGTAAAACTTTAATGAAATAAGAACAAGTGGAGAGATCAGAAAATTGGGAGAATATGTTGACAACAATAGTATCGAATGTGTTCAGAGCCGATTGATTATAAAGCCTTTTCACACAATTCAAGCCAAATTTGAGGAGATAAGAATACACAGGGGTGTTGTGTTTTATTTCATATGAAAGGCTAGTGTGCTATTTTACACTTAAAGTAGCTTAATATTTAGCTGCATAACACTGTGTGTGCTTTCTGTCTCTGGAATCATAAAACAGACATGCCTGATGATCATTTTTCTATCTTCATTTTATGAAGTAGCCTGAGATATACAAAAATTTAGGGGAAAAAATATATACACTTTTTTTCTAGCTTAAGGTTTCCTATTTCCAGACAGAGAGAACTTGAATGCTGCGACACTGTGCATTCACGAGCCTCGGGTGGAGCTCATGAAGGCAGCATCACCGCTTGCAAAAGCAGCAGAACTTTGCTATGTGAATGTGGGGGATGGGAAGCAGCAGCGCCCTGCTCTGCTCAGCCCTTTCTCTCTACAATGCGGGGCTTTTTGCTTATATTGCTCACTCTGTCCATGGAAAAGAAATCCCCTTTTTCTTTAAGTTTTAAATAGAAACTAACAAAAATATCCACATGTATTTTGAAGCTGCAAAGACAGCTTTTGTATGTTTAATAAAGGAGAGAATGCAGGGTGGAGGGGGTCAGCTCAGCTGCTGTCTGCTTATATAGGCTAAGGGAGGAGTGTGTATGTGTGTGTGTGTCTGTGTGTGTGTGTGTGTGTGTGTGTGTGTGTGTGTGTGTGTGTGTGTGTGTGTTAGCAGAGAGCACAGATACAAGGCTATAAGGGAGGAGGGGGTAGGGAGCTTCTTTTTCTTTTTAGCATAAACTTGCTGTTTATTATCAAGAGGTGCAGCCTCTCTTCTTCTCTCTTTCATATATTTAAAAAGAGCACCACAATCTGCTTTCTATGCTCCATTTTCTCAGTCTTTTTTTTAGGAGAGGCTTCAAAATGTGCTATATTTTCAGCTCTCACCTTGAAAAATATTTATCTGTTTTTTTTTTAGCCGTCTGCGCAGCTTTGTGTGGCTGCAAAGTGACTTAAAAATACTAAGATCATATGGTATGTTAAATCTCTGTGGGAGAGCAACAACATGATGCTAAAGACCTCCTGTGCAGCTAAGAGCACCATGCATTTATTTATGTGATTCTTGTTTTACAAGGATATGGTGTTCTCTAAAATGCCATGCTGTCTATCCGGACAAGCTTAACAGCAGGCATAAGGACCTCCTTAACACCAAATTAATAGGGACACTGTGGTTTTTGAAACTGATATGGCCTGGAGTGCACTGTTTTACCCTGAATACTGAAGCTGAATCAGAAAACAGTCACCTAGAGTAGTTACGGTTGATATCACAAATGTTGTTCATATACGGTCACTGTACTATAACTGTTGCCACCCACAGATGAAGAATGACTTGATGAAAAAGTGTTACCATGAAAACTTGCTACTCACTAATTCTCTGCCATAATCCTGTCTGGCTCATGTAGGAAAAGATTCACACTTCCCACACGATCTCATGCTTTTGTGCCCCAAGTCTGTCTTTTGTCAAATTCACAGTCATTCAAACAAAGAGCAAGAAAATCCAAAGTAATTTGCAGGTTGTTGCATGAATGCAGTCTGGACTGTGTCACATTTACCTCTTTGCTCTAATCGTGGATAATGTGTGTTGAGGGACAGGCAGGGAGGATTGGCAGTGGTGGTGGTGGGGTGTAGTGTGTCCCAGGATGATGATTTAAGAGTGTTTACTTGTGCCTCACCACCGCCTCTCTGTGAGGATGACCATGATGCATCACCTTCGGCCGGGTGTCGCGGCTTTCTTGGCCATCACCAAGGCAGCAGCTTGGACTTCATCCAGCAGCTTTTTTTTTCTCCGCAATCACTTTGAAATTGATATCAGGGGTTGATTAGAAGAAGGGAAAGACAGTAACAATGAAAGTGTTGGTGAAAAGCTGCATTTTAAAGATCCAACGATTTGGTGGGAGTTCATTATTCATGTCATCAAATCGAGTTACAAATGCAAAGCAGAAATTTCAGTGGACAGGCTAAGGCCATAAATATTTTACTAACTTAACTAAGCCAAAATATTCTATTTCTGTTCATTTATGTAAGACTTTGATATTCTTAAATGTGCATTTTTAATGTTGTAACTTTGTTCAATTAATCTCAGCTTTGGACTGTAGAAGTGTCACTCTTGCTGAGTTAACTGGTGACTGATCATTCAGGAGGTTTTTTTTTTCCTTTTATTTTAATCCCTTGGGATCCAGTCTGGGAATGAAGCCATACAATCACCAAGACAACCCAATAATGTGGCGTGGAATTTCCTAACAAGAGTGGAGCTGAATTCAGACACACATGCACGGTACACACCCACGTGTACAATAGCCAAACACAATCCGTACCTGACAATAATGTACACACTGTGAATTTATGGCCGTCAAGAGTCCGTCATTAACGTAGACTTGCGCCAAACGTGAGTGTCAATCCCACACTGAGGCTGTCCTGGCCACATACACACACACACACACACACACACACACACACACACACACACACACACACACACACACACACACACACACACACACAATCAAAACAGTTGGGTCGTGTCCAGATGGTTGCCAGGCAGCAGTTCAACGCATAGTCTGGAGTGTGTAGAGGAAGGAAGTGCCACTTTGCGAAGTGCAATGAGTATCCGGCTAGTTCCCAGACACTTTGTGTGCGTGTGTGGAACCTGCTGTTTAAACACACACCTGACAAACACACACCTACCACTCTGTAAACAGTGCAGGAGTCAGGAATGTTCAATAGAAGCCCTGCATGCTTTCCTGCGGGGTTCCTTAATAAATGTGAACAATCAGTTTTATATTGGTTTGTAAAAAACACAATCTTCTCTTCACAGTGAGGGCCACAGTATAAGTTAAATCCAAACATACAGCACTGATAGCTGAAATAGATTAAAGGATATTAAAAAGCACTTGGGGAATTATTACACTGTCTTATAAGGTCATATTTCAAATTAATCTTTCCGCCATTGTTCTTGCCTGATTTGATCAAACGGGATCAAACTTTTTTACTACTGGCCACTGCTCACCCTGAACTGCTTTGCAGACATTCAATCAGTTTCTCCTCTCTCCTTGTATTATTCTCTTCCAAGCAGTGAAATCCTCTCTGTTCCTTAGGTGAAAATAGACTAGGGGACCTCAATGCCCCACGACAGGCTTTCAAATCAAAGCTGATAGGACATATTCAGGTTACACTGGAGCACTTTTATACACCTTTTTTGTGTGTGGGGTGATAATTTGCTAGGGGGCATTTTTTTTTCTTCCAAATCTCTGATTTCATGAAGTCCACCCAGGATCCTGCGCTGAATTCTAAACATTCCATTTTCTTGCAGTGTGTTCAAAAGAAGTGAAGGAAAGACCCCCAATCTCAACAAAGCCAGGCAAGGTTAAGAGCACTCAAAATTATGGTGTCCACCCTGCAAGGACAGAGAAGTGCTCGCTCTCTTTTCAGCTAGGATGAAAAGAAACCGTGTGGGGAATCATCTCTGTCGTAAGGAAACTCATCACTCTAGCATACTGCGAACTGCTCCATTGTGGGTCACAGAGCTCAGTATGTGAGCTTCTCCTCCACTGACAAATGGTTCCATCCCTGTAAATCCCACAGAGCATCTTTTCAGTGTTTGAGCTGCGAGCTACGGCCAAAATACAGACGAGAGAATACTGTAGAGGTGTCTTACAATAGAAAACATAACCGAGACTCCTCAAAAAAATAAATATTCTCTTCTGGTGCTTAGATATTGAAATATAGTCATATAGTTTCTATAGACGTCTGTAGGGGCCAGTGATGCCAACAAAAGGTGGACATTCTTTGCAAAGGCAGTTGTTAAACAAATTGAGCTGCAAAGCTAACAAGCTAGGAACATACTAGCACTGATCAGTCACAACCAAAAACTGTCTATAGAAGATGGACATTGCCTTCAGGTCTGAAAAATGAACAGAAAAATGCGGTAAACTTGTATTTATCAGCCAGTGAGGGCGACTCCTCTGGTTGCAAGAAGAAGCCTGATTGTATAGAAGTCTGTGAGAAAATGATCCAATTCGTACTTCATTTGTGACCTCTGTAAATCTTTTCTTGATGCTTTTAAGGTCTCAGTCGCTAGTTTCAAGTTTCCTTCAATACAGTGTGAAGTTCATTTCGTAAATGATGGCCGCATTTAGACTAAAACAAACAATAATGCAGGGTATGTTTTAGGACTTGTGATTGACAGGTTGCTACCATATTAGAATGCACGTTCTGAGTCAGAGCAAGCGTTCACTTGTTACTTCCGGTTTCAGAAGACCAAAGCCACAAACCGATGGGTGACGGTACCACAGTGTTCATCTTTTATACACAGTCTATGGTCACAATAGCTCTCCAGCTTCTGTTTATTTTCTCTGTAGTGCTGTTTTTCATTCTGTTCAATGAAGGCTTTTTGACAAGTCAGAAAATGTAAGTAACTCTTGGATTTATCTCACAGGTGTGAGCAAACAGCAATAACAGCAATTTGAAGTATTTAATGGATGCTGCTGCAAAATGTTGCGGCTTAATAAAACAGTTGTAGTTGTGAACGAGCCTTCACTCTGAGATTTGCAAAACAGCCAAGGACACAAAGCTACTGTTGTAGTTCAAGGTTACATAAATAAATGAGAAAATATGAACTACAAGGTAATACGTTTTAATACAGACAGTATGAATCATAAAAATATTAAACAGAGAAATTATCTAAAACATTTGGAAAATTTAGCTCATTATAGTTTTTTTTATTATGCAAGGAGGTTGTTGCACCTCATTTTTATTTAATAAAGAGAAATCCCCTTTTCAGTGTTATTTCTCAACATCTTTCTCTTCAAATTTATTTGATTTATTTAATCTCAGAGTCTTTTTCTGCCAATAAAATGACACAAAACACAGCAGGGTCAGGTATGGGATTTATTGTTGCTTTGGTCTGAGTGAAATCAGCCAGCCACATAAATGTTTACAGTCTATTTGTCTTGATCAACATGAACTTAAGATAATAAAATACACATCTTGTCTGTATTTCTAAAAAGATTATTAACTGAGTTTATAGAGTCACGCTTTTAGTCTCAATGAATTCTGCCCGGGACACAAACAATTTAATAAAAAAAAAATTCAAAATGCTTTTGAAAAAGCTGCTGTAAATCAAATTACTTAAAAAATTAAAAAATCATTCACTTCTGAAAATGTTATATTTAGTTGTTTATAGTGCTGCCCTTTTCAATGTGTGGATAATAGACTTGAATTTAGATTCTGCTCATGCAGTACAATCATGATAGAAAGACAAGGTTATGAATATTTAAAACTTTAATTGAACCAAATATGCATGCTTGAATTAGGGATTCAGAAGCCATAAGTTTGCAATCAATGGTGGCAGTCAGGGGACCTGCGTTTGTTTTCAGGTGAAATAGCTAACTGTAATGCAGACATGATGAACAGCAGAGTGGGCTGGCAGAGAGATGGACGAAATTGACACGTTGAAGACGGAGTGATTAAGTTACCTGTTACAGAACAGCCCCTGAGCATATATCAATATGAAGTGTGGCAGGCTGAGAAGATGAATTGGACGCGAACGAATGGATGTGAAAAAAGAATTGCAAGCAGCTGTACTTATCCAGCTCGGAAAATAGAGTCTGTGTAGAAACCAAGGCAGCATTTTATGGAGAAACCATTTTCTGTGTGTAATATCAGTATGTTGATACAAGGCATTATATTGAAAAACGGCTGATGTTATTCACTCCCTGGGCCCCTGAGATGCTCAAGAGACCAATCTTCTCATATATTGAAATTGGATGTATTTCAGCTGTTACCAGCTGAATCATTTTCTTGTCCCACTCTTTTAGCCTATTGTTTACAGATGCGCCTTTTGTTGTGCCTGAACTCTTCCCTCGTATGGGGGCTGATGTTTGTGCTGTTTCAAGCATGATTGCCTCAACTTACAAAGGGCAAGGATGAAGTGAAACTGAAAAAGAAGGGAATACATTAGCATAGAAGTTTGATGTGAGATAGGTGGTGGAGCTGATGATGAAACAGCATGAGAGTTTTGTTTTAAGGAGGATAAACACAAACAGAGGCTGTCGAGGAAAAATAGAGAATAAACTTTGCCATATAAAAACACCGTGATTGCAAGATGACATATGTATGAACAGACAGGCCTCCATCTTTTTCTCCAGAACATGCCCCTGTGTGTGGCGGCACACTTCAGGAATGACCTTTTGCTTCCATGCTAGGACACCCATTGGGGGAGTGACAGGGATCCAGCACCACCCACCAGTCAACTGTGAAAACAAAACTTTATCTTGGCTCTGTTGGAGGGCTTCGAGATAGGGGAGTGCAAGCCTTTTGAGGGCAGAAACCATTCTTTGAGTCTGATGACTGGCCTGCAGGGGAAGGCCGGAGATAGGGCTGGTGCTGGCTGGAGGTCAGATCTCAAATCTTTGCATTGAAATGCTGATAAAAGAGGACATTCAGCTGTAATTGCTCTTTTGCTGTAATTCTGGATGACACACCTCCAAGCTGAACACCAAGAAAACAAACCATGAACGCTGATGTGTTGCAGCTGCCACCTTTTTTCTCCACGCATGGCGAGGGAGGAGGATACTGAGATTAACAAACAAAATGTACTATAATGTGTGACAATAAAGTAAAACGAGGCTGTGCATATGACTTTCCAGTTTTTCTCCATCTGTTGCCAGTCGAGTTGATAAAACATAATCCACGGTTTCCTCTGAATGTGATATGAGAGCTTACAATTTGGAACGCATCATTTGGATCATTTAGGATTTGGATCAGGTTCACATTTGAAGAGGGTATTTGAACCAGAACCTTAAGAGACACTGTTGGGCACAGCTCTTGCCAAATAGGGCATTTATAAAAGGTTGGCACAGGCCTTACAGAGTGAAGGCTGGCAAAGGCATGATGCCCACATCATAGTGCCAACCAAGGGTTTTGTTTGGCATGTGTCTCTGTAGTATGGCTTGTCTCCTCCAGACAACTGGCCCAAACACAACTTAGCATTAGGTTACAGAAGCATTACAAACTGAAAGTGATTCATTAAAAAGCTCTCAGTCTCTGCGTGAGATGAGAGGCGCAAGATTGAGGATCAATAAAACACAGTAAAGGTGCAAAATACTATGGACATATGGCTGGAGCCCCTCTTTAGTCTCACCTGTGTGTTTGGACTGGCTTTAAATAAGTAAAATCAATAAGCTGTTATGGATTCACATCATCACTACATAAAAAATAAGTGCCCCTAACATAGTTTACTCACTTTATACTCGCTATCGCAATGAAAGAAAAAAAAAACAGCTGAGGAAAACTAAATTAAATCCACAACATCTCATCAATTATAAAGTCAGTGTGACAGTGTCTTTACCCTGAACCTTCTTACTCGAGGATTTGGCTGGGTGCCTCTCCAAGAGATTTTGATATCCCTCGTTTGATAGCAGCAGGCGCCACATACGCAATCCTCACTTAGACTGTTACAATAAAAAGGGCTCTAGGAACATAGTCAGGGACAACAGCAATGTTTAATTTCAGGCACAGAGGAGAACAGTTTCTGTCCTGCAACTGTACAAATCAAGACAGTGGGGAGAGCAGGGCAAAACACAGCTAAAGTAATTTATTCTGCCTCATTTTAACCTGCCAGAGAGGCCTATTTTAAGAAAAATATAAAAAAAAAGAGGGAGGAGGTGCTGAAGACAATGCATTTTAAGGGAGGCTGTTCCCCTAGTGTGCCTTTAACTGTCAGTCAAACCCAGCAACGTAAACACATATTAAGGGGGAAGACAGAGGGGTTTCCATAGCCACAGCTTTAAATGGCACTGTCGTGCTGTACACAGTACCCCCTTTTTTTGCATCGCTGTTTATTTGCTGTTGTGTTGGAAGAATTGAGGTTGTGCGGAAAGCATTGATAGCAAGGCACTGCGAGGCTTGGCTTGCGCTATTTCCACTGCAAGAGAAAGAAGAGAGAGACAGAAGAGGGCCCAGCAGACTAAGAAAAAAAAAAACATACAAGGCCGGTTATGCAGAAACACAGATTTAATGTAAGGCTTGGCTCTCTGTTATAAGCAGGGGAGAGAGGAAAAAGCTGGTCTGGAGTGGCAGGAAGAGGGAGACGGAGAGGAGGAGGAGGAGGAAGCTGAGCTCATCCAGCGGTCCAAGGCATACCTGTTAGCCTGTGGACTCAGAGAAGCTTCGGAAAACATTCGGTCCTATAAGGATTCACTGGACCCAGGCCGAGTGGATGGTCTCTCTGGGAGCAACGTCTCAGAGAGGACCCCATTTAAAGCAGTTCCTGCCCCCTCTTTGGGTAAACAGTGCTATAATACACTGAATTAACAACACAAGCCCTGGGGAAATCAGGTCTCTCTACAATAAATTGGCAACCCCCACCCCCTGCCCATGATTTTTATGGTTTCAAGCTCAATAACACAGTTATTATTAAATCATGTTTACTGGAATCACGTGCGTGTCCTAGTCTTGGCTGTGTAGCTGTTGGGTTGTGATTTCAAACGTACCTTTTTTCTTTTTTTTTTTTGCCTTTTAGGTGAATTCATTACATGATATTTCATAAGCACTTATTGATTGTGGCTGTGGGCTAGAAATTCAGCACAGCCTTTGCTTTTTGAGTCTGTGCAGAAGAATTGTAATGCGGATTTAAATCCTTGTAAAAATAGCATTTGGTTAATGCCATTTGTTCAAATATATCACCACTGGATGCGCTGTTCATTGGCCGCCCATGCAGCTGAGCTTCTCCCTTGGAGGTCCGTACTTAGGCAATACATAAAACATTAAGCATGTAAGCAAGAAACGCTGTTCATCAATGCAATTCTTGCAGAGAGACATTTAAGTGCTCCCTAAAAACCTCTGATTCTGTTTCCTCTGTCATCTCTGCTGGAGACCAGGTAGGAACCCCTTAACTGTGGCTTCTCACCCGCCGCTTAATCTTACCCACAATCACATTCAGTGACAGGCGCACAAAGCCGTCCAGCGAGCCCAACAAGGCTCTGCTATTATGTAACCACTGACAGCTGGGCTTTCAAGGGAGGGGTGAACCCCCATCCGTGTGGCAGCACTTTGTGTCAACCAGACGTCACAGTCAAGAAAGGGCCAGGGTAGAGAAAGGGTATTATCAGGCCAGGCAGGGGCATGTGGACCCAATAACAAACACACCGAGTGACGGAGTCAGAATCAAAACAGCAGCGCAGGCACAACTCTAACATTAACTCTAGATTCTTTGTCAAATGTCATGTAACATGCTGTCTGTGTGTGACACTTAATAACAAGTACTAGGCCACTGGTGTAATATTAATGCAATCGGGAAAATATATATAACAATCTTTATATTTTCTTGGCTACAGGATCTCACTGTGTCTCATGGGCAACACAAATTATAGCTTTCTGTGTTGCAGAAATGGATGACAGGATTTTTTTTCTCTGATGCAGAAAAGTCTTTTAAGTGCACCCAAAAATGTCCTTGGTTGCATTTCAACCAAATGCACCTAAATGGAGACTCACGTGCCTCCAAAAACAAAATTGGGAACAAGCACATGTGCATGGGTTAGAAGTCTCCTCGCTCCAAAGGGGGTGATTTCTCCCCATTGTTTTTCTTAATATGTCATTTCTTTGAAACAGTGGCACATGACACTGAACACAGAGGCACCCAAATGTTTGATTAAACTGTGCATCGGCTCCCTTTAGGCTGACGGGGCTTTGATGCTCTGAACACACAGCAGAGCCAAAGGACCCAGAATAGCAGGGGGATAATCGACAGACGGTGTGTTGATTTTGCCACCCTTTCCAAATAATTCCCTGTTGTCCCAGGGAAGAATCGCTGTCAGTGGCGGTATTCCAGGGCAGACAGACTGGAGAGATTGTACAGGATGAGGGCCGCCATCTAGATAGTGTGGTTCTAAACATGTCTGTGGTCACACAGACCTGGCCTTCAGCGTGCTCTTCAGCCAAACTGACTCATTATATGCTTGATGGAGCAGCTTGGGCATGCACATAAACGTGTTTATACCATCCAAAATTAATGACTAACACTCCTGTTTGTCCATAAAGATCCTTTATTAAGATAAACTTTTAGGAGAGTAGATTGCTGCAGCAGCTTAACAAGGGAAAAAGTTCATAATGCAAATAAGCTGCAGAAGCTAATATTACACAAATTACGAGGACCAAGTAGTTTAAAAGATGACAAAATATGAAACAATTAACAAAATAAACAATATACTGTACCTTAATATTATATTTGAAGTAAAAATTGCCTCATATTTTTGTTTACTTATTAAATTCTGTCTTTTTCAAAATAGTCTGGTATGACAATGCTTTTATTAGCTTTAAATGAATTTAGAGTACAAACTTATTTTTCAAAGAACTAGCAAACAGATATTAGTTATTACAACTAATTTAAGTGTTTCATAGTTTTAGTTATAACATATTTTGATAAGAAACTAGTCTTTAAGTTTACAGACTGAAGGATTTCAGCATCTTGTTAACTTTTCCACAACATTTAAAGATGTCTGCCATGTTCTTTTACTGGTGCAGAGGCTTGTGGAGCCTCTGAACCTCTTTTTTCTTTTCTGTGTGGAAATTTTGTGGACCTACTAGCTGATCTTCGGGTCTATTCTTGACACAAAGATGTCCCAGTTTACCACCAGTATAACCAGTTTCCCTCTCTGTGCTGCTGCTGCTGTCTGGCGCTCTCACCGTCGAGCTAAAGATTGTCAAGTCTAGATAGAGGTCATAGTACAGCAACCGTTCCCTCCAACACACAGCCACTTCATGAGCACACACGGGCTAAAAATGGCGAAAATATGCTAAAATATGAACCATTTCACTATCACACTTTGACAGAATATATTTGTAAGACAACTTGGAGCATGGTGACGCTTCACTTTTTCATTTTTCCACTTTTAAAATGTGTTTTTGCCTCAGATTAAAATCAAAATCCGCTCCGTGTTTTCCGGGAAGCCGGAGCCTCAATTTACTGTGTGTGCTTTCAGCGCCGCACCACTCACTGGCAACCTTAAGGATTCATCCGCGGCTCACTTGTGTGTGCGTGTATGTGACTCTTGTTTTACAGCACAAAACGACAAAGTTTTACCCCGGTACAGCACGCACATCAAACTGCAATACTTCTTTTTGATCGTATTTTCGTGGGACAGTAAATATAATGCGTTTCAACAGCCGCAGAACGGGTTTGGGGAACTTGGTGCACTATTTCGCCTCAGCTGTCCTGTCTTTCTAACGCATACAATACATTCCTGTGTTGCTCCGCGGTGTGACAAGGCCCTGCTTGCCTGCTGTTCCTGTAAACTCCCGCCTTGACTCGATGAGCGAGAGAGGCAGAGAGACACTAGGGGAGAGAGAGAGAGTGGAAAAGCCCTATAAAACAAGCAGGCCTGCAGCAGCCACACTGGAGTTCATATTCCATTATAGAGCACGCATCAAGTTTGCTGCTTATAATGAACACACTAATCACATAATAAAATAATGACTCGCACTTATCTGAGTGGAGAAATATCAATTTACCCAACAAAACTGCTTGCATAACAAATTATTCAGCTGCCATTGTCCACTACGCCAAGAGAGAGCAGACAAATGAGTAGCTTCTGCATATTGAAGTATGTATCAACAAAAACCGCCTTATTAGCAGGGAAATATCAGCTTTGATTGCATTATAATGATCAGACGTGATGTAATATTGTGTAAATCAAAAAGGATCATCTCAGTTCCCTTAATTTTTACAAAGTCAACATGTCCTTCAACTGTCATTAAAGCCTAAACTGTTGCTATGCAGCGCTGAAATCCTTTCATTTCTGATGTTTTGATCAGTGTTGTTAACTAAACCCCGAGGCCATCTAGAATAAGGCCCTCCAATAAAAATACACTCCATAATATTCCTGTTATGTTCCTGCAGGGACTTTAAAGTGCATCTGTGCCATTCAAATGTGGTGCCTCTGTCTTACGATTTTATATCAGATCATATCACAAAAATATTCCCATAACAGGGGGTTTTACAATTTCTTTTGCCGCTATGTGACCCTGAATCTAAGTTTATTCTTTTTCTTGGGAGCGAGCCAAAAGAAGCAGCTCCTTATCGGACTCACATCCCAGCCATCAATTAATTTCTGACCAGGTTGTGCGTAGCGTGATGGGGTTGTATTATGACCGATGCTTTCGCAGTCAGACTGCGTGCAAAACCAGATTCCACTGCCCCTAAGTGACAGTTTATGGTCTTTGATTTGGTTTGGCTGGAGATTGCCAGGCAACAAAACTACCCTGAGTCCTGAATGAAACAGCCATCTGTTCCATAGCCCGGTAAAACTGAATTAATTTGACTCAGTGCCTAATCCTGGAATTCAGCTGTAGATTGATTTTTTCTTCCTCTTTTTATTAAGACAGGGAGTAACCAAAAAAGTAGGTTACATCAAAGAGCACGGTGACCGCGGTGACACTAAGAGCATTGTTTAGTCACATCCTCCCTGCATTTGAATAGTGAAAAAAATACAAAAAACACACACTTCAACAAATACAGGATTCAAAATAACTTTGAAATGACAGTTTGCAAGTAAAGATGAATGAAAAACAAATGAGGGGCTATTGTTTGTGTTGACTGTAAAGCAGGTCATAGCATGCTAATCCCCTTGTCTGAGCTGCTACACAATGAATACTGGCCATTCCTTGCTATTTATATAGACATGGCTATGAAGACTTTGAAAACTGAGATGAACCGCAACAACAACAAAGTCAAAGGAATATGAAAAGCTGCTTGTGATCATAGCTTCAGACTCAGGTGAGTTTGTTTCAGCCAGCTCCTGTCTGCATGTCAGTGACCTTTTTCCCCCTCCAGATTACCCCACTGGCCTTGACCCACGGCACGCTGAGGGCAAGGCCCTTTGGCTCGATGACAACGTATCCTTCCAGTGTCTCCCAGCTTTATCCTTCCTGCTTCATGCCTGTTAAACCTATATGGATTGTTTTACCCTCCGATCCACAGGCCCACACAATGCCCACTGAAAGGGAGAGGTCAGGGGCTCACCGCTGTGACCCCGAGCACGGGGCCCTTTTTTGTATGGAGCCGAGCTTGTATCCCATTCTCCATCCCGGCTCTAATCATGTAGCCGAGCACAAGACACACTTCTGGGCTCACACTAAATCAGCTCCATAATGGGGGTGAAGACAATGCATGCAAAGCTGATCATCTGGCTGCCGCTGTTTCCCTTCCCACACAGTTTAAGGGTTAACTCGGATCACGCTTCTTCTTTTTTTTTCTTCCACCTCCTCTCTCTGTGATATTAAACTGATGCTAAGGGACCGGGGCTGACACTGACAAATCTACTAATACTGCCACGGTGTCAGACACACTTCCAGGCTATCTCTCTGTCACAGCTGGTGAAAGTGGCTGATAACCTACATGCTCTCTTTCATCTCGGATGTTGTCTAGTGCTCATGCAGGTCAAGGTGTAGCAGCGGCAGCAGCCAACCCTGCCTGGTGATTGTGGCACCTTTGGTCTACCTGCAAAATTAATATCAGCGACAAAGGTCTTTCTTCAGGTGTGGAATCTAATCGAGAGCTGTGGGAAAACCAGCAGAGAGACGTCTGATTTCCTTGCTTTCTTTCATTCCTCGTAATAATATCACTTTGATGCAGAAGATTAATTGGCAAAGAAGGTCAGGAGGAAAGGGGCAGCTGTTATTTTTATCGTTGATTGTTTCCTTTTTTAATGATTTAGCCAGGCTATTCTTGATTCGGAAAGTGCTTTGACAGCAAAACAAGAGGAGCGTCTGCCTCAATCGGAGGAATGATGATAGTCTATGAGGAGCCAGCAGAACAAACAGCTCCCTCTTTTATGCCAGTAATTAAAGCAGCAGTGGGTGGAAGAGTGTGGGAAAGAAGCAGGGAGGACGGAGGAGGCCTGGTTCAGGACTGCCACCTAGTGGTGAATCCAGTACAGTGCAGGATGAGACATGGACAGAGCTTTTTAATTGCCTGTTCTTTGGTTCTAGTATGCATTGAGGAGGACTGTGCAGTGATATTGTGCACAGTGGAGACTCTGTTAAGAATGAAACCTCTCACAGAAATCACCTTTCCTGAACCCCGCGTTCACTCCTCACCAGTATTTGAATGCGGCAGCTGCCAAGATCTCCAGGATCTATCATCTCTTTATGCCATGAATGGCAAAAATAATTGAAAAGGGTGACCCACACTTGGCAGCTGAAGTGGAGGATGGATTCTGATCCCTGTAATAAGTAGGGCTCAATAAGCGCTGCAGGAAGCCCCAGCTCTGTTCCAGCAGGAGAATGACTGGGTCAGATTAAGGTTGAGGAGTTTAATTATGAACAAGGAAATGAAGTTCTCCAAATCTCTGGCTCACGGGATAATTTTAGCCGAGAGACGGCGGCGGGTGTCTCGGCCCGTCTTTCTCTCTCTGTCTGCAAGCTCTAGCTGAAGCATCTTCTGCCACTTCACAATCAGAAGCCTCCTGAGGGATGAGGAGGAGGAGGAGGAGGGGGAGGAGGAGGGGGAAGGAGGAGGGTGAGGAGGGGGACTAGAGGGAGGAGGCTGTGGAAGAAGGAGACAGGGATGAAGTGCCACTTAGGATATTGCTTCAAGGACTGCTCTCCTTGTTAAACTCATTGCTGTGGGCATAAATATAGCCAGGCGTCAGATGATTTATTGACACACGCTCCCTCTCCTCCTTCTTCCTGCCTAACAAGCCTGTGGACAAATGAATTGTTGAACCAGAGGAATTTTGCCTTGATTTACACTCTGTTCCCACTGGCTGTGGGAAATCGTAGGGGATGGAGCTCAGTGTGTGTGAGAGAGCGAGGCATGCTCAGAGTGTGCAGTAAACTTTAAGCAAGAATGGAAGAAGTCAGAGGATTTTGTGAAGGAAATCAAAAGCACAGAATGTCTTATTTCTTTTTGTAAAACCATAAATCTTGAAGAGGAACTACACCAATTTTACACATCATGTCAGTTGTTGTGTGCTTTTGGGCATTAGAAAACAGCTGTATAAAATGGTCTGTGGCTCTGCAGGAAAAAGTAATCCCTGATGATGTCAGTAAAGTTTTCTCGCTAAAAGAAATCTTAGGCAACACACTGGTATGAGGAGTTTTAGGCAGGCATTTACTCTTTATAATAAAAGACTTCTAAAATAGTTGCTATTGGAAGTAGGGTGTGTTTAGACCCTTTTTTCAGGACAATAGAATATAGCTTCTTCATCTTCCATTATTTTTCTAATCTGTCTGTGAGCGATTTAGCTTTATGGAATACTAAATACTGAATCAAACAAATGCACTTCATAAAAATCAGATATCTTATTCATTAAAGCTGCACTCATCAACAACATTTATAATGTGAAAGATGTCACTCATAGTGACAAACAGATGATTGTCTAACTCTATTATACTTAGCCATTCCTTTGAGTTATATGATGTTTTAGCCTCCTTTAGCCAACTGTTTTTGTTTGGCGACTGATGCACTTTACGTTTGACAGTGTTTCAGTCAAGGAGCTGTTAAATCCTGATAAGATCCTGATAAACTTACGTGGCAAAAATGATTTTTTTTTTTAAAAAAAAAGCACATACATACATTTGATTAGTTCTAGATGCTGTACACGGATATATGTTCTCACAGCAAGTCAGCATCCTCTCATGTGAAAACCTACTTGGCAATAAAACCTTTCTGATTCTGTAAAAAAGCTGTCCACACACTGAAGCAGATGCTTCCAAGAACATTTATTAACTTATGGTGACATGAACAGAATATTTTTCTAAAATGTATTTTCTTCTCAGAAGTTAATGTTATACTATACTAAGGTACAAGTGATGCAAGTTTTATTAGGGGTTGTATGCAAGGCAGCATTGTGGACGTCTGTTCCCTCCAATTACAGTATATGTGACTGCACCGACTGTTCATGTAGCCACGATGCCACAAGGGCACCAACTGTCTGTTCTGATTTTCCAGCGTAAGAACTGCACGTCTGCAAGGGAGTAGATCCATGACTTAAAGGTTGCTGACTGAAGCAGAACTAAGCGGATTGTCAGTATTGTACTTAAATTTTGTTAGATGAGCAGAAACATGACCACAAATGAATAAATGTGTAAAGTGGCAACTCTTTGGAAAGATGTATGCTATAACAAGTATATGCACTAATGTTCAAAAGTTTGAGGTCACCCAGGCAATTTCGTGTTTCCATGAAAATTAACAGTTTTATTCATGTGCTAACATAATTGCACAAGGGTTTTCTAATCGTCAATTAGCCTTCCAACACCATTAGCTAACACAATGTAGCATTAGAACACAGGAGAAATGGTTGCTGGAAATGTTCCTCTGCACCCCTATGTAGATATGCCATTAAAAATCACCTGTTTCCAGCTAGAATAGTCATTTATCACATTAACAATGTCTAGACTGTATTTCTGATTAATTTAATGTTATGTTAATTGAAAATAAGGATATTTCTGAACAGTAGTCTAAGTCTGCACTCAGGCATTTTCATCAAAATGGAAAGAGCTGAAAACCTGAAACTATTCTAATTAGGAGGTGTTCATGCATTACTGGAGACAGAACATGGATGTGCTGTGTTGTTTTCTTAAAGATAGATTCCACTAGGCCTTAGATAATCAGATTAGATGTCTAAATTTACCCATTGCACACAAATGTTAGCCTTTTGGCTACCTGAAGATGTTCTAATTTGTTGTGAATTCGAGGTAAATTAAGACTTTTTTCTAATTAAAAACATTAAAAATCCTTTGGCTCTGTTTGTTCCATCAGAAAATTCTCCCTTCTGGAAGAAAATGACCTGTATGTTTTACTGCAAAAATTCAGCCTTTAACAAGACTTTAACAAGATTTGGAAATAGCAGCATGTAGTGATAATGTCATTGGTAACTGATGCTGCCACTTTAGTTTTGCAGTTTTAGCTGTCCTGTTAACAGTTTAATAGGTGTATCTTTTTCTGTAGGGGATTTTTATTTTATTTCTCTTCATTGGAACACCATGAGTGGCCACTGGGACAAAGTGCACCACATCCAGCCTCATAATACATCATTAGCTCTGAGTAGATAAAAAGCGTCATTTGGGTTGTGATACGTATGGTTACGTACAATTTATTACAATGTGGCAATATATAATATGACTTTGGCTGAATCGGTCGTAATATTGTTATATTAGACATTACATTTTAGATGTAGGTGCTACTGATGTAGCTTTGCAGTGACTTTAACAGGGATCTGCTCTCTCCTCTGTAGGGATTTTTTCACAAAGTGGGAGAAATCCTAATTATCACTAAGTCCTCAGCAGTAAAGGTCAGTCTCTTTGCTTTGAACACAATCAACCTGAAGTGTAATAAAGCACAGAATCTTTCATTTATTTGATCTGGTTTAGGCATAAACACAACTTGATTAGGTTTAGGAAAATAACTGCATAGACTAATAGACCTTCATTGTTCTAATTACAATAACAAACATGCAATTGAAAATATGAAAAAGCCATGAAACCTCTAATAGTGATCTTAAAGACAGTTCTGTCAGTGTTTTGTCAACCCATCCATCCACCCTGACCTCCTCCCTACAGGGACATTGCGGTTCTATGACTCGCTGTCACAATTAAAAGTAACTACAGTTCTAATCACAGATATAACAGATGGACATAACAAACATGACTTAAACCATTTGCGAAGCCATGAGTTTTCACAATAATTTACCAAACACAAAGAATTCTGTGCTAAAGGAGACTTGAAACTAGCGACTGAGTCTATAAGCTGTTTCAGGAAACGTTCACGCAGGTAACAAATGAAGTGAGACGTAGAATCATTTCCCCACAGACCTTTACACAATCTGACTGTCTTGCAGTCAGTGGAGTCGCCCCCTTCTGGCTGATAGAATACAACTTAAGGTACTTCTGCTCTTTAGCTCTGCAGGATACGTCCATTTTTTACATACAGACGATGGGAGTCATGAATTAAACCCCCAAGAAGTTTACTACTAGGAAAGAGCCCAACAGTTACAGTCTTAATAATATGAAGTAAACACAGCATAAGGTTATAATGTCAATGTAAGCTTGAAAGAATATTTTAAATATACATAAGCATAGGAAAAATACTGAAGGCTTTCTAGTTTTGTTTTTGCTCTGAGAAAAATAGCCAAAGAATCCTTAGTCAAAGTGACTTATTTAAGTACGTTATAAATATGGCATTGTCCCAGACCTTGATAAACATTATATGGGTTGCCATCAGAGAGGAAAGCCCCTCTTTTATTCCTGTTTACACTGTGATTGTGAGGTAAGACTGTGTTTGAGAAATTCCTCTGTAAGAAACAAGAAAAGGCCTGTGGGAGAAGAGGCTAATCTTAAGCAAATATTGGGAAACTGCACTTAAAAGCCCCGCTTAGAACTTCCTTAAATTTCTTCCTCTCATGTAATGCTTTTGTGAATCCAGGCCTTGAACGCTGAAGCCTGGCCTGCAGCTGGCGGCACACAACGCTGAGCAAATGAACACAAGAGCAGATAGAAGACAAATCATTGTTAACTGCTCTTTGCCATAGCGATGTGCTTCAGTGGTTGAAGATAATAATTGTACATCTCATAAGCTGTCAGCACCATGTGCTCACATGTAATTTCTTTGTCTGTGTTATTCTTCCCCGTCTTCATCTTTGTTTTTTCTTCTCCATCCTCCCTTCAGTCGCCACTGTGGGTCGGAGGGTGGCACATCAGGACTGATTCGCTCTGACAATGAGCCACTCGCACTAATTTACTCATTTATGCTAATATGATTGACATTTCATTTCAGCACACTCCCCTCCCCTGCCACTGATAGGGTTGGTCGAGGCAGCCAGTAATCACTGACAGGCCCATTAAAGGGAGATTGCATGCAATTATCTCGCTAATTTAGAGGGTTCTTTTAATTTGGCAGCATAAAATTGTCAATCTTGGGAGTGTAATCGGCCTCATTCCTGTTTCAGGCCAGAGCTAAAAATAAATAAGAGTGGTGTATGTTTCCCTTTTCAGAGGTCTAATGACAAAAGAGACGCTGGGAGAACAAATGGAAAGAATGAAGACACTCATCTGTTGTCCGTCCTCGCTGACGGGAATCAGGATGATGCATAGAGTGCATGAAATTAATATTGTTCTTACTGTCACATCACTTCCATTGCTGCGAAGCCATCGAGATACTAGGCTTTATTTATTTCATTTGGCATTGTGTGTTCAGCATCATAGACCCGTGCAGAAACTAGAGGGAAACATATTCCCAAAAACACGTGGAAAGCTTTTCACAAAACTTTGTAACCTGGCAGCAGGCGGTTTGTGCTCCAGTTCATTCTAAAGGTGTTGGATGGGGTTTAGGTTGAGGTCTGTAATTCTCAAACTGGAAAATGATTGATGGAATAAAAATCAAAGGTGACAGTAAAAATTGTTAGATCATTTAGTTTTGGTGTAGATTCTACATAGCTGCTGTACAAAGGCAGAGGTGAGCACACACCTTTTGAAATATGCTTTCATGGGTCATGCTCTACAGAACTTACAGTGCTTACATCTTCAATGTTTTCATTTGCAAATAGTTCGAAATTCCCTCTTCTCTATGATGCCTCCTTTTAAGACAAGCTAAAATTTCTCCGTTTTCTTTGTTTTCATACACAGAGTACTTTGACAGGAACATCTGTATAGCTAATTTGATTTCATTTAAATTGTCAAAAAGGTGATAATTACTCTGCCAAGAAACGTGGCGGAGTTATGTGACAACCGGTGTATGTTTGTCTGTGCACAACGTTACTCAAAAACAGACAATAAAACAATGTCAGGCGTAAAGGGATAGAATACATTTAACAATTTGTCTGATGAAAACATAATACTGTTCAGCGATGGCGCACACTTTTGGTCAGTACTGATCTACTCACTTATTTTGTGTTATTATTCCGCCAAGGAATCCGCCAAGCAGAGTTATGTGATGACCGTTTTTCTGTCTGTCTGTCTGCCTGTGTGCAACATTACTCAAAAATGGACGAACCGATTTGGATGAAATTTTCAGGGAAGGTCAGAAATATCACAAGGACCAACTAATTAGATTTTGGCAGTGATGTGGCTTATAGTCTGGATTTGTTAAGGATTTCCGTAGTAGGTGATTATACTGAGGTGTTCTAAATGTGTATACATCATGTATGCTGATAAAGTGAACAAAATATGAGCAATGACAACAAATCTGAAAATATATCACCACTTTTGTATTGGATGGGCTCAGATGGGACATTTTTCCAAGCTTATGTGAAAATTCATGTAATATAAATATACACATTAATTATTTTTTAATGTAATTTTACATGTTGTTCGCTATGGAGAATAGAAAATAAATAGTGTACACTTTTAAAAAGTCATTAAATTAAATGTTCAAATGACTTTTAGGCATGAATTAAACAATATAGCAGCTGTGCATCCCCTGGTAGTGTAAATCCTTGTGTCTGATTGGCCTTTATTTTTACTCTCAGTGAAGAATGCTTTTACAGAGCGGTTAGTATAGTTCTTGCTCACTTGATAAACAGCTGCACAGGGTTCTGTGAAGGCCAGCTGAATTATTTAGACATGACTTTATGAGCCTTCACCAGACTCTTACCACAAATTTGGACGCTCACTATTAGCTCATATATTAATGTTTTCTTTTTCTGTGACACAGACATTTCCATTCAGTGGAATTAGGGGTTCAAACATAGAAAAACAGCTTACTTGTCCACATATTTTTGCCTATGTAGCATACAAAAGCCCACTATTGCATGACATTGAAAACGCAACATATCAGGCATGTTTTCATTATTTCTGCTATTCTACATCTAGATGTAGAAAACATAGAGTCTGACCTCTTAATCTGAATTGCAGATAAAGAGAAAATGCATCTGCAGCTATTTAAACAATCAATTAACTGTTTATTTCATTATAAAAGCAAGAATTTACTTGTTCTGTGGTTCTTACATGCACAGACTTCATGCTTTTCTTTTATATTTGACAGTAGAATAAACTGCACTGGATTTTTGGACTGCTAGTTGGAACAAACATGACACCTGAAGATGCCTTTGTAAACATTGCAAAGGACTTTTTTTTTTTTTTTTTTTACCGATGACTTGTATGTAACAGGATTAATCGGTTAATCAAAACAAATCGAGAGCTTAATTGGAAAACAAAAACAGTTCTATATCATATTGTTTTGACTTTTTAAAGTGCATTTTACACACTGCAGCCACATCTAAAGGCCAATTTAGCTTCACAATAGGGATTATCATGCAGGAGCACAAGTGCCTGGTTCATTGGGGACAGTAGGGTCAGGGTTAGGGTTTGTGGAAAATGTGATGTTTTTGGTAGTCTATAGTCTAATATTGAGAAGGTTAGATTGTGTTAAATATGCAATGTAAATGGCTTCTCATTTTAGAATATGTATTGCCCGTCTATTGATATGTTTTTCATATGTTTTCTCCTTTTCCAAGGTGTGAGAAAGGCATAGACTGTGGCATTATTGTGAGAAATGGCTTTGGCATTCTCATATGAAGTCAAAAAGAACGCTAAACATGCAAATAAGCAGCAGAATATGAAATGTCACGGCAAGAAATAAATGGAAAAATGATTTTGGTGTAGCAAAATGTCAATAAAAAAAGCACATTACTTAGCAGCACATAGGGATACAGGTGTGTTACAGTCACATTAGCGCGGAATACAAACGTCTGCGGTGTGTCTGTGTGTGCACGGTGTGTGTAGCAGTGTGAAGACTATCTGCCTCATCATTGCATTCAATTTGCACATGCAGATAACATATGACATGTACATCTCGCCGCTGTCCCAGTGCATTTTTCACAGAGAATTGTGCGGCTACGGCTAATCTTCATTCCACATTCACACTATCCCTCACCACCCACCACCCACCCCTCCTTCCTACCTCCCCTCTTCACTGACTGTTCTCAGGATTTCCAGACAAAGGAGTGATTGGTCATTTCCCCATAAGTGCGAGGGCCCTCCATCACCAACCCCCCAACCTCCTTCCCCGACCATTCAGCAGCCCATCAACCGGCCTCGGAGAAACTGGAGCTGGAGTGGATGGGAAAGGCTGCGAGAAGTGGACTCTACATGAATGAGTGAGCAAACCCTTGGCATTCAGCGCTTGAAAATGGCTTTTCATACCACGCTCTCAGAGAAGCCAATTGGGCTGTAATGCGTAGCACGTCCCCTCTTCTCCCCTCACTGCAGGCGATTCAATTACCTCCCATGCAAATTGGCCGGGGCTTTCATTTCTGGGAGGCAACCCTGGTAACTCATAAGGCATCTCATTGGTAATCTCAGCAATTAGGGAGCTAATGCATCTGTTTGTCATGGTTTGGAGGGAGTGAAAGACACTAGTGCAAAATGAAAGTGTCCAATTCAAAGATCGAGGGGAAGAGGAAAAAGAGGTCCAGCATGAATGCAAACTCACTTATCTAAATTCCATAAAGCCTGATGAGATGTGCTCAAAAATGTTTCTCTCTGAAGTCAAAATCTTCAAAGCAGAGGAGTTTTTTTTTTTTTGCTTGCTGCTGCTGACATCAGAATTCAAATGACATTCAGACGAGGGAAATTTATACATTTTCAAGTGATAACGCTAAGAAAGAACGATTATACAACAATCTAATGTGTTTGCTATTCTCACGGATCCATTGTTCTGTGGGTGTTCATGTTTCAGCTGAGATTTTATTGTTTATCTAACCCCTCATGAATAAAACATCTCGTAGTCATTTTTACCGCATGCTGTTGCATTATATCAATCACTCACAAAGCCTGTGCGCGTAATTTGATTCTCAGCGTAATATTCACGGCAACAAAAGCAGGTCCACAAAAGTGAAATTGTGGAGACACGTGCATTTTTGTCGCCTCTCTATATGATTTGTGGTTTATTCGTCATCAATCTTGTGCATACTGCTGGGGGGGAAACAGTACATTGTTTGGGCTTCACATTCAGAGTAGATTAAATTATCACATCCAACATAATGCACAGTAATATGCAAAGCTGGAGTGTAAAAGCACATCTAATCCTACACAGGGAATAGTGATATCTACTGTGGCCACCAGAGGGTGACCATGCATTATTTAAGGCCTGGCTAAGAAAGTTAAAACTCAATACAAGTTAGACCACAGCCAGCAATCAGCAGAACAGCACAGGACCGCTCATGATATTCAAAACTCCCTTTAGAATTTGACACATTTTTATCTTCTCAGCTGAGAACTCTCCAGTGCAAGCAATTCATTTGTACAGATGTTTTCCTCTCCATCCTCCTCTGTAATAAACACCAGGGGGCAATTTAGCAGCAGATCACTGTGAGGATCAATGAAAATGTCACCAAACCTTGAAAGAGTGTCGGCAGCTGCGCCTCTTAAAAGCAGGAGGAGTGACAGGGGAGTCAGGAGTGAGCGCATCCACGTTAAGCGAGGTCCCACTGATCGATATTAATCGGCCGAATGGCATTGTTTGTGTCATGTTGGTCTTCACTGGACTGCAGTGGTCGATTCTGTTTGGTAAAATGCAGCAGTTTGGGCATGCCTACGTCTGTAAACATGCAGTGATATAGTATTTTTTTAAACTGTTACACTGACACGTCATGAAGCAGTTAGAATAAAAAGATGCAGAACGTGTGCGATGGTGAAACATTTCTTAAGCCTTATATGCATAAGTGGGTCATTGTTTTACTATATCTTTGTAATGAAAAGTTGTTGTCATTTCATGTTCCAGGTATTCCTCAAAATAGATGTTTTTGATATCATTCCATTTACAATTTAAAGTTACCTTTTATGTTTTTAAAGAAATTTAATATTTATAGTACTACCCCAAGCTTCCATAAGTGCGCCAAAGATGACCCACATGCATTTCGTGTAGAATCTCGTGGAAATTTGTGATTCTCATCAATTGTGACTGTCAGAAATATATTTACTGTGGACCACACACACTATGTCAGAAGTTCATCAGTCAGGAAGATTATTTTACACAACAAGACCTGATCTACATTTTGTACCTCAGAAAAAATTGATGTCATTGAATTGATATTTTTCAACATAGTTGCACATTTATGTCTCTTGTATGAAAGGGTGTGTTGTTATTATTATGTATCATCAACCTATTTGACATTATTTCACCACTGCAAGTTATTAAGTTCTTGAAGGAAGGATGAATTTGTGCTTCATGTATGATTATATAAGTATATATTCAGTTCTTCTGCTGTAGAAATATGGGTGTGACATAGAACGAAGGTTTTATGTGTGTGCGTCTCCCACAGTGACTCTGCTGAAAGAGTAAAGATGCTTACAGTACAATAAATCGCTCCGGGAACCTGCTACCTTTACTGTCACCTGGGATAAAGCAATCTCCAAAGCAAATAAAGGGGAGGCCTGCTGTGGTGATGGGAGCAGCGACTCAGTCGGCAGCCCGCTCCCAGCCTCGGTGGCTCCCCCTGCAACAAAAGAACAGACGGTGATTCCGACCTGGCTCTTTTGTCGGGGTCCACATGGGGCCCTGATTTAAACAGTTCAACTCACAGAGGGGGTCCAGCGGCCCTCCCCTTCCCCTGACAGCAGCTCCTACCTGCAGCCTTCCCACGAAGGCCCTCAGGAAACCCACGAGCCTGGAGGAGAACTCTGGCATCTTTCTTTTAAAATGACAGATGCATATACACAAGCATCCAAAAGTTTGGGGTCACCCAGGCAATTTCATGTTTTCCATGAAAACTCACATGTTTATTCAAGTGCTAACATAATTGTATAAGGGTTTTCTACTCATCAATTAGCCTTTCAACATAGAAGTGCCGGTTACTGGAAATGTTCCTCTGTACCCCTATGTATAGTCAAGTCCAAAACTATTCATACCCCTAGCAAATTTTCACTTTAAGTTACTTTTATTCAACCAGCAAGTTTGTTTTTGATTGGAAATGACACAGGTGTTTCCCAAAAGATAATAAAATGATGTACAAGAGGCATCATTGTGGAAAAAAATTTTTTTTCAGCTTTTATTTGCATTTAAAAGTAACTTTAAGTCAAAATTTGTGCATAATTTGTACATAATTTCGGGCTTCATTGTAGATATTCCATTAAAAAGCAGCCATTTCCAGCTAGAATAGTCATTTACCACATTAACACTGTCTCAACTGTATTTCTAAATCATTTAAACAAACACAACTGCTTTTCTTTAAAAACAGGGACATTTCTAAGTGTCCCCAAGCTTTTGAACGGTAGTGTACATCACAATCATACCTTTAACTGACCCACATCTTTCAAGTCAAGCATCTTTTAGAGTGATCCAGGAATCTCACCAAGCCAGTGAGTGAAACAACATGTTTGCCTGTTTGCAGGTATTCACGCTGCTCCTGATAGGATTACTGACACACTGAAGCCACTGATCGTTCTCTCCGCATCGATTCTCTCTGTTGTCGCTGCATTTACTTGTCGTCACCTTGGAAGTTCAAAGTGAGGCCCGTGATGGGCCACGGTGTGAAAGCGTGAGAGTGTGTGTGGATCCTCTCCCACCCTGTTTATCAAGTGTTGATTCCACACACTCTTTTGACATGTTTCCCTACATTAAAATGCATGAGAATGTGTTATCAGTTTTTTTTCTCATGTAATTCCTCCATTACTGGAGCTTATGTCTTCTTCTTCTTCTTTTCCTTTTGGCTTTTCCCTTCAGGGGTCGCCACAGTGAATCAATTGCCTCCATCTAACCCTGTCTGCTGCATCCTCTTCTCTCACACCAACTACCTTCATGTCCTCTTTAACCAGATCCATAAACCTCCTCTTTGGTTTTCCTCTAGGCCTCCTGCCTGGCAGTGGGAAACTCAGCATCCTTCTACCAATATATTCACTCTCTCTCCTCTGGACATGTCCGAACCATCTCAGTCTGGCCTCTCTGACTTTATCTCCAAAGCCTCTAACATGTGCTGTCCCTCTGATGTACTCATTCCTGATCCTATCCATCCTGGTCACTCCCAAAGAGAACCTCAGAATCTTCAGTTCTGCTACCTCCAGCTCTGCCTTCTGTCTTTCCTCAGGGACACTGTCTCCAGACCAAACAACATGGCTGATCTCACCACAGTTTTGTAAACCTTTCCTTTCATTTTAGCTGAAACTCTTCTATCACACATCACACCTGACACTTTTCTCCAGCCGTTCCAGCCTGCCTGTACACGCTTCTTCACCTCTTTTCCACACTCTCCATTGCTCTGGACTGTTGACCCTAAGTACTTAAAATCCTCCACCTTCTTGATCTCTTCTCCCTGTAACCTCACGCTTCCACTTGGGTCCCTCTCATTGACACGCAGATACTCTGTCTTGCTGCAGCTAACCTTCATTCCCCTCCTTTCCAGGGCAAACCTCCATGCCTCTAGCTTCTCCTCCACCTGTTCCCTGCTCTCACTACAGATCACAATGTCATCTGCAAACATCATAGTCCATGGAGACTCCTGTCTAACCTCGTCTGGCATCCTGTCCATCACCATAGCAAACAGGAAGGGGCTCAGAGCTGATCCCTGATGTAGTCCCACCTCCACCTTGAACTCCTCTGTTACACCTACAGCACACCTCACCACTGTCTTACAGTCCTCATACATGTCCTGCACCACTCTAACATACTTCTCTGCCACTCCAGACTTCCTCATACAAAACCACAGTTCCTCTCTGGGCACCCTGTCATAAGCTTTCTCCAGATCTACAAAGACACAATGCAGCTCCTTCTGACCTTCTCTGTACTTCTCTATCAACATCCTCAAAGCAAATATTGCATCTGTTGTACTCTTTCTTGGCATGAAACCATACTGCTGCTCACAGATGTTCACCTCTGCCCTTAGTCTAGCTTCAACTACTCTTTCCCATAGCTTTATTGTGTGGCTCATCAGCTTTATTCCTCTGTAGTTGCCACAACTCTGCACATCTCCCTTGTTCTTAAAGATGGGCACCAGCACACTTCTCCTCCATTCCTCGGGCATTTTCTCACTATCTAAGATCCTGTTGAACAACCCAGTCAGAAACTCTACTGCTACCTCTCCGAGACACTTCCATACCTCCACAGGTATATCATCAGGACCAAGTGCCTTTCCACTCTTCATCCTCTTCAATGCCCTCCTCACTTCATCCTTACTAATCTTTGCTACTTCCTGGTCCACAACACTCACCTCTTCTACTCTTTGTTCTCTCTCATTTTCCTCGTTCATCAACTCTTCAAAGTACTCTTTCCATCTTCCCATCACACTATTGGCACCTGTCAACACACTTCCATCCTTATCCTTTATCACCCTAACCTGCTGCACATCCTTCCCATCTCTGTCTCTCTGCCTTGCCAACCTATACAGGTCAGTCTCTCCCTCCTTACTGTCCAACCTAGAATACAAGTCATCGTAAGCCCCTTGTTTGGCCTTTGCCATCTCTACTTTCACCTTACGCTGCATCTCCCTGTACTCCTGTCTACTCTCTTCAGTCCTCTCAGTGTCCCACTTCTTCTTAGCTAACCTCTTTCTCTGGATCCACTCCTGCACCTCCTCATTCCACCACCAAGTCTCCTTATCTCCTTTCCTTCCAGATGACACACCAAGTACTCTCCGACCTGTCTCCCTGATCACATTTGCTGTAGTTGTCCAGTCATCTGGAAGCACCTCCTGACCATCCAAAGCCTGTCTCAACTCTTTCCTGAAAGTCATACAACACTCTTCCTTTTTCAGCTTCCATCATTTGGTCCTCTGCTCTGCCTTTGCCCTCTTCATCTTCTTCACCACCAGGGTCATGCTACACACCACCATCCTATGCTGTCTGGCTACACTCTCACCTACCACTACTTTGCAGTCACTGATCTCCTTCAGATTACACCGTCTACACAAGATGTAGTCTACCTGTGTGCTCCTACTTCCACCCTTATAGGTCACCCTATGTTCCTGCCTCTTCTGGAAGAAAGTGTTCACTACAGCCATTTCCATCCTTTTTGCAAAGTCAACCACCATCTGTCCTTCTGCGTTCCTCTCCTGGATACCAAACCTGCCCATGACCTCCTCATCATCTCTGTTTCCTTCACCAACATGTCCATTGAAGTCTGCACCAATGACAACTCTCTCACTTCTAGGGATGCTCTGCATCACTTCATCAAGGTCCAACCAGAATTTCTGCTTCTCCTCCAGCTCACATCCTACCTGTGGAGCATACCCACTAACAACATTGAACATCACACCTTCAATTTCTAGCTTCAGGCTCATCACTTGATCTGACACTCTTTTTACCTCCAGGACATTCCTAACAAACTCCTCCTTCAACATAACTCCTACTCCATTTCTCTTCCTATCTACACCATGGTAGAACAACTTGAACCCTGCTCCTAAACTTCTAGCTTTACTACCTTTCCACCTGGTCTCCTGGACACACAGTATGTCCACCTTCCTTCTCTGCATCATGTCAACCAGCTCTCTACCTTTTCCTGTCATAGTTCCAACATTCAAAGTCCCTACTCTCAGTCCTAGACTCTTGGTGTTCCTCTTCTCTCTCTTCCTACGAACACACCTTCCTCCCCTCCTTCTTCGACCAACAGTTGTCCATTTTCCACCGGCACCCTGTAGGTCGACAGCACCGATGGCGGTCGTTGTTAACCCGGGCCTCGACTGACGGTTTAGAATATCTGTTGAACAAATTTTTTTATCGTGTATTTGCAATGATTTAGTTTCTCCAAGGGCTGCACAGTGGCGTAGTGACTAGCACTTTCGCCTTGCAGCAAGAAGATCCCAGGTTCAAATCCCGGCCTGGGCCTGGGATCTTACTGCATGGAGTTTGCATGTTCTCCCTGTGCATGCGTGGGTTTTCTCCGTGTACTCCGGCTTCCTCCCACAGTCCAAAAAATATGCTGAGGTAACTGATAACTCTAAATTGCCCGTAGGTGTGAGTGTGACTGTTGGTCTGTATATGTAGCCCTGTGACAGACTGGCGACCTGTCCAGGGTGTCCCCTGCCTTCGCCCGAGTCAGCTGAGATAGGCTCCAGCACCCCCCGCGACCCTAGTGAGGATAAAGCGGTATATAGAGAATGGATGGATGGATAGTTTCTCCAAAGGGTAAGTGTCTCACTGTATATTTTACTTACAAGTAATTCTGAATAAATGCACAGAATTTTGTTGTGCATGGATAATCACAATCAAAACCCATCAGCATAAGCTAATAAAATAGCCTATTCTTGCTTTTACTTTAGAGGCAAAACCACATAGAGAGAACTCAAGCAAGAAACTGCAGGATGAAATGTGCATTTACGGTTTCATATGTTAAAGATACAAACTGAAATCCCATTATGTTACTTTATAAATGCATTACCACACAGCTGACAACAAGGTTCCTTCATCTGAGCTCATAAAAA